>NW_028277085.1:609583-914375 GCF_059951505.1 Python bivittatus
GTGAACTGCTCCTGAACTTGAAGGCTCCATGTAGCAACCGCCTTAACAAACAGGGCTTGTGTCAGCACGCCACAGCATGGGACACCATCTCGGCCAGTCAATCGCGTGCCCTTCACCGAGCCGAACGTAGCCCAGCAGCCTTGCCCTTTAATGCTCCCTTGACTGATTTGCTCTTTGCTTGCTCGGATCTTTATCCCTCCGCATCCGTTCCTTTAGGAGCTCAAAGCAGAATGCAAAGCACTCCCTCCTCCAACTTTGTCCCACAACCACCACCCTGTGGGGTGAGCTGGCCCGGCCCTGGGGAGTCTCCCAGATGAATTTCCACTTGGGTTTCTCCAGTCTTGGCCCAGCACCCCGACTGACCCCCACCAGCCCTTTTTTTTTTTTAGATTATTTTTTTTCCCCTGCCTTTCTTATTTTTATAAGTATCTCAAGGCAGTGAACATACCTGATACTCCTTCCTCCTCCTGTTTTCCCCACAACAACCACCCTGCAAGGAGAGAGAGGGACTGGCCCAAAGTCACCCAGCTGTTTTTTCATGCCTAGGTGGGACTAGAACTCACCGTTTCCTGCCTTCTAGCCTGGTGCCTTCACCACGAGACCAAACTGGCTCCATTCCCCTTTTCCTGGGGCTGGGAAAACTGTTTCCTCAGCGTGGCTCACTGTCCCGTCCCCCCGGCAGGAAGAGGATGCCCGCTTGCACTCTTTGCGGATGGCAACCGCTTGGCCAGCCTGGGCACAGCGATGCTCAGCCTCAGGAGCCTTTCCTGGAAGATGCCCCAGCTTTCTCCCAAGACAGAGTGCTGGTAGTGAGGGGGGCTTTGAGCCGCTCCTTGTGGAGTAAGCGGGCCACCCTCCCTCCCCACTTGTCCTTCCAGACTACAAATGGCGCAGGGACAGGCTTGCCCAGACGGCTCCCCTGGCCCCCGGGAACCCAGCAAACCCTCCTGGGCTGATGGCCCTAGGATCAGGGAGAAGCAGGAAAGGGGTGCTCTCAGGTGTGCGAGATCTCATGAGCTCAAAATTGGACCAGGATTATGGATATGAAGTCCAGCGTTTTTGGAGGGCCCAGGTTGGTGAAGGCCAGGGTGGAAAGTCACCGCCTTTGTTGCATTTCTGTCCCGCAAATTCATTAGCCTATTGCTTCCACGAGGCAGTTTTAAAAGAAGTTCCAAACCAAGGCAGCCTTTGCCACGGCTGATTCCCCCCCTGGGGCCAGGGAGCCCCAGGGTGCTAGTTGAAGCTCTCGAGAGACCCCCAGTGGGGCCCAAGAGCAGCTTGGGGCTGAGACGGGGCCTGGCGGCTGGAGGATGCAGACCGTCTGGGGTCAGGGAACTGTTCAAGGGACCGACTAAGCCGAGGGTGGTGCTACTTGGGGGGTGGGTGGCAGAGGAGGGAGTGCTGGTGAGGGGCGAAGGCCCAACTGGGAGGGCATCAGAAGAGCCCCTCTGGACAAACAGTCCCAGGGAGAAGCCTCTGGGGGGGAGAATGTGGGGACAGGCGTTCCAAGAGCCAAACCTGCCCCCCGGCTGAGCCTCCCTTCAAGCGTGCAGCAGCCATTGCCACCCAGCCCTCTCGGGTGCGGATGGGGAGGGGGGTGATGGGTGATGCACTGCCCCCCAGCCTGGAAAGGATGCGGGCAAGAGGGTCTTCATCTTCTCTTGGCTGGAAATTCCCCCCCCCCCACTGCAGTGGCTCTCCAAGGGACATTTAAGCAGCCAGAGGAGGAAACATTGAGGATTCCCCAGGGGGGGCCATAAAGGGCTGCTGAGCCTTGTCTTTATTGGCTTCCTCCCCCCCCCACATCAATTGATGATTTTTAATCAACAACTTACTTGCACCAGAGTCACCCAACTTTGCAAACATGATTGCGGAAATGAGACTCTCCGGGTCATTACATAAATTACACATCCACACGTATGTTTATAGCAAGCGCTTAATGAAGAGCTAATGAGTTCCCAGGGTATCTGAAGTAATATTGCTCGTACAGCGAACCTGCCTTTGCCCCCTCCAAGGGCGCTCCTTTCCTTCCTTGGGCTCTCGGCATTTCACGCTTCCCAGAGAAGGGTGCAGACCCATCGTCCCCCGCCCGTCTTCTCTGCTGCTGAGATCCACTTCCAAGCAGGCCAGAACAGGCGGGCCTGGACTCTGCGCGGAAAAGGTGCGCGTCGGACAGTCCTGTCCTAACTGGCACCCTTCAGCGGCACTGGACTGCAACGCCCATCACCCCCAGCCGGCACGGCCGGCAAGCCCAGCTCATCCCGAAGGTCCCAGGCGTGGCCCTGGGGCTCCGCAGATGCAGAGAGCTCATCGCCGGAGGGGACCATAACGGCCGCCCCCGCGTAGAAAAGCGC
Organism: Python bivittatus; assembly: GCF_059951505.1. NCBI lineage: Eukaryota > Metazoa > Chordata > Lepidosauria > Squamata > Pythonidae > Python > Python bivittatus. The sequence goes on from NW_028277085.1 coordinate 611,938, forward strand.
AGGAGGTTCCTAGAAGACGAGAAAGCGGCCGGCGCGGCGGGGCCGCTGGAGCGACTGAGTAAGGGGCCGGGGGCGCTCTCGCCGCCCTCGCCGCCCGCCCACGCGGCTGAAAGGCGGGACGGAGGCAGGCGGCGGGGGGCGCGAGGCCCTGCTCAAGCCGCGTGCTGCCCGGCGCCCGAAGTCCCGCTGCGGAGCCCCCGTCCCGCCCGAGAGGCGGCGGCGGCGGCGGCGGGCGCCGCGCATCCAGCTGTGCGCCCGTCACCGCCCGGGCGCTGCTCGGCACAGCAGCCTCCGCCGCCCTTCCCGAAGACACGGCCCGCTCAGAGGGCTGCCCCGCCCCGCGCAACAGGAGCCCCTTCCCCGCCCGCCTGCCGGCCCGCCCCCTCTCCGCTGGGCTTCGAGGAACCCCCGCGAGCCCTTCCCCGGCTCCGCCCACTAAAGCTCCTCCTCCCTCCGCTGGGGGTGGAAGAGCTGGTTGCCCTTCCTAGCTAAGTAGAGCCTACATGTTCAGAAGCAGTCTCCCTCAGACCTGGTGGCCTGGGCTATGCCATGGCCAAACTCCGTGCGAGGTACAGATCTGGTCCTCTGTGTCCTGTCTTTCTTTGCTTTTGTCTCGGTGACAGTCTTACAGAACAGTAACCAGAGTAAGGATGGGAAGAACGCAAGACACCGGTGGAGGTGGAATGAGATCCCTCTGGTTATCTCAACTCTCTCCTAATTAGTTTCCTTTCTGTTGATTAATGAATACTACTAATTAATCAGCACCTGGGAGTGGGAGCGGTTCAAGAGTGGAAGTGCTGCTCACTCGCCCGGGCAACCGACTCCCCTCTGGGGCACGCTCAGTGCCTGCAGCGTGGGCCACTTCCCAGCCATAAGCGCAGAAGGGTCTGAATCCGCGTCCAGGGCTGACTCTGCTCCTCCTGGCCCCGCTCCGGGTGCGATGGGAAGGAAGTCTTTGCAGGCGTGGTGTCGCTCCAACCTGGCATGGCCCACAGCTGGCTGAAGAGCCACCGCCTGGCGCAGCTTTGCCACCATGGGGCTCTGCAAGCTTTTCAGGAGGCAGGTAAGGGACATTCCGAGTGGCACGCTCTCCCCCTCCTGGAGGGGCACCAGGGAGTTCTCTGTGGCTCGGGAGCACCCGGTCCCCCACCTGAGGGCCCCGACCAGCTCTTGGGATCCCATCTACACGTCGGTGTTTCCCGTCCTTAAAATTCAAGCTGGTAGAAAACTTGAGGCGGGGAGGAGGGGGCTGGCAGGGAAGGGGCTGGTCCTGCCGGAGGGGAACAGAGCCATGTCGGAGCACGCTCTGTCTCCAGACCTGGAGGGTGGCCGAGGGGTTCTCCCTGTCCCTTACTGCAGACCCTTCCCATCAGCGGATGCAGACAGAAGCAGAGCAGCGGCGCTGATCACACAGTAATGGGGGGGGGTTTCTTACACGGAGAGGACTCCCGCCTCCCGGGCTGCAGATGCTCCTCCACCACCTGCCTCTCCTGAGCACCCCACGCCCACTGGTCAGGAAGAAGTGGCGCCGTCTCCTCCGAGAGCTGCTTGCACCCCCTGCTCGATGCTCAGCACCCTTCCTCGCGGCTCCCTGGCCTACCTCTCTGCGCCCCGAGAGCTGAGCCGCCAGCGAAGGGAAGGATGCCAGCCCCTGGAACCCACCACGCCCACCTCCTCGCTTTCGCGAGTGTTCATGGGCGTCTTGCTCTCTGCCCTCCTCCTCGCAGGTGACAGGGATGGCGAGGCCCGGGTCTGGGAGGTGCTGGGCACAGCTCAGCTCCAGCAGGGCCACTTGGACCAGGCTGCCCGATATCGCAAGCAAACCCTGGTTCTGTTTGAGAAGTCAAAGGTATCTCTGTGTTTGTCGGCCTTGTTTGCCTTGCCTCGCGCACGACGGGCAGGGCTTCTTTGCAACCGGAGGAATGACCTGGCCGGCATTCTCCTCCCCCTCCTCTGGAAGGACACATCAAACCTCCGTTTATTTCTGGGGGCTTCTCCACCTCCCCAACCAACCAACCAACCAACCAACCAAGCCGCCCAGCCCGGTAGCGATCTCAAGGCAGCCCTCCATGCCACCTTTATTTCAGCAGCAGTCCGAGTCCCCGGGGGTCAGCAACACAGGCGCGAGAGCCGGTCAAGACAGGAGGCAAGTTGGTATCCTTGAGGGGACGCCCCCCAGAGTCCGAGCAAGAATGGAGGCAACAGAAGTCTATAGTCCCCAGCACGCTGACCCCAGCCAAAGAGGATCTGCGCAGCTGATAGCCTGCACCTCTTTCCGTGCAGGTCTGCTGACATAAATCGTACAAAATCAAAGGTGGACGCCTCTCCTCTGAAAAAGCAACCCTGTGCCTGGCGCAGAGGGTTCATTCCACAGGTGAAAAAGCACCCTGTTTCCTCCCACCATCCTTTCCGAACTGCTCCCATCCTTCAGAGGGACATCTTCTGTGGGCGGTGCTGGACCAGGTGCCCTCGGAAAGGGTCTGAAAGCCGGATCCCGGAAGGAGGAGAGCTGTTTTTCTGGGAGGAAGAAGCGTGGCTTGGGGGGGGGGGCGAGAGAGAACATGGCTGCAGAGAATGTGCTTCGCTTTCTTTCCTCCAAAAGCCAAGGTGGGTGCCAGTCTGTGCCACCACTCTACCTTTCCTGATCGCTCAAGTGGGGAGCTGGAGATGGTGCCCCAGAAAGGGAGGAGCAACCTCTGCAGTGTGCTAACCCTGCCCAACTTAGGCAGCCCGCCGCTCTGGGCGGCTCTTTCCCAACCCATCTGCTCTTGTGCCCTGAAAGGGCCCTTGACTCCCCCACAACCCGCCACCAAGGAACAGCGGGGAGGCCAGCTGGAGAAGGGAAGGCCAAGAGAGGGTTGCTGGCTCCTGGCACAGGGCTCCTGCTTGCCGGCCCTGCTCCTGGAAGGAGACGCAGACGGGCAGGGAAGGGAAGGGGGTGCCCCCACCTGGGCAGAGCACACGTCAGAACCTTGCATAGCTGGGGCTGGGCTGGGCTGGGCTGGGCTGGGCTGGGCTGGGCTGGGCTGGGCTGGGCTGGGCTGGGCTGGGTGAGAGCATCCATCGGGGATCACGTGTCCCACAGCCAGCCCTCCTCTGAGCCCCCGCCAGCTCTCGCCAACCTCTTCCGCCACCTTGGAGGGGGCTTTCATCCGTACACATTAACTGGGTAAGTGGGCAGGCTGTGGCAGTGGTGGATTATGGGAGCTGGAGTCGCCATAATGGAACATTTGGGGGAGGATACAGGGCACGCGTGGCTGCAACCTTCCTTACAGCAGACCCGTCTCCGCTTCCCCACCTTTCCCTTGCGGCCTCTGCCCCTCCTCCCGCCCTGAGTCCAGGCAGGCAGAAGCTCCCGTTCAGCAGCAGACTGGCTCCCCACACGGGATGGGATGGGATGGGATGGGATGGGATGGGATGGGATGGGATGGGATGGGATGGGCTCAACTGCAGGCTCGCAGTGGGCCACCTACCCCCGGGAGGTTCCGCCGCCCCACCAGCTCCGGCACAGCGGGCATCCTCCGGGCCCCCTTGCTGAAGCAGTGTCCCCGGCAGCCCCACAAGCCTCTCTTCTCCATCGGGGCCAGGAGGTTGGCCACTGGAGCCTGGCTGGGCCGCACCCGCTAAGGGGACCTGGGGCTTTTCCTGGGGGCCTGGATTTGGTGGGGGGGGTTTGGGTGGAGTGTTCCCGTTTTGGTTTTGTTGCTTTAGATAGGTGGCTGGTCCTATGCATTAAACATATAGATATGCACCAGTGTTTCTGCATCTGGCCCTCATGTCTCCAACCACTCAGTTTTCACATGTCCTTCACCATTTGAGAATTCAACCCAACTGACCCCCCCCCCCGCCTTTGGGGTCTCCTTTAACTTAAGTGGCTTTGGAACGGCCCAAGAGAAGAGAGGTAACATCAACCCACGGTGCATTCATCCTCGCGAGATGTCAGAGGCAACTGGAGTGGTTCGGACTGGCTTGAAATCCAGAGTTTGCAATGGCTGGGGGCAGCCAGGAAGGCGGGGGGGCACTTCTGTGTGTGGTCGTTGGGCCTCTGATTGCAGGGTAGACATTTTGCTGTCTGCTGAGCAGTGATGGGAAGCCGTCCGTCTGGAATAGCATCTCATCTCGTGCTGCACCCAAAAATAGAAAGCAAAGATCTCTATGCCGGAATCAATGGGATGCTCAGAGAAAGCGGGAAGGAGCTGCTGTGAATTCTGGAAGATTCTGTCGAGCCTGTAAGGAGCCGCTTTTTTGAACCCTTGGTCTGCTGCTCCCGAGGCACCTTGAGGGACGCAGGGAAGCGTTGGCCTTGATTGGCGTTCGGCGGGCAGAGGAGAACTTCACGTCCTCAGAGCCTCGAGTGAGTGCTATTTTTTATCTAAATGGCAAGTAACTGCCTGAATGGGAGTGTGAGTGGGATTAAATGGAGATTGCACCCTCCATTGAACATGCAGAAAAAATAAAGCTGAAGACACAATCCCGAAGCAGTTGCCTTGATGAGACAGAAGACAGAAAATGTAATCCCGAAAGGAATGTGACATTTTGCCATGCAGCACGTGAGAATCTGGGCTCCCCACCTGACACAGCGCAACTCACTCACTGAGAGGGGTCAGCAGTCCAAGGTGCTTAGCTGTGAAATTAATATTTACCTCCTCCTTGGGCTCTGTTGGCCCTTCAAGACAATGGCTGCGTTGGGCAGCCGTTGCCAAGGAGCCCCCCGTCTCCTGCTGCTGCGAATCTGGGCCCACAGCTCAGAGGCAAATCCCAGAGAACTGGGCATCTCGGCTTGCAGGACTGCCTCGGCGGCAGCCCTGCCCTGATTCCCTCTTCAGGCCGGGGGGCGGGGGGTCTCTGCTGGCCCTCAGCTCTCCCATCTTTCACAGGTCTGTCTCCTCTTCCACGCGTCACTCATCAAGGCAACTGCTTCGGGATTGTGTCGAAGGGAAACGAAGAAAACAGTGGCGCACGCAGATACAGAAAAGGAATGGGCTTATAACAAGATAATATGAAGCAGGCAGAGGAGAGGGGGCACAGCCAGACAAGGGCAAACACGCACAGTGCCAAAGGCCATATTGACCAGCCAGCCACAGGAGGATCCTGAAGGAGCTGGGGGACACGGCTAGTAAGCCCAGCAAGGTCTCCGTGCTCCCGCTGATGCTCCGCAGCGGCCACGTGCTCCCGTTTCAGCTCTGAGCTGCCTCCTTCGGAGCAGTGCTTCTACAGTACCAGGCTGGCCAGCGAGCAGCCAGTCTCAGCAGGATGTCTTCCAGAGCCCAAGCCTCACATTCACTAGGTTGGAAAAAGGTCAGTTCTGAGCGTGCCGACCCCCCTTCCACCCTCTTCCGCTCCACATCCCTCGCAGGGACCCCTTGTATGGCGTTTGGGTCAGCAAGAGGAGAGAAGGATCAACTCTTGGTGTGGACAGAACTGAGAAGCTGGGAAAGCTCTCAGCAGGGCCTTGTGCACAAATGTTTTGCGCAGATGTTTCCAGTAATGGAAAACGTAGCGTTTCGGGGGCCTTTTACACCCACCTTTGAGGCTCCACAAAGCGGGGATGGAGGAGAAATTCTCTCTGATCATCTTTTCTGCTTTCCCCCCTTCCCCCTCCCAGGTTCAGAGCACCATTTGCATCAAGAGATGAAGCTCATATTGCTGGACCCTCGTCCATCTGGAAAAAGCACTCACCTGGAAGGCCAGGGAAAGTCCGTGTGAGGACTCCGTCTGCTCCAAGACGGTTGGCTCAACTGCAGGTTCTGTTATGTTTGATTGGTTTTGGTCTTTAACTGTTATTTTAAATTTCTGAAACACCGGTGTTCGTTTGGCAAGAGGGTTGGGGGGAGAGGGGGGAGAAAGTCAGCAAGCGGTTGGTGGCAGTTTTAACTGAGCCAATCTCTTTTGCGTGTGGCGTGGAACTCCATCGCCACTCGTGTTTCAGCTCAGTCCCCGCTTCCTGCCACAGGTCAGCGGCTCCTTCGGCAGGACCTGCCCCTTCGGCCGAGCGAAAGGCGCTGCACAATGGGAGTCTCTTCCGCCAGCCACAGCGCCCAATTCTTTCTTCGCACTCTCCCTTCCCACAAAGCAAGTGGGATGTAGCTGATGGCGACCAGCCAGAAAAGCTAATCAGGGAAAATCATGAAAAAACAGGCTAAGCAAAAGCTTGGGAGGCGTTATGGAAGAAGCAGGAATCTCCCTGACAAAGCCTTTATCAGCTCTGTCTCCGAAGTGTTCATCAATTTATAAAACCACTTTATCATCCTTGACAAGGACCAATAACAATTATTTGCAAGAAGATGAAATAGCTGCATGTGGCCGGAGGGCTTGCGTCTGCCTTAATTACACAGAGGAGTTCAGAGAAATCGCAGGAGACCCCGCGCGCTGTTCTCCAAGGGTCTCTCCCTTTCATTTCTTCCCAGCCATTATAATTGCAAAGGCTGTGTTGAATAAGACCCTAGCCCAGCCAAGGGACTGGAAAGGACCCATCCTATTCCTGTTGCCATTTAGGAAACGTATTCAGGGGTCTTCTGCGGGATTCCAAGTCGTCTCATCATCATCATCATCTTCTTCTTGTTCCCCAACTGTTCTGCAAGGCTTTGCTCACCCTTAAAACACCAACGGAAGCCAACAGACTGTCAAGCCTCTGGAACGCAGGGAACTTGCTTCTTCAGGCCATTCAGCCCCATCTCATCCTTGAGGTGGTCTCTGTCCAGCCCCTCCAGCCAAGAAAGCTGCTTCTCGCAGAGTCTGAATAACCAGATTTCCACTCCCCATTGCTGCCCTGGGACCTGGGTTCTTGGCTGACCCTTGAGGGGAGCTGGAAGGAGGCCTGGGGGGTCAATGGGGGGGAGGGGGCTGAGGCCAAAAGAGGGGCCTGAGGTCAAGAGATGTTGGAGTGAGCTGGCCCAGAATCCTCTGCCACACTGGCAGGGAGGTGGGCGCTGGGGCGCGCCATGCCTAACAAGGAGACCCAGCGGGCAGCGCTCAGGTCAGGGCACAGAGAGGTCCAGCTCTGCCACTTTGCCCACCGGGGGCTTCCACAGCTCCTCCTGTCCCCCGGAATGGCTCCCATGCCGCCTCAGTGCAGGCTGAGGGCAATGGGGGTGGCGTTGTGGTGGAGGAATCTGAGTGCGCTGAATCCAAGCCTGGGCCCTAGTTACGTCGTGCTGTTCCGGCTTTGCCAGGCACCCACCTCTGGGTGCCACCTCCAGAAGCGAAGCATCGGCGGCTGCCTTTCCAGTTTCCCTCTTGCAATAGGTCCGGGCAAAGGTCAATAAAAGCTGAGTGGATGACCTCTGACCCCGCAGCTTTTGGCAGTGGTTCCTCAGGATCGTGAGACAGAAATCAGCCCAGCCTAATATTCATGTGTGCAAAACCCATCCAGGGAAACCCAGAATGCCAGGAGGGGCGGGGGGTGGCTTCCGCGCACGGGGAGCTAGGCACAAAAGCAGCTTCTGATCCGGCCAGATTGAGTTGATTTTTCTAGGATTCCATGCAAAAGTTAATCATTAATGAGCTGCTAGTCCTCACTACCTGCCAGCGACAAGAGGGACCCACTTCTGTCCTTCCTGTCCCTCCGGCACCTGGAGCCAGCCCAGCTGGGCCTCTTCAGAGACAAGCGGAGCCATGAGAACCCCTCTGGCCCTCCTGCTCCTGCTCTGCGCCCTCCTTGCTCAGGGGAATCCCAGTGGCAGACGGAGGAAAGGTAAGCCGCCCACCCTCCAGCTTTCCGGGGGGGTTAGTCTCAAGCAGCGGCTTGTGGATCCGCAGGAAGGCCAGCCGACCTGGGCCCGCCCTGGCTTCCGAAGGACCCCGCTGCTCCTTGCCTGTCCGCTGGAATGGGCACTTCCTGTCCAAAGAGCAGGAGAGGCCTCGGGTGGGCCGACCCTGGGCCCTGAGCGCGGTCGGGAGCAGCAGCGCATTTCTTCGTGAAGCGGGATCCTGGCCAGTGGAGAGCGGACATGCCCGCTGACGGAGACAGAAAGACAGTTTGTCTGGGATTGGGGAAGGAGCTGCGGGCCCCGGCTTGGGCCCCCCATCCAAGTTGTCTGGTAGCAAAATGGAAGTGAGGGGCTGGGCCGCGGGGCCTCGGCTTGACCCGGCTTCAGGGCTCTTGTTCGTATGGAAACGACTAACCAAGATGTTCAAGGTTAAGAGGCTGTCCGCTTCCGAACGACGGCTGAAGTGAAGCGACAGGAGGCGAGGGCTGTGGCTTTGGGGAAAAGGAGATGGTCAGGCAGAACATCCCCTTCGTCTGGCCCAGCCGTCCCCTTCCAATGTCACGGGAAACCTTCCCACTGTCTCTGCCCCGGGCTGGAACGCCTGAGCTGCTGACCCGGCCCCTCCGAAGCAGAAGCAGCCCTGCTGTGCAGGGATCTGAGACGCTGCCGCGAGCGTGAGCCGGACAGCAGAGCTTCCCCTCCGCCTGTTTGAGGAGGACGCCGCTTCTCCAGCCGCTGACCGCAGGCGCAGGTGGAAGGCGGTGCCGTCTCCTGGCCCGCATTGTCCCTTCGGGTGTCCTGGAGTTTGCAGACCTTCGCCTGCGTGGCGCCTGCTGACCCGCTTCCCAGCGCGGTGTCGACCTGCTGGATACAGCGGCCCAGCCGTTGTCCCCTGGAGGCCAGGCCCTCCTCTGGGCTGACTCCCGGGCATGTCCTGTGGTGATCTGGGAACACTTCCTTGATGGGCCACTTGTTTCCCCAGGCTCCCCCCAAGAGGCCCGGCTGCCGCCCAGCCCTTTGGGCCTGGATGCTCCCTGCACTTAGAAGGAGCCCTGTCTAGACTGTTCTTTCACTCTTCGCCTTGGGAGGGGCCTGTTGCTCCCCTTCCGACAGCGGGGGGCGAACTGTGCTCCAGGTGCCCCAGAAGGGGAGCCGAGGCTGTTAGTCTTGCGGGGGGGCTGGGGGGAGGGAGGCACGCGCGTGCATCCCTGAGTATCCGGCTGCATCTCTTTGGGGGCACGTGGGGAGGAGCAGATTTCCGCAGGGACCGGGCCCTTCGCTCCACCAACCGCAGGCCCTGCTTCCGCGTGCTCTGAGCTGGGGCCTGGCCTGCCCTGCGGCTGAACCAGGAGACCCTGACTCCCCAAAGCCCCGTCTGCCCACTGCGGTATTTCAGGCTCTCCAGAAGCCACTTTCTTCTTGGAAGAACGGAGAGCGGCCCCTGGGAAAATGGCACAAAGGTACTTGCCAGGTACCAGCGGAGCAGCAGAAAGGAGGCGCTTCGGCCAAGCGCTGCTGACCCCCCCAGGCAGCGGGATCCCCCCCACCAGAGCCCAAACTCACCCCACGCTCCTCTGATTTCCTCCAAGGCTGAATTGGGGCAGCCCGAGGCAAAACTCCCTCCTCCCCTTACAGCCCGACTCTGGGCGACGGAGGAAGCTCGTGTCCAGTGTTGGTGCCAACGGCCCCCAGCTGACGAAGGGCCCCCACCGCAGACCTCTCAGCCGGCCCCCAGGCCAGCGCCAGCCGATCCCTGGTGGCGCAGGGCAGGGCAACAGGGTCCCCCACCTTTAATAAGAACTTTGGACCCCAACCGGACAGGCAGTTTTATCTCCAGGAGGCGAGCGAGCGGTGTTTGCTTAGCAACAGCACTGCGGATGTCAATTTGGGGCTCCTTTTCAGGCAGGGATTTGGAATCTGGTGGCTCTGCCTGATGCAGCAAGGATCAAGAAGCAAACTCTTTTTCTTTTGATGCAGGGGGTGGAGGGAATGCAAAATAGAAGATTTTAATACTGCATGACTAGTTGGAGGGTTTCAATTGAGGCTGCGTGAAAGAACCTTTGCCTGAGGGGCTGAAGGGAGATTGGAAATGTTTCCCCCCTCAATAATTTCTGCAAACCGGAGTACTTAAATAAAAAGCTGGCCCTATTTGTCAGGACTTGGAAAGCAAACTGAGACACGTACGAACCAATTGATCTTTTTAAAAAATCCATTTCTCCATTTTGCTGGTGCCCAAATTCCCTCCAAGCTTTCACAAAAATAAGACTGTCTCTAGGCGAGATTTGGTGGTGGTTCCAAAAGGAGTTGGCTGATATTTGGGGCTGTTGCAAAGATGTGGGAGGCCATGACAGAATTTCTTAGAGGGTCCCTCTCCTTCCTCAGCCACTTGGTCTAAGAGACACTGCAGCCTTTCTTGGCAACGGAGGGGCACCTGCCACGGGAGGCCGAGCCCTCCTTTCCTGATGGGGCAAATACAGGATCGATCACCTTCCTCATGCAAAAATCTCCCCAAAGGTTGCATCTCCATCCTCAAAGAAGGAGTGCCATAGCAATAGCCCAGTTGCTGGGCTGGCAGACCGTCATCCCCAGAACTGTCAGCCCTATGCCCGGTGCACCCCAGCACAGCCAGGCCATTGGGGGAGCTTCACCTCCTCTCCTAAACCGAGGCAACTTCCTTGAACTGCTTCAATGCCACGCAGTGGGACTCTGGCCCTCTGCGATGTTGCCATCTTGCCCCCTTTTCTCAAGACCTGCCAAAGTGCCCCACATTTCCTGCAATTAGCTGAAGGGCACTTAGGCCTGCTGAGGTGTGTTGCATCCTGTTTTTACGACTTCTTGTTTTCACTCTGCTGAGAAGCACAGTAGGGGAGCAGTAATTCTACCAGCGGATCCAGAAGACGGCCCTGGGCTGCATACGCTTGATAGTGACCGCGTTCTCAGCCTGATCTGATCAAAGAAAGGATTTGGGTAGGACATTTTTCCAGCCACGAATCGGGGGTCTTAAGCCACTCCGGGTGGAAAATGGTCTCGCTTCATAAAATCTTGGGAGCAGGTGCGCGCAGCGTCCTTTGAAGGGTGAGCTTTTTAGGAACTTGGCGTTCCTTCCGGTCCTGCCTATCCTGCTTCTTGCACTAGCAAGACTGATTCGACTCTGCTAAATCCTCCATTTCCCCCTTTCCTTCTTTCCCTTCCGTCTCTGTGTTCAGTTATTCCAAATTCCGCAGGTAAGAAATACAGGCCAGAGAGAATGTGGGAAATATTCACCTTGGTTAATTATGAATGGGAGAATTTAATTTCTTCCTTAGTCTTCAGGCTTTACATTCAATTATTCTAGGCCTGCAAATAAGACATACTAACTAGAAATGTGTGGGAAGAATTCACCCTGGTTAATTATGAATAAAGGGATTTTAAATACAATGCAGCAAGCCATATAAATTTGACGAATGAATGAATGAATAAATAAATGCATCCTGTGCCCTTCCTGGATTAACACATTGCAGAGAATACAGTAGAAGGTGCCTTAGTTCTCCCCGCATTCATCACCTCTTGTTGTGGTCGAAGAGGCGGTCCTTTCTGGTGGGAGTGGGGCAAAAAGCTCCAAAATCGGGAGCAGAACCCAGGTTCCAGCCCCCTGGACCTTCTGCTGGCCTAATCCCCATAAAAGGGCTGGATAGGAAAACAGAAACTGGCTCATAGTACCTTGTGCTGGTTGGCACGGCAGTGGCATCCTGCAGCATGTCTCCTCCCTTTTGCCCCTGGATTACCTTTATGCCCAGTTAGCGGAGGGAAATAACTCGTTGGAGGCCAGAGCGCTCTTGGATTTCGGGCGTGAAATTTAACCGGACTTTTCTGGCCAGATTTTCTTTCCCCCCAGCCTGCACAGTTGTCCCTGACAGCATTCTCTCCAAAAGGATGTGGGGATGTAGCGCTGGATTCTGGCCCTTTGGCTGACATCCTCCACGGTCACAGCCCGGAGGGGTCCGACTGAAACGAAGCCCCGCGGGTAGGCAGCTCAGCCGAAGTCCACCAGTTCACTGAGCGGCACTGACACACGTAGCCTCCCTTCTGCTACTGAAGCGTCACCTGCTGTGGAGCTGCTTCCCAGCCTCGCCACGTGGGAGAGGAAAGAAAAACACCAGTGAGCGAACCGCGATTTAGTGGGGATGGAACTGCTGGAGACAGAGCGCAGGCCGTGCTGGCAGCAGGGCCACGGAGCTGAGCAGCACCACGAAGCCCAGGGGTCTGCGTTGGCTTGGTTCCTTGGTTGGCGCAGTTTCTTTCCAAGCACGGGTGGGGCAGACGGTCAAGCAGGACCCAGCGGGGCTCCCGGAGTGGGGAAGTTCCCCCCAGACTGCGTTACGATGCCTGGCTTTTTCCCGCCTCTGTTAGGGCACAGAATTGACATGAGTGGATAGGCAAAGAGAGGGAGCTGGCCTGCTATGCTGAGAGTGGGCATCCCCATGCCCTTCGCCCCGGCAGTGTCTGCTGGATCTCAGGCAGAGTGGACCCCACAATCAAAAGTCTTCCATTGCGCAGAAAGAGCAAACAGCAAGGCTGTGAGTCAGAGCGCGCATCTGGCGGGTCCGTGACTCCTTCAGCAGCGCAGGAAGGCCGCCTTGACCTCTGGCAGGATCTTCCGTTCCTGGCCACTGCAGGGGCCCCTTGTGAAGGAAAGGCAAGGTGGGGCCCCGGGGGAACTTTGGGGCCACAGGGGCCAGCAGGAAGGGTTTTCTGAGGCCCCCAGGAAAACAGGCACCAAGCGCTAAGAAAATCATAATAGGGACCTAACTTAAGGAGGAGATAGCGAGAACTGTAGACAGAACGGGTCTGGCAGACCCAAACTCCCTGGCCCATAATATCCGCTATCAGCAATCCTCCAGGCAGTTCAGTTGGCCTGGTTTCTCCCCCCCCCCCATTGTTCAACGAGTAGATTTGCAGCTTTAATATTTGAATAAAAATCTTTAGCGCAGCGTGAACATTCAACCTTCTCCCTGGGCTGGCTGTTTAAGATGATTCTTCTGTGGGGCAGAGCCTAGGGAGGGGCGATGCTTGCTGCCAAGAGGAGGTAATTTATAGCTGGCTGTTTCCTACAGGGGGGTCTGCAGGGTGTGGTCAAAAAAGTCAAGATGGCAGCCGTGACAGGGTAAAGCTCTGCCTGTTTTTTATGTGCAAAAACCAGGCAGAGCTTCGAATCGCACCCTTGGAGGCGCCATGTTGACTCTTCTAATCGCGCCCTGCGGACACCACTCCCCCCTTTACATCTGCATCCTATCCTGCCTGTCTGGGATTATCTCTGGGTTGTAGGAAAAGCTGCCTGCAATCGGTGTCTGCTCCGTCTGGCAAAGCACGCGCAGCTCTCGGGAGGGCAAAGCCGTGGGCTGGGAGGGTTTGGGCCGAGATTTTGCTCCCTGCCGATCGAGGCCGGGCAAACCTGGGCTGTTTTGGCACGACCCTGCTCAAGACCTTCCGACTGTTGGGCTTCCCCCCGGGGACGGCCCACCATCCTCATCCTCTCTTGGCGCTGGGCCCCCAAATGGCTGCACCCCATCCCGCTGAGGTGGCCAGGGAGACTGCAGGAGCAAACCCCCGGGCAGCGTAAGCGCCTCTGCCACCCGCGGCCTTCGGTTTGCTCAGAGGTGGAAAGGCAATGCAGGGCAGCTCCGAAGGCCCTTCTCAGGGGTGGGGTCTCTGGAGCCGATCCGCTCTGACTCATCTCGCCTGTTCCCGGACCCCAGCGGGTTTCTGAGCCCCCCTTCCTCCTGCCCTGCAGCTCAGAGCAGCCCCTTTGGGCAGCGTGGCACCGGGTGCTGCTGGGTCCTCTGCCTCGCGTTTCTGCAAGCTCCCCTTGGCCACCCCTGCAGACCTCTGCTGCGGGAGAAGCGGCCCTCAGCGTGCTTCTTTGCCGCAACCGGCTGGCTGCAAGAGGCGGGAGGCTGTGTTGCAGTGAAATATGTATGCCCTGCGCTTATTGCAAAGACCTAATAAAAATACTTCTGCTTTATTACATTAAAGTCAGGCTCCCAAAGTAGTTCATAGAACGGCAGCAACAGAGAAGAGAATGAACAGAGGAAAATGTGGTTGGCTACAAGGGGATTCCAAAGCGGGAAATGAAAGACATTGCTTTTCTGTGTTCTGCTAGAGAAGATTGCTGCTGAGAATTGGATGCTAAAAATAGAGCCCCCAGCAGCCCACTTCCAATCTGCAGAGCCTGCATCGCTCTGGCTGGGGGGAGGGGGCGCAGATGCACCCGTTTCAGCACCTTGGCAGCAACTTGTGGCTTTGGGACGTCCTGGAAGGAAGGGCAAAACTGGGGCAAGTCCTCTGATGCGCCCTGACGCACAGAAGCGGGAGCCCAAGACGGGCAGGGTTAATCAGCTGTGTGGATGAAACTCTGCTGAGCCTGGATATGCGAGGCGTAGGGCACCCCAGGCCCCTGAGGAGGCCCTCTTAAGGTGGGGCTGTGGTGGAGGCCCTTGCTCCTCCGAGGCTGCCGGACGCTGAGCAGCAAAGTTGCTCCCAAAGAGGCGAGTCTCTTATGGCCCCAGAAGCAAAAAAAAGTGGTTCCCTGTAAAGGTGCTTTAGTTGGCCTTTCAGGTGCCCCCATGCCCAGGTTCCCAGTCTTGTCCATGCTGGAATGTTGGCTGTCATCGGGCCAAGCTGCCGCAGCTCTCACCTAGCTCAGGGGTGTGCCCGGCTTTAGGGCAGATGCTCTTGTGCTCTCATTGGTTAATGAGGTTTCCAGAGCCCCTTTTCTTCTCTTCCTTGCAGAGACAATGCTGGGGTGGGGTGGGGGGGCTGTTTGGTGCCAGGGGAGGAGAAGAGGGCAGCCCTGCGAGGGAAAGTCTTCCACGACAAACCACGTCTGCTTGTTTACAAGGAGGCCCGAAGCTCTTCTCAGCCGTTGCTTTTCTGGACCTGCCTGAACCCGAACCCTCAGCCTGTCTGACCCTTCACGTGGCCATCGACAGAGGCAGGTGGGCAGAGCGGGGTCTGCCTTGGCACCGGTGACTGACCTCTCTGGATCCCCCACAACTTCTTAAATTTGACCTGTTTGGCGTCTGCCTGCACCCACCAGTTTCATGGAGATGATCTTCCAAAAGTTCCCTTTGCAGATTTTGACCACGCGAGTTGGGGTGTCTGTGGGCCCTTAGCCGCATCGAGGTTCATCCTAATCCGAGGAAAGAGGAAGGGAGAGAATAGGCTGGGGGGATCCAGGATGTTGATTTAATAAGTCATATATTTATGGCCTTGCTGAGGAAGCCAACTAGGGCTCATTCAGAGACCCAGTATGATTAAGCCAATCGTGATTTAGAATCAAGCCAGGTGCAAGCCATGAATGGCTGCCCAAGGTCAGCAGTCAGTTCATGGAGGAACCGTCGCCATCCTCAGTCACACTTCCCACGTGCGTTTCTTCTTTCGGCTAGCTGCCAGATTCCTTAGGGCGAGCGCGCGCAGAGCGTTCGTAGGGCAGAAGCCCATCTCTTTGGCAGTCAGTTCAGCGTGGCTTTCCCATGATCTCTTGCAGGGCCCCGGCGGCAGCCGCTTCCCCAGAAGAATGGCCCCTCGCCCGGCAAGGCCAAGTTCCTGCTCTATGCCAACACGGTGGAGCAAGGCTGCCTGATGGAGCCCCACTGCGAGGCCAGTCTCGAGAGGTGCCGGTTCAATGCTTCCCTCCCGCTGGTGATGATCATCCATGGGTGGTCGGTAAGGGGGCTCTTTGTCTCGGGCGGGGGACATGGTCTGGGAGGGCCTCATGCGCGGCCCGTCTTCGCCCTCCCCGGCAGCTGCCCTCTGCTGCTCCATGCACGCAGCTCAATGAAGGGCCACGGCCCTGAGTTGGGGGGCAGGCTTCCTGTTCCTCGATGGGAAGAGGCCCCGGAGTTACCCGCACAGGGCTGGAGGGACCACGCCGTTGCCGTATCAGCCCCGCGGTAGTCCGTGGATGCAGCTGTCGTTTCTTTTCATGGGCCTCCCAAGGAGGAGCAGCCCTGGCGTTCAAAGAATTACTTCTCTGAAACAAGCACTCCCGCACACCCACACGCGTACATATACACACAGTTAAATATAATTGTGCTACTCACCCAAAACCGTGTGGCACAAAACGTTTCTCCCTGTACAAGAACAGATGGATGAAATGATATGCTTTGAGGGCCAAGGTGATTGACAGCAGCGCTTCCTTTGGGCGTGAGGTGGCAACCATCCACACTGTGCCATTGGGAACTGGGAGGTGCCCGGGCCTGCTGGCGGACTCTGGGCAATCTTCCAAGGGTGCTGGTGACCCTCGGTGAAGAATCCCGGCAAGAAGGTGTTTGCCTTGGTCCTGTGGCTGCAGGTGGACGGGGGACTCGAAGGCTGGATTTGGAAACTGGCTGAGGAGCTCAAAGCGCACCTCACTCAGACCAACGTCATCATCGCCGACTGGCTCTCTCTTGCGCACGCACATTACCCCATTGCTGTGCAGAACACCCGAGGCGTTGGCCAAGAAATTGCTCACTTCCTAGAGTGGCTGGAGGTAAGCACCCTTAGCGGGCAAACAGAACCATTTGTTTATCTCCTCTCAACCCCCTGCCCCGCCCTGCCCTGCCCCCTCCGACGTGCAACGTTTTGGCTGGGCCCAGCATCCGCAGCAGGTATCTTCCGGGCTCTGATGCAGACCAGCCCAGGACCCTCCCAGAGGCAGCCCCTGGAAAGGCCTCCTTGATGCTGCCTGCGCTGCCCGTCTTGCCCTTCAGACCAACGCTGATCTATGTGCGCAGACCGTCCGTAGCTGCTCTGGGCACACGTAGGGAGGTGCTTGGATGGGAACTAAAACCAGCTGATCCTGACTCTGGCCAGAAACAGAAACCCTTTTTGCTGCTGGCCAGGACCAGCCTTGTCTTGAGCACTGCTGCTTTGCAGAAAGCCACAGAACGGGCGGAGAGCTGGAAAGGGCCTCGAAGGACCGTTCCCAACACAAGGCAGCCTCGCAGGGCCTGGGAGGGGAGATGCCACCGCCTGAGGCAGCCTGCTCCAAAGCCAGAGGCTTTTCAGGAGCACCTTGGTTGAAATCTGCCTCCCCGTGGCTTCCATTTCCTGGATCCCATCCTGCGGTGGGAATCATGGAGAAGAAGCTTGGCAAGGCTGGCGCTGCTTCAGGAACCACAACAGCTTGCATGGCCTTCTTTTCCCCACTTGCGTTGCGTGTACTCCAGTGAGCTACATTGCTTCAAAAAAGGTCAAACCACCCTTGAGTCAGGCGCAACTCTTGGCGACTGCATCCGCGCGGTCTCTTCTGCCAGCACTGCGGAAGTGGGCTGGCTCGCCTTCTTCCCGAAATAACTCAACAAAACAGCTCGTTTGGAAGAGGTCATCATGGTCTCTCCCTCCAAGGAAGGCACCTCTCTTCAAAGGCTGCTGTCCAGCCTGGACGGAGCCAGGGGCTTCCCGTGCTGTGGGGTAGAGGGCAGTGGGTAGTCCTGCTAGTTTTTCCTTTTCCATAATGTTAAAAAAAAAAAAAAGCAGGAGGGCAAGAGTGTGGAGAAATGCTCATTCAGGGGGGCGTCTGGTCTTCTCAGCCCCGAAAGGCTGGCGCTATGGACAAGGCAGGAAGGAGAGCCCCAGCCCCGCAGCCTTGGGATGCTCGGGCTCAGCGTTCCCTCAACCGAGTCTGCTCTTGATTTGGAAGCGCTTAAATGTGGGGGGAGTACGCTGGAGGCCCAGCACCACTAATAGCCCACTGGAGCCTCAGGGAAAGGTGGGGTGTTGCAGGAGGCAAAATGTGCTGCTCCAGAACTTACCACTCTCCATCTCTGGGAACCCCCACAGGGACAGCAAGTTCCTCATCTGTTTGTGATGCAGATCAAGGTCTGTCCTGCTGTTTCTGGCCAGCTGAGAGTCTGAGGATGCCAGATTCTAATTTGCAGCATCTTCTGCCCCAGGATATGCGGGCCCCTGATGGCTTTGAAGGAGGACTAGGTTGGCCCTGCCCAAAGAGAGCCCCCCATGAATGCCAGCCTGCAGAGCTCCACACAGCTAACCTGCTGAGCCCTTTGGAGGGGCCTCTAAGATGCAGGTGGGATGATGAGAGGGCCCAACAGCAAGGTCATCTAAGAGGAGCAGGCAAGGAAAAAACACTCAGGCAGATTACTCAGAAGAACTTCCCACCATGTTAAGATATCCCTGAATGTGAACAAACAGCAACGTCTGGGTGCATACAACTTTCTGAGCCGAGCCACATTATGCCTTGGCAGAATGTGTGATCACAACTATGATGTCCCAAGTGAATTAGTGTGGGCCTTGCAGGTTGCCAGATGTCCTGGCTGCGGCAGCAACTCGCCTCTTGGCCTCGGTCCTCAAGGTTCTCCATCCCTTCCCGGGCCTCTTTTCCAGGAATCGGTGCAGTTCCACCGAGGCGATGCTCACCTGGTGGGGTACAGTCTGGGGGCCCACGTAGCCGGTTTTGCCGGCAGCTCCATGAGAGGCAACGGGAAGATCGGCAGGATTACCGGTAAGTCAAGCTTCCTGGTTCATCAGCTGGACGCTTGGTTAGACTTCGCTTCAGGCTGACCCTGGTCATTCGGCAGCTCTGCCCAGGGTGGGGCCGACAAAGCTATCTGCTGTTGGACCCCCGGGAAAGAGGCGGCTGAGGGGAAGAGCTGGCTCCTTGGCGGCTGCTGCTGCTGCTGCTGGCCCCACATATGGAGGAAGCTGGGTGGGAATGGGGCATTTCTCCACTAAGGCTCTGCTGGCAAGTTCACAGGCAGGCAGTGGCCTGGAGGGCAGCTCGGCACTCGCAGATATTGACAGTTAGATGGGAATAATTAGCTTAATTGGAAGAAAAACACATATGCTCCTTTACAGCCATCAGGGATTGCTTTTTCATCAGGCCTCTGGCTCCTCAACTTTTCCAAAACACTGACGTGGATTCTTCAGGATCGTGCCGAGAAAGATACCAGAAAGAAAATCGCTCCGTACAGAGAACCACATGCATGAACACACCTCTGTGGGAAGCTGAGATCTTCCACGTGTGAAAAAAGAGACTCTGCCGCTGGGTTATGTCCCTTCTGGATATGTTCTGAAGAAGACGTTGCCCTCTGATTCATTCCCTGCCTGGTCAGGACAATGGGCCTGTTCTGGGCGGCACTATTTGGGCAGAATAATCCTCCTTCTTCAAGGGCTGGCATTGGGAAGCTGCACAACAGTGCTGATGCTTCGAGCTAGACATGTTCACATGCACTGCATCTTTCTTACCTTCTGCTTAATTAACACTGTTCCCAGTGTGCAGAAAGCGTTTTCATGAGGGCTGCTCTGAATCTCCCCTCTGGATCATGGTCCATTGACTTCAAGGGTCTGAGCATGGTTATACTTGCACCAGAAGAGATGAGAAAAGTGCCCAGGCTTCAGTTAGGGCTGGCGAGACCACAGGACCTCCTTAGCCAAGAGAAAAGAGCGATTCATGAGCCATATTTTAGGAGATTCTTCCTCAAACTGGTACCTTCAGCCATGCTGGCCAAGGAATGCAAGGAGCACCAGACTGGAGAAGTCTGGTTAGCTACATGTAACCAGAATATATCACCACTGTTGTCCTGGGTTGCCTCTGCTCTCCTTCACTTCTTGTGTTGACCTGTAAGTTGCTCCAGACAGAGACTGGTCTTTGGGCACTTTGCAATGTCGTCATAACCCTAGATTGTGTTACAAAGAGTTGGAGGAGGAGAACTTCCTCTTGCAAGCCTCAATTGGTCTTTCTTGCAGGCCTGGATCCTGCCGGCCCCCTCTTTGAAGGCATGTCACCAACAGACCGCCTGTCGCCAGATGACGCTGATTTTGTTGATGCCATCCACACCTTCACCCAGCAGCACATGGGCCTCAGTGTGGGGATCAAGCAGCCCGTGGCTCACTTTGACTTCTATCCCAACGGGGGCACTTTTCAGCCTGGCTGCCACATCATGCATGTTTACAACCACATTGTGCAGTATGGGATCACGGGTAAGAACGGGCACAAAAGGAGGCACCATGTATTGGGAGCCTTCCAAATTGAGTTCATCGGGGGCTAGCAGAAGGCCCCAAGGCAGGGCTGTGAGCCAGGATTCAGAGCTGAAAGCAGGCTGGTGACCGAGGCAAAGCGAGGTGGGCCAGCGGCTGCATGAGACCCTCTGAGCTTTAACCACTGGGCATCTCTCCCAATTCTCCCTCCCTGCCTTAAAGGGCAGGTCTCTGCCATGCCAGGAGCTCCAGAAGGAAGCCCTGCAGGGGTCGACGTCCAGTTCCCTTTGGAGCCTACAAAGTGGAACTGGGGTGCAGCTGCCCAGGGCTGGGAGGGGGACTACTAACCTTCCCAGGTTGTGACAGTCATGAAGCTGGAGGAGAGATTCATCCCTGGCACCAAGATGCCCTCTTGTTTTCTCACGCTGACCTTCATGGAATGGAGCCTTTGAGGGTCTCCAAGCACAGCCTGGTTCAGAGGCAGAACACCCCACTGCATGCCACAGGACCGGGGTTCCATGGCCTCTGGCAATGCTGGGGTTTGCTGGCAGCCCAGGAGACCAACACCGGCTTGATGAACCTAGTCTTCATCAGTGAGGACCCCTCCATCTGCAGTGGAATGATGGTTCAAGAGGAGAGCAAAGGCAGGCTTGTGGTGGAGGGACTCTGGCAGCAGAACCTGGAGAAGAAGTGGCCCGTTCTGTGGGTGGGTGGGCAGGATGGAAGAGCCTCCGACTTGCTGAATTCCACCATTCTGTTTTCCTGCAGGGCTCTCCCAGACGGTGAAATGTGCCCACGAGAGGTCGGTCCACCTGTTTATTGACTCCCTACGGCACAGCCATAAGCCGATCACAGGCTACTGGTGCAAAGACATGCAGATGTTTGACAAGGGACGCTGCCTCGACTGCCGGGCCAACCGGTGCAACACCCTGGGCTACCATATTCGGAAGGCAAGGGTCCCTGGCAGCCAGAGGCTGTTCCTGAAGACCCAATCTCAGATGCCGTTCAAAGGTTGGTGGGGGAGCAGGCCATGGTCGACTAGCCCAAGGGGCTCCCACAGGTGGGGCACATCCGCGTGTGAGGCCCTCAGATCGCAGTGGCTGTAGAGTGTTCAGATGGCTCCGGTCCAGAGAGGAAAACAGGCTGACAAGCGTTGGGTGGGTTGACGAGGGCGCTCCTATCCCAGATTATACTAGCAGCCCTCGGGGTGAGCTTTGGGGTCCTCCGGGAGGTGGGGTATGTTCTCAAGAGGTTGAACTGCAGCAACGGAAGGCTCTGCAGCTACTTTTCCAGAACTGTAAAATGCTCCGTGCAATACCTTACTCAAAATAGCCTGGAAGTGGGGAGCAACTTAGAAATACCTCCAGGAAAAAGCAGAAAAGCAGCTTCCTTCTTGCAGCCTGCCCCAGAAGAGGATCTCCGCTGGGGCCAGCCAGCTTCACGTATGTGAGGAGGGGGCTCCAGAACGGCACATCTGCAGCCCTTAAAAGCCCAAAGAAAGGCAGGGAAACCCCTGGCCACACAACTTTCCTTCCCTTTCCCAAGCAGATGGATCAGGCCGCCCACCGGGTAGCGTTTCAGGCTGTTCAAAATGCTTTGGGAAGGTCACCTTGAACAAGCTACCACAAACTCCCTGGAAGGACGGTCACGTTGCCAACGGGGGGTGGCCGGGTTGTCCAGACAAGAGTCGGATGGGCACGTTTCTTGGAGCTATGGCACCCTTTTTGAGGCAGCGCCTTGCCCCCCGAGATCCAGCCAGCCATGCGCGCCTCCCTCGCTAGGCCTGGCTGAGCTCCGAGAGAAGAAAAGGCCCCCTAAGTTCTCCAGAGGTCGAGCCCAAAACAAGAGTCGCCTTTCACCACGCTGACAGGGAAGGACAGAGCGGCTATTATTCCAGGCTCCGTCGAGTGATTTGCGGTTCCTTTCTCAAAGTGTTGCAAAGGCCACGTGAGGAGCCTGTCAGAAAACGACAGACACGGGTTCGGTTATCCAGTAGACAGAAGTTTTTATTGGGCACGTTTGCAAAGGTGGGTCCCTCCCGCAGCAATGGAGGAACCCCGAAGCAAGGTCTGACAGGTTTTTATACCCCCTATCTGTCCTCCCCCTCCTACGAGGGCTTGGCCCACAATCTCACCTTTTTTACCGCTCCGGAGCGCTGCTAATTAACCGCAAAACCGCAGACATTCCACTTTCCGAATCCAATCAGCGCAATACACATTCCAATCCCCACTTGACCCGACAGCCGCCCCTGCCGTTTCTCTTCACTCTGGAGCGAACGTGCCTCTTGCCTGCAGTCTTTCCTCCCTCCTGCCGTCCTTCTCCACTCTGATGCGAGTGTGCCTTCTGCCCATCCTCCCTCCTGCCGTCCCCCCAAGGCTGCCCCATGGTGCACAGCGCTCTCCCCTAGCAAACATGGTTCGTTTGAGGCCCTCACTTCTCCCTGCCTTCTCACAATCCCACCTTTTTCTTTTCACGCCTCTGTTGGGCCTCAAACCTGGCTAACAGGATTGCTCCCTCGTCCCGGACCCGGGGCTTCACACACTGGGACAGGTAATTCCCACAAGCAGGGAGACATTGCATTAAGCAACATACTAGGACCAGTAAGGCAATGAAACCAATGGCTAGTACAAAAAGTTGTTTTAACCAAGCAAAGTTAGGTAACCAACTAGTGAGCCACGACCAATTCCATCCCTCTGGATCCTTGGATATGCGAGAGGCTAAGGTCTTCAACTTGGCTAGTTTTGCTTCAACATAATTCTTATTGTTGGTTAGGTTAAAGCAACAAAGACCTTGAAAAGATTCACAGCCTTGTCCTGCCCTTAATAGGAGATAGTCTATAGCTATCCGATTTTGAATGACCGCCCTCCTGATCTCAGTGACTTCTTCAGTGAGGGCTGCAATGAGAGAGGATGTAAGGTTGACACTTTTAGCCAGGAGGCAGGCCACCTTCCTTAGGTCCAGATAAGTTCTTCCGCTTAGTGCAGGAACCCCTACTAAGGAGAGGGCCAGAGCCATGGCTTCTGTTTCGGACAAGAGTGTCACATCACTCTCACAATCAGATGGCAGCTCCCTTTTTCTTTTTTCTTTTGATGGGTGCGCTTGTATTGGAGGCAGGGCATATAGAGAGGTCAGGCGCCCTATGGCACAAGGGCCCCTGAACTATAGGCTGGAACATAGGTGTAAGCTTCATGTCCACATAACAAAAAGAAACCTTTAGGTAGGTATAGAGGGGTTGAGGCGTAAGGGATACTATAGATCCCTCCACAAGTGAAAGCAGGACCTTTTGAGGGCAGTGGGTGGGTACGGTTCTGGGTATTGTTGAAATATACACATTGAGTTGCATTGGTTATCCCCAAGAGATTTAGAGCTATTTGCCTTTGATTAGTCCAGGGTCTTGGAGTGGGAGAAGACCCAAAATGATAGAACATCCCCCCCCCCCGGGGGGTCATCCCCAGTGATATCAATATTCGCTATCTGAGTAACATTCTTCAATGCTTCCAAGCTGATGGGCATTCCAAAGAAACAGGTGGAGGTGACACCCTTCACAGTCAAGAGTTGCCCCACACAAAAAGTTGTGCTGTTCAAAGCTGTCTGTGCCAATTCTACAAAAAAATTGTTGTTAGAGCTGTGCTGTAGAGCATCTAAGCAGTGACATAATAGAATAACCTGGATGCAAGCCTTCATGTTGTTCATCTCCTCCCCTGCCTTAGTTCAGTTCCTTTTAAGTTTTACTTTGAGTCCGTCTCCTGGTTGGGCAGTCCACGGTCGGGGGTCGGGACCTCGCTTAACCCGATGGTAGTGGGTCCAACCCCCCTGTCGGGTTCGAACCGCCGATTCAGTTGTCAGGAGAACTTGGTATGGTCCCTCCCAAGACGGCTTCAGTTTCTCATCCTTCCACGTCTTTATCAGGACCCAATCCCCTGGCTTGTGGGGGTGTTGGTCTTCCAGCAAGGGGGGCCGCTGAGCGAGGAGTCCCTGTTTTCTTAAAGATAAGAGAGATTGTGACAGTACCAGGAGATACTTTCTCAGGAAGGCATCCTTTAGCTCGGGGATAGGCTCTCCCATTGGAGCCAGGAAAGGTCTTCCCATCATCAGCTCGAATGGGGAGACCCCCACATCCTTGCGAGGGGCTGTCCGCATTCGAAGCAGGGCAACCGGAAGTGTCTTTGTCCAAGGTAGCCCTGTTTCCAATCCCAGTTTGGTGAGATGTTGCTTCAATACCCCGTTAGCTCTTTCCACTTTCCCACTGGATTCAGGATGCCAAGGGGTGTGGAGTTCCCATCGAACCCCCAGGCTTTGCATGACCTCCTGCAGCACCTTGTGGGTGAAGTGGGTCCCCCTGTCAGAATCCAGACTCTCTACTATCCCATACCGGGGGACGATCTGTTCCAGGAGAACTTTTGCTACTACCTGTGCAGTCGCCCTCCGGCTGGGCACCGCTTCCACCCAGCCAGTGAGGTGATCTTTGAGTACCAACAGGTACTTCAACCCAGCCACAGGAGGGAGTTCCGTAAAGTCCACCTGGACTCGCTGAAAGGGCCATATTGCCAAGGGCCTTCCTCCCCTCTCCCTTCTCCTCATGGCTTTGCGATTGGTTTTCTGACAAATCAGGCATTTCCAGCACACAGCCTGCGCCTCTGTCCACATCCCCAGGCTCCAGTACCACGGCTTTACAGTATCTATCAAAGCCTGCATCCCCCAGTGAGACCCTTCGTGCAGTTTCTCCAACATCCCCCTCATGTCAGCACGGCTCACTACTGGGGTCCCCTCAATTGTAACCCAACGACCTGCTTCCTCCCTGCAACCTTCCCTTTCCAGCAGCACCTCGTCCAACTTCCCCGGCGTCCAAGCCGGAGGTTCTTCTATCTGGGGGATTGCAATCATGATGGCAATGGGGACACCCTCCGCTGCCTCCTTTGCTACTCGATCAGCAAGTCGGTTCCCTCTTGCCTCCATCGAGTCCCCCTTCTGATGTCCCATTATATGCACCACTGCAATCCTGTCGGGTTCTTGAAGAGCTTCCATCATCCCCTCTATCAGTTGCCGAGCTTTCACCTCCTTCCCAGCAGTTGTGAGTAAACCCCGTTCCAGCCAAATTTTCCCGAAAGTGTGCACTACTCCCCAGGCGTATCGCGAGTCTGTGTAGACGGTGAGGGACACTCCCTTTCCCAACTCTAGTGCCCGTTTCAAAGCGTGCACTTCACACAGCTGAGCCGACCAGTCCGCTGGTAGTGCCCCCTTCTCTATTGTCTCTCCCTCCGCAGTCACTATCGCGTACCCTGACTTCCTTTGTCCCTGCTCTACTCGGCTAGACCCATCCACGAACCAGACCTCACCCTCTTCCAGCGGGACCTCCTGCAGGTCCTCCCGGGTCTTTGTTTGCAGCTGCAACAGGGTGGAGCACTCGTGCTCCGCCGGCTCCCATTCTTTCCGCTCCCCCGCAAGAAACTCCGCTGGGTTCAAATTCCTGTCTGTTCCTACCACCACATCAGGACTTATCCGGAGAACTGTCTCATATTTCAACATCCTCCCTTCTGTCATCCAAGCAGCCGCCTGCTGACTAAGCACACTTAAGATCTGATGGGGTGAATGGACAATCACGGGGCTCCCAAAAGTGAGTTTTTTCCCTTCTGTCACTAGCACAGCAGCGGCAGCCACTGCCTGCACACAAGTCGGCCATCCCCTCACCACTGGTTCTAGGGCTTTGCTCAGGAAGGCCACTGGTTGATATTTCCCAGCCCGTCTCTGAGTCAGTACTCCAATGGCAGTTCCCCCATGGGCTGTAACGTATAGGTGAAAGGGGAGGGCCAAGTTCGGTAGAGCCAGAGCCGGGGCCGTCACCAGGCTCCTTCGTAATTCCCCCCACTTCTCTGTGTCCCTGTCTGTCCATTCTACCCTGTCAGATGATCCTTTCAACTTCTCATACAGAAACTGAGCCTTGCTCATGTACTCATCTATCCATAGCCTGCAATATCCTACTAGACCCAGAAACCGCCGCACCTCCGTTTTAGTATGAGGGGGCTTCAACTGCATTATCCCCTGTATCCGAGAAGGATCAATCAACTTCTCGCCCTTCCGGAGTACATGTCCTAAATACTTGACCTCCCTTTCCACAAATTGGACCTTCCCTTTTGACACCTTCAATCCTTCTTCAGCCAACCAGTTCAATAAAGCCACTGAGTCTTCTCTCACCTTTACTTCCTTCTCTCCAGACACCAACAAATCATCCACATACTGCAGCACCCGAGAACCCCCAGGGGCCCGGAACCCCTGGAGTTTCTCTTCCAATGCCTGTCCAAACAAGAGGGGCTCTCGGTGTACCCCTGGGGCAGCACCGTCCATCTCAGTTGTTGCTTCCTCCCAGTCTCCGGATCTTCCCACTCAAAAGCGAACAGATCCCTACTTTCTTCTGCCAGAGGGCATGACCAAAAAGCATCCTTCAAGTCTATCACCGTGAACCACCGATCCCCGGGAGGGATCTTCCCCATCAAAGTGTAGGGGTCAGGCACTACCGGGGTCCGGGCCAAGACCAAATCGTTGACCCTCCTCAGATCCTGCACCAGCCTGTAACTATTGTCCTTCTTCTTCACAGCTAAGATAGGGGAGTTGAAGGGGGACATAGCCGGTTCCAACAGCCCTTGCCGCCTCAGCCCATCTATGATGGGCTTCAGCCCACGCCTCCCATCCCGGGACAGCGGGTATTGGGCTTGCCGCAAACCAGTCACCCCCGGTTTCAAGGGGATGCTAATTGGGGCAATGCGGAACCGACCCGCCCCCCCTTCTCCTGCCCATACCTCAGGGTTCACAACCTCCACGTCCGCCTCCCGCAACAAACACATCCTTTCTGCCTGTTCCACATTCCACAACTCCACTCCTAGACTACCCATTAGATCCCTTCCCAGCAAGTTCACCCCTGCCTGTGGGATCAGTAACACATCTGCAGTTACCTCCTTCCCATTCCACTCCAGTCTCACTCCCTCCAGTACGTCTGCCTTGACCGGAGAACCTCCCACCCCCATCACCGATACCGACGCGCCCCGGGATTTCGCAATCCCTGGGATCGGTTGGCACAACGATGTTCGAGAGGCTCCGGTATCCACGAGGAACTGCCGTTCCTCGCCGGTGGGACCCACCGTGATGTTTACCAAGGGTTCCCCGTGGGTCCCGGTTGGGGAACCATGACCCCCTAGTTGTACAGGGGGAAACTCCTCTCACCCGTGGGGCGATCCACCTGGCAGTCCCGAGCAAAGTGTCCTACTCGCCCGCAGCGGAAACAACCTTGCCTATCCCCAGTCCACCTCTCCCTTCTGGGGTCGACGCCACCTCTCCAGGGCCAAGGTCCCCGGACCAGATGGGGAGAAGGTCGCGCCTCCCTCAGTCCCTCCCCCTTCGTCTCATTCTTGGCCGCCGCCTGAACGGCTGCCATCATCATTTGAGTTTTCTGCCTGGTCTTCGCCTCCTCCCTCCCCACATAGGTCTGTTGAGCAATCCTTAGGAGTTCCCCTATCCCCTGTTCAGTCCAACCCTCCCGTTTTTGTATCTTCTTCTGAATGTCTGGCCATGCTTTGGTGACGAACTGCATTTTTAACAAGGTCTCAAAGGCTGGGGTGTCCGGAGTCACGCCCGAGAATTTGGTCAGGCCAACTCGGATCCTCTCACAAAAATCTCCGGGCGATTCATCCTTCCCCTGGGTTACCTCAAAAGCCTTGGTCAAATTCTTCCCCTGGGGCACTGCTGTTCGGATGCCCTCCAAAATCATCTCTTTCATGTCTCTCATGTTCTGCCGGTGTGCGGCATTATTGGGATCCCAATTTGGGTCTGCCAGAGGGAATTTAGTATCTGCGGCCGGGGCATTTGGGACATTTGCATTCCTTCGCTCCCAAGCCCCGAGCGCAGCTCGCCGAATCTGGCCCCTCTCTTCTGGCGTATAGAGGTGGGCTAAAATGTAATTCAGTTCCCCCAGGAGTATTCCACCGGGCCGAGAAAAGTTCCAATTGTTCGGCGGCGGTATGGGCATTCTCTTGCATACGAGGGAGGGTCTTTTTAATTCCCTCAACTCACTGGGTTTGATGGGAACTGTTACGTAACTGGTGACGGTCACCCCCTGTGCGTTCGTTCCGTTCGGGACTTCCCGGACGGGGAAGGCACTGGCCGACCTTAGACTAAAGGGCAAGTTCTGAATGTCTTGGTTCAGCTGGTCCAGCTCTTTCCGCAGCCCGGGATAGGGTGGGGGCGCCGGAGGGGGAGCGGTAGGAAGAGGAGGAGGAGGAGGAGGTGGCGGCCCCCATTGAGGTCTAGTCAGCCAGAGGTCCTCCTCCTCATCCTCCTGTTCTTTTTGGACAAAAATTTTGGCTAACTTGGGTCGAGGCCCCTCCCAATGAACATGGAACCAGACTTCCACATAGGGTTCCTGTGTTAACATTTTATGCTCCACAATGTAGTTTTTTAGTTGGGTCACCCAGTAATTACTGGGGATTCCAAGAGTATCCCAATGGTAGGGGAATTCGGGGTCCACTAGTGGATATTTTGGCCATTCTTTAGTGCACAAAGTTATCATGGTCGGTTTTTCCAGACCCCTGGTGAATGGACACAACCAGGGTGTCTCCCATTGTTGCAACAATTGTCCTAATGGAGAATCCATGGGGATTCCCCCTACTGCGTTTTTCCCACTGGCCCCTGGCCTTACACTCTTACTCTGCGCCTTACCCATCCTTCCTGACTACGTTTCCCACCTTACAGAAGGTCCCGGACTCTTCTGTCCCCTTGCGGCGTCCAACGCCTCGTAACCACGCTAATCTCCCCGAGATTATGGGTAGGCTGTACTCACCAGACCTCCCGGAGGTCCCCTCGTCGGCCGACTTCCTCTTTACTTCTGTCTGACTGGCGATTGGAGTCCCGTCCCGGACCCGACTCCGGGGAAAACGGGAGACACCTCAACGGGGTGTTACGGCCGATTACTCACCGGTTCCCCACAGTCCGGTCCACGTCGAGGACTCCTGGCTGGCTCGCCAATTTTGTCAGAAAACGACAGACACGGGTTCGGTTATCCAGTAGACAGAAGTTTTTATTGGGCACGTTTGCAAAGGTGGGTCCCTCCCGCAGCAATGGAGGAACCCCGAAGCAAGGTCTGACAGGTTTTTATACCCCCTATCTGTCCTCCCCCTCCTACGAGGGCTTGGCCCACAATCTCACCTTTTTTACCGCTCCGGAGCGCTGCTAATTAACCGCAAAACCGCAGACATTCCACTTTCCGAATCCAATCAGCGCAATACACATTCCAATCCCCACTTGACCCGACAGCCGCCCCCTGCTGCTTCTCTTCACTCTGGTGCGAACGTGCCTCTTGCCTGCAGTCTTTCCTCCCTCCTGCCGTCCTTCTCCACTCTGATGCGAGTGTGCCTTCTGCCCATCCTCCCTCCTGCCGTCCCCCCCAAGGCTGCCCCATGGTGCACAGCGCTCTCCCTTAGCAAACATGGTTCGTTTGAGGCCCTCACTTCTCCCTGCCTTCTCACAAGCCCAAGCAAGAATTAAAAATCAACACCCGGGATGCATTTTGATTTTGATTAAAAATCAAAACCCCCGGGACGCATTTGCCAATCTGCCAAGGAACTCAGAGTTCAGGTCCCCGGGCACCGAGGCCTTCTCCTGCACAAGCCGCCTGAAATGGACAGAGGCAGCCCAAAGCACCCTTCCTCTCTGAAACAAGGCCAGGAGGGTTTATTCTGAGGATTCCTTGTCATCCTAGATGTAGCACAGATGAACAGTCGCTAGGGAAGAAATCAGCTGTACTAGATGCCAAGTATCTTTCCATAATTAAAAGATGCCTTCCTTCCTAGAGTTTTGCCCCAAAGCTCCCAGTGGTTGGCAGTAAGAATAGAGGCATTGACAGCCCTAGAATCGCACCCACGGAGAACCATGAAACCGCAGGGAAGTCAGCATCAAGCCAGCCTGGATGCAACACGGCCTCCCCCAGGAGAACAGGATTGTCTTCCCTTGGCGCTGATGAACTAGTCAAGCCTGGGCCAATCCAGATCAAGCCAGCCAGATTTTTACAGCTGGATCTGAATCACTGGCTAAATTCAGACGACATGAAGCAGGTGGCCTTTTTAGAGTCCCTGCCCTGGCATCCCCCAGATGTGTGGGTGCTGTAGGCCAGGAAACACAGCCCAACACAGCTGGGGGAGGCTCAGCCGGAAGTGTGCATGGCAGAAAAGCCATGCCTGCAAACACGCCAGGTGTGTAGATGTTGATCAGAGAATCCAAGTTTTCTTTAGTGCAGGATTTTATTTATTTATTAATCAAATTTGTACGGCCACCCATCTCACAAAAAGTGACTCTGGGCGGCATACAATGGTCCAATAAAAGAGTAAATATAGTAATTATTAAAAACATTAAAAACAAGCTAAAACTAAGATTTAGGACAACTAGAGGATGAATTGCCATGGATATGTTTGTGTCTGTATGTACGTGAAAATTCAGCTTACCCTTCTCTCCTCTCCGCAGTTTATCACTATCAGTTTAAAATCCATTTCATCCACGAGTTCCAAGAACGACAAATTGATCCAACATTCACCATCTCTCTGACTGGCAACAAAGATGACGTTGAAAATCTCTCCATCACTTTGTGAGTTCCAAATGTTGCCCAACTTGCTCCTTGGCTCCAGGATCCGTAACACTCACATTTTTGGCCCATGCCCATTTGCCAGGGCGGAGAAATAACGTGGCTAGTGCCACAGGCCTTGGCACAAAAGCCATGCTTCGCATCACTTAGTGTCCTGACATGTTCTCTTGCTGAGGTGGGTTACCTCGAGGCCTTCACGTGGAGAAAAGCGGCACATGCACAGGTGGCCCCTTTATGCCTTCCCATCTCTTCCAGGAATCTTGAGATCTTGGAGCCCAGATGTCCGTACCACATCATTTCCACGTCTGCTCTTTTATTGCCCTTCTCAGTCCACTGAGTCTTCTTGCATCATTTCACTGAGTCAATAAAATAAACCACAGCTATGTGGATACTTTTTATGATTTATGCCTGTAATCATTTAACATCCTGGTGTGTTTTGAACTGGGAGCTCTGCCACTGCTGCTGCTAAAGGGGCACATGGCAAAGGCAACGGGGTGGAAATGCAGGTCACAAATAAATGAACACACAAAGGAGCAGATCACGGTGTGCAGCGAAATCCCGGCAGATGTGCTTTAGCGGTGTTTGTCCTTCTCCCCATTAGAATTGAAGGCATCACTCGAAATAAAACCTACACCTTTCTTGTTCCTCTGGATATTGATATTGGGGAGCTGATGATGATCAAACTGAAGTGGGAAGGAACTGCCATCTGGGAGAACATCTGGGACACTGTCCAAACCATTATCCCTTGGAGAAAGGGAGACCGTCGGCCAGGACTTATTGTGAGGTCCATACGAGTCAAGGCAGGAGAAACTCAGCAGAAGTAAGTGTGCTCAGATCCCGCCAGACGTGGAGTCCGAAAGCGGCCGGCCGGCCTGCCAGCCAGTGGGCTCGCTCTCTGCGCCAAGCTCTTTGCTCAAAGCCACCTGTCCCCATTGCACAGTTCTCATACTGCACCCTGCCTTGCGGAAGAAACTGACTGTTGGTTTATTAATTAATCTTTCTGTTTTCCTTCTTTTCAGAATGACATTCTGTTCTCAACGTGTGGATAATTTGCACCTCTATCCAGGTCATGAGAAAATGTTTGTGAGATGCGAAGTCAGTTCCCAACAGCTGCAGTGAGGGTAGGGATGATAAGCAAGAATTTGAAAAAGCTGCCAAGGCCCGGAAGAGGTGCTTCTCACCTTTATCTTTCTTTTCCTTAGAAAAAGAAAAGAAAAAAGAAACACCTTTGTATTATTATTATTTTTTTTGTACAAACGTGTGCAACATGAAAAATGTGATGGACCAGGAAGTACTGTAAACGATGTATGTCCAAGGCTTGATTGATTAAACAAATAAAAAGTGAATAAAAAGTGAAAACTACTAAACTAAATCAGCCTTATGAGTCTAGAAAGACAATTAATAGTCCAAGATCTCTGGTCTTTGGACTGAAAAGTAGTTTTATTTCTTGAAAGGGGAGGTTGGACTATTAAGAAGTCTCACTGTAAGATTCCTGGCGTATTACTGTTGGTGGTCCCCTGGGGGGGGTGGGGTCCCAAATCACTTTTATTTTGGCCATGCTGGCTATGGCGGATAAGAATTGGACACCAAAAACATTTGAATGGCTAATTCTGATCCACAAACACAACATTTGGAAAGTAACGTCAAACACAATTACTTCAGTAAAAATTAGGGCTGCTTTCAGAATCCAGATTCACTTTGATGCATCGAAAAAGCAGCCTTTTAGACAGTTCTGAAAAAAGATACCATTTCATCTTATTCAAGAAAGTAAGCCTTATAATAATGGCATCACATCACGCTAATGTGAAGGTGAGGGAACTGCCCGCCAGCCCCACTTTTTCCATTGCTAGAGAAGTTAATCTGGACGTGTAATTCCAGACCACTGTCCATATTAGCTGAAGCCTGGCATTCAGGTTCTGAAGACTGTGCGCTTAATCAAATACCCAGCGGGATGTGAAGTGAAAAGAAGCGTCTCCAGGTAAGTGTGTTTTTTCAGACCTGCCGTTCAAGGGCCTTTTTCGTAACATGCTTTTAGAAGAGGTAGAGCTGAGTAACAGCAACGGCCACCTTGAGATATTTAGACCGACCTTGCCCGATAGTTGTACCACAAGCTTGTGGGAAGGAGAGGAGACGCTGCATTTCATATACAGACATCCATTTTTTTCTGCCATATGGCACAAACACACGATATATTAAATGTTTTTCCATTTGCATCTGTTGCTGACTGTTGTCCAGAATCCCAGGATAATAATAGCAATGGAGTTGCTAGAGTGCAAAGAATATAGTAGCTGTGCAGATTAATGCTTTCAAAAAGATGAAGCAAAAGGCACGCTCTGTTTTTTTAAAAACTTCTCTGTTTCCAAGCGAATGCAGGAATGGGATCTGCCTTGCCAAGCCCTATAATTAACAGCTGTTCTCCACCTAATTCCATTCGGCCAGGCACAGAAGAGCGCAGGGGTGTCCGCAAAGGTAAAAAAAGACCCAAGGGGGTGGCTGCAGCCACGGGATCCAGGCGCTCTCCTTTTTACAGTGTGTGCCAATGTTGTAAGAAATGGGAGGGGCCCCATCTGCATGCTCGTGGCTGCCATTTTGCCTTTTTTTTGGCACACCCCCACCCCGGAAGACACCCCTGGGGGAATGGCGCCGTCATAGGAAAGCTAGGAGCGGGCGGTCCCATCTTCCTCCAGCCCTGCCTCTTCTGCAACGGGAGCCTTAACTGAAGCGCAAAGGCTGAATCCACGTCCGGTGAGATGCAAAGCGCCATTGGGCCAGGTGTCCAAGCTGCTGCCAATTTAGATCAGTGTTTCTCCACCTCAGCAGTGGTAAGATAGGTGGACTTCAACTCCCAGAATCCCCCAGCCACCTGTCTTCACGTTGCAGAGGCTGAGACACACCGATTAATATTAAAGTTTTCATTCTCTACGCCCCAGCTAGAAAAGCCTCCGGATCGATAGAGACGCACAAAGGGCAACCGATGACTTGAATCCGTCATCGCAACACCTGAAAAGACCTGGCCTGCAATCACAGGATCTTAGATCCAGCACGGAAGGAAGAAGGGGGGCATCGATATTCCCGAGGGGTGGGTGGCCAGCGGGCCAGAGAAGCCTCCAGGAATCCAAGCTCTGCTTCCTCTCCAGGGACCCAAACCCCGTCCCCGTCCCCCCTTGGCTTCTCCTGGGGAAACGACCCTCCTTCCAAGCCCGGTGGGGTGTCCCGCGCTCCCTCCCTCCCTCCCTCCCTCCCTCCCTCGGCCTGGGGCCCTCTTGCCTTCCGCAAGGAAGCGGTGATCTCCCTGAGTGTCAGGATCCCCCAGTCCCCGTGCGGGGAGATAACCAAGTCGCGGGCTGGGACGCCGGAGGGGACCTGCAGGGGCAGGAAGGCTGGGCTGGAAGGAGGTCCACGCAGGGCCGGGCCGGGCCGGGCGCTGCCCTCTCCTCCGCTGCCCTGGTCCCTCTTTAGCCCCGGCTGACGTTTTGTGGGAGAGCAAAACGGGGCCGCGCAGATCCGTGGCTCGGGGTATTTTGAAGACTCTTGCAGGATGTCTTCAACCACAGTTGCAGAATTGCCGCTTTATGGCTAGTGACACAGAAAACAAAGATTTAAAATGTCATTTGGAATCCAAATAAGCAGACTGGTAAAGAAAGAGAGACCATTCTCGCCCTCAGTATTACAGTTATATTTGGAGTCATCCTCAAAAAGGACGTCAAAATTTAATCAGACTAAAATGCTGTTTTAGGTGCATCAAACGGGACTTTTTATAATCCCTTTTTGTTCTCTGATTTGAGATCAATGTGCCAGGTAAGCAAAGGGCCTGGCGCTTCAGAAGTTCGCTCCTGGATTCCCCCAGGTGCCCTGAAGTAGATGCCCAGACTGAGATCCTGGGAAATTCATGTTTCCCTGGGCATATCAACCGATCCATGTAAAGCCACCTCTTCCCTTCATGTGAATTAATTAAAAATCGTAATGGGAAAATGGGAATGTCTGTCTGTGAAGTTCTATTTTCCACGTGCCACGGGAAGCATTCCTCATCTCAGGACGGCCCCTATCCCGGAGCAGGGAGGCAGAAGCTGGGGAGGCAGCGATGCCGGAGATGGGGGGAAGCCACGGGAGATCGCTCGGAGCCAGACCCAAGAAGACCCCAGAAAGGGCAGAGGGGAAAAGGCACAAAGGCAGAGACACCCTCCCCCCTGTTCAGCCCTGGGTTTACAGTGGGGCACCCAGATGCGCCTGGTGGGGAAGGAGAGGAAGTGGGAAAAGGCAGGCATAGGGGGCTGGCCTGGTTTCTTTCCTTTTGCCTTGGGGGAGCTGGGGGGGCCAAAGAGCAGCCCAGCGTTTGGGCAAAGGCTGCCCTCCTCTGGATTCTCCATCTCCGGGGAGCAGTTTCTCCCCGGGGGCTGCCCAACAACCCACCCCACAGGGCCCCCAGGCACTACTGCCCCAGAGGTCCCTCGACCTTCTTAGCCCAGGCGGATGGTCCCTTCTGGCCGTCCGAGGCCGAGGGGCTGAGGCAACAGAAAAGGCCGGGCTCCCTGGGCTTCTCTTGCCTGAGGCCCCGTGGGAGAGGCAAGGGAGCACAAGGGGGCTGGTGGGGCCCCAACCCCTCCACAGGGCCACGAGTCTCCATTGAGCCACCCAGATGGACTTTGGCTGGAAGGAGGTTTGCGGGCCCCCTTTGCCGCAGTGGGAGGACCAGCCCAGACCCCAAATCTCGGACTGTGACTGGGGGAGGCCGATCCCAGCCTTAATGTTCCACCCCCCTTTTTGCAGCAAGGCCCCTCCTGCCCCCCCTTCCCTTGAAGGCTGAAGGGCAGCACTTTCCACCCCCCCACCTGTGAGAAGGCAGAGGGGCCACGTGCAGGGCCCTCTGCCCACCCCCCCGACCTTGGCTCCAGCTCCCCTCTAGGGGGAAAAGCAGCCCAGTCTCCCAGCTTCGGCCCTCTGCCCCCCCCGGCCTTGGGAGTTGGGCCGGAAAGGGAGAGGAAGCAGTTGCTCCGAGGACAGAGCCCTGGGCAGAGGGGCCCGTGGCATCTGTGCACAGGAGAATCCAGGGAGGAGTGGGCTCTCTAGGGCTCCAATCCAGCCCATCTCTTCTGTCCGGGGCCGGCCGGCCGGCCTGGGGCCTCCCCGCAGAGGCAGGAGGAGAACCTGGACCAAGCGCCACCATCCTGAGGCAGTGTCAGGAAGCGAACTCCGCAGGGCAGGGCAGGGCAGGGCAGGGCAGGGCAGGGCAGGGCAGGGCAGGGCAGGGCAGGGCAGGGCAGGGCAGGGCAGGCCCTGTGCTGTGCTGTGCTGCAAGGTGCCTGCAGCGCCTGCGGACCTCTGCCACAGCCCGCAGACAGACTCGCTTGCTTGCTTTCAGGCTCAGAGAAACCAGGCAACTTCTGGAGTGATTTCATCAGGTCTATTTATTAATGCATTTCAAGTTTCAAAAACCCTTACATTTGTTTGCACAATACTTTATAATTTTTTTTTGCAACTTTTTAGTAAAAATTTCCAAAGTGAACAAAAAAGATACTGTATAAAACACAGTGGACATTAAACTGACAGTAGTATTAGATCGCAATTTGCCTTGATATTTTTTATTTTACCACATCTTGACTTGTAGTGGAGAGTTCAGTGCACTTTTTTCTTTGCAGAAAACATTAAACTTAGACCCCAAATAAAAACAGGGCAGCCAGCTCTCTGCCAAACGCCCTTGCCACAGGATAACATTACAAGCAAAAAATTTACATGGTCCAAGATCTACCACACTCAAGAAGTTACTAAGAACTCTTGTAGAATAAAAGCCACCATTTCAGAAATGCAAACTTAGCTTCCAGTCTTTGCACAGTCTGAAGAAAAAAAAATCCCGAAATTTATTTTTAAAATGGTTTAAAAGCAACTACAGAGATTTTAGCTAGTTAAGATCCTTCAGAATTATTTATAATCTATTAGTCTGGGGGATTCATGTACAAAATTTGTCCCTAAACCATGTACAAAAAACCTGTATTCTGAAAAAAGTCACCACATACTGTACAAGTTTTACAAGGAAGAGATCCCATTATATTCTTTTAACATTTTTGTCCTTGCTGGCTTGCGAGTCACATTATGAGAATGAATGCATGTGTAAACCTTGTACTCTTGAAAAACCAAAACAAAATCCACAGCCTAGCTACCCCCCCCCCCCCCCCCATACAACTGGATTTCTAAGCAAAGCCAGAAATATTTTGCAGCCATTTGGTTCCCAATCAGCTTGGTGCTTTTGGAAAAACAGAAGCAGTGAATTCAAGCTTGAATAATGCCCTCTTCCATTTCCTGCATAGCAGTTAAGCATATTATGACATTGCTTTTTCTTTTTTAAAAAAAATGCCAATTATATACACTTGTAATAAAAACTTTGGGCCATTGTGCTGTTTGAGATCCTCTTTAGTGCCTTTCACATTCCCCAGCCTACAATAATTACACAATCACAGCAACTCCTGCAGTAGTGGCTTCTGCTTAAGTGGTTATCCTTTAAAACAGTATCATGCTGAAAGATTACCAAGTACTTGTTAAAACAAAAAACAAAACATAGGTTTTAATCTCTCCCAAATTTGTCGGAATTGGGTTCCTCATTATCACTTATCAAGGTGATCAGAGCATAATAAAGAAAGCCAGCTGCAATCTGAGAAAAATATGAGAGACTTATCTTACTACCAAATCATGGGGAAAACACAAAGCAAAACGAAACAGCCGATCACTTAACAGAACAGGCAAAGGTTTCTTCCTTCTGTTTAAAGCCTCCTGCTGCCCTCCCAAGAGGCCAGGCCCCTGGCCTAACCACAGAGGGCAGCCCAGCCCGACCCGAGGCCTTTTCCCACACCAGCCTCCCATGGAGCAATCTGGAGTCCTCTCAGCGGAGCTGGGCAGGAGCAGAACCTGGGCTCGGCATCCGGGTAGCGCGTAAGGAGGAATTCTGACCAAAACAGAGATGCATAAAGAACGGATTTGATGTGATTCATGATTCCTGTGTAAAGCATGACAGAATCCCGGGCTGTTGTACACCATCAACCTTCTGTTATCCTGAGTATGTCAATTAAACAGTAATTTCTTCATTAAGAGCCTAAAAGGTTTATAATATAAAGGAACATCCATATTGCAATTATATCGTTTTACAATTGCACACAGAAGTACAGGTGTACATTAGAAATACAATGTCTGCATATCACCATTTATGTACATTGGCAAGTCACGTCTCCAACACTGAGGCAGTCTCACTTCCTAGCCTTGACAGCTGAAAAATAGATACTTTAATTCGTGTGAAGAGAAGTCCCATCAGAGCTACGTTTGCCTGCAAGTGAAGAAAAGGCAAGAGCGAAGAGCTGAGGGAGGAGAGAAACGCGTTGCTTCAGACTGCTAAAGATCTGCTTCACGGCCAACCACTTCGCTTTGGGGCAGGGATAGGCGATCGTCCAACTTCTCCGGGTTCTGAGAACCTCCTTCATTGACCAGGGACAACGACTTAATACAGGTTTTCTTTGGAGTGAATTTTTCCCACTGTAGGCACTAGGAAGAACCAAGGCAAAAAGCAGCTCTTAGCGTCTCATGTGGCCCATCTGGTAGCTCTCCCGGGGCCTCTGTCGCGGAGGGGCCTGAGTCGTCGGGGGCGGTCTCCTTCGCTTCAGAGTGCCTGCAGAAAAACAAAGCGAGAAGCACTTTCAGAAGCCTCTTCGCCCAGCCAGGGGCCCCCTGCGCGCGTGCAGCCCTGAGCCACAGTTACGGGAAGACGGTTTTCTGGGAAACGAGGGGGACCGCCCAGCACCGCTGCAGACCGGGCCCAGCCAGAGCCACGTAAACAGGAGCAAGTTCTCTGAATTCTTTCATGGGCACAGGGGCAAGAACAAGAGCTCCAGGTAACCCAGGGCACGTGTATCCAGGCCTGGGGGAAAAGCAGCCCGCTGCCGCCTACAGAAAAAGCTCCCTGGCATCTCTGTTGGCGGCCCCCAATCCTCGCTTGCCTGGCGTGCTCAGCTCCGCTCCCGCTGTGCATCTCTAGCAGCCCCAGGCGTGACCAAGCTGAGGCCCTCCTGCAGTGCTTGGGGCAGGCAGGTCTGCTCCTCTTCCAAGTCTGGGACGACCCCCCCCCACCTGACCGAGTTCAGCCAGAGCATCCCAGGCCCTCCCACAGGCTTTTCTTCCCTCTGCTGAAGCCCCTTTCACCTCACAACCGCTCCGCAGCAGACATTCTTGCAGGGTTAGCAAAAGCCTCACCTGGAAGGGGCTTGGGGGGTGGCAGCTTTGGATTGCTGCTTGGGGTGTGAACGCTGCAGATCTTGATGAATCCTGCCATCAACATGATGAGCGCAATCCCCATGAGCAGGACGGCCCACCAGTGCGCCTGGAGTTTTGAGACACAGCAAACAAGGTCTGTTTTTCCCGCTTGACCAGGCCGGAGGAGCTCTCCATGCACAGAGAAGAAATGCCACCCTGCAGCACTCGGAAGGGCAGGCCACCCCTAACAGTAGGCTCCCTTAACGGCCACCCGGTCCCCTGCAGAAGGGGCCTTTACCAGCATCGCCTCCAATCAAAGGGCAGCATATCACCACAGCACTAATAATTGATAAACTAGGAGAAGTCTGGAGGACAGGAGCAGAAGGAATGAAGACACCTGTGGAAGTCTACTTGCACTCGGAAAGGAGACAGCCTCTGCCGCCTTCATCTCACCCCTTATATCTATTTTGGAGAGGAAACAGAGCGCTACACAGAAGCCTGCCGCAGAATGCCAACAGCAATCTAATTATTCTGCAAGTTTTCATAATACATTCTCAAGCTTTTAACTCAATTTAAATCTGTAAGTCAAACTCGAGAGCTGCCACCTGTATATCAATGGAACTATCTCCCCCTTCCCTGGCAAAAATTCCCCATCATGTCCCGGTCTGTAGAACTAATTAAAGGAAGCTGCATTACAGGGTTCTAGAGAGACTGGCACAGAACAATGCCGGCTGTGCCCACACAGCAGCTTGCCGTAATCAGTTTGGAGGGACAGATGAGAAAAGAATAGCAGAAATGCAGCTGAAGAGAGAGAGGTTAATTTACATTCTATTCCAGGAAGTGATCCTACAGGCAGACATCCTAGGAACTCCAACTCCAACAGGCTCTTCTGAGGGCAGACTCCACCTAACTGTTACAGTTCGAACCACCCCTGCCTTTCTCTAGCTGTGGGCAGCCCTGGGATATCCCACCCAAGGGGACCAGTGGGGCCTTGTGGGTGAAAGGAGGCAGAGCCTTCTCTCCGCGTTCACGTCACAGTGGAGGACAGGATTACGTGGCAAAACACTTAGACCCAAGCTCCACACGCAGGCCTGCTTTCGGAAAAGGATGCTGCATACTTCACAAGAAATTAGATTTGCCCACCTCTGTCAGTGTGGGAGGAGATACTATGCTCAGGGCTAAGAAGTTGATGTGCCTGGACTTTGGGCAGCAAATAAAGCAGCATGTAAGGCAGAAATATAAAATGGCATGTAGAATCCAATTTTCTGAAAACAGCTCTACCCAAAGCTATTTACTGCATGGAACCCTGTGAACGGCTGAGGAAGAGTTGTGAATCCCATGAGGTCTCATTATAGGTAGCAAATACATGGAGGCTGACTGGTCACCAGACTTCACGATCACAATTCCACAGGCATGAAAGGCTGGAAAGTGACTTTCAGATCTGAGTAAGCTACCAACCAAAGCAAGGCAGAGGCCAAGAGCTTTTCTAAAATAATGAGATGGGAACTGGTCCCTTTGAGAACATGCTTAAAGGGCGGAGGCAGGAGCTGAAGCCTGGAAGATCCATTTGCTCAAAAAGCGTTTTACAGCAATAAGCTCAGTTACAGGTGCAAAATTCATAGTTATCCTGTTCTACCATCAAGGTATCCTACTGAAGCCCCAGGTGAAACAAGCCAGCCTCCTTAAAATTCCCTTGCATGACCCGCGGGTAAATAGGAGCTGGACCCAATGCTCCAGCCACTGCATCGCACCATCTTCAAATATCTGAAGTGTGCACACCAATCTCTCACCTCCACTCACATCTAGGACTGGAAAGGTTATTTTTAATTTCCTGAAAACTGCACGCTGAAGAACCTCTTGGCTGGCTTGCAACATAGTCTCTTGATTAGATATCTACCTTGCATAGCAGCATGCTGGTGCCAAAACTGGGCTTGAGGCCTGATGGCCAAACGTGCCTAAATCGCCCAGCATTATCTTTACCGCTAGCAGGAATGCTGCGTCAGGCACGACTCTATTGAGAAAGGGATGGTCGCAAGGAATGCAGTCAAAGGGAGCAAGGAACACGCTGAGCAATTCTGATGAAAATAAAAGATTGCTCTAGGAGCAGATGAAGAAGAGGCCTCCAGAAGAGTGAATGGAACTGAAAACAAAAGGGATGAAATGATTTGGGATGAAACTGAAGCGAAGGATTGCTGGGAGGTATATTTTAGAGATTCTATGGGAGTCAGTGACATGTTGAAGAGTGCAGGTGTTGATGCAACTGGAGAAATGTTAAAATATGGCTGTGGAATGCTTATGGAGGGGCTGTGTGACTTGCTTAATGTATGCAAAAATTCCATCTGTGCCCAACAACTGGAAGAATGCTATTATTGTTTCCCTATGCAAAAGGGAAAGTAGCAAGTGAATGCAAAAACTAGGTGGGAGTTGGTTGGTTAAGTGTGCCTGGGAATATGCTTGGCAGAATTTTGATCAAAAGGGTACAATGAGCAACATTTGGGAAGTAAAATGCATCTGTGTTCCTGGTGCAGGATGCACAGACCAGATTATTGCTCTTAAGCAGGTCTGAGAGATGCATGCATGTAAGAAATAAGTCTATTGTACATTCATTGATGTACAATGTACAAGAGAAAAAGTACAATAAGTGAACAAGTCTGAACATAATGTTTTGAGTGAATATGAGTGAATATGAAATTGAAAGTTGATTGCTGAATGCAATAAGTATTTATGTATGGGGTTTGTTTTTAGTGGATTTTAATGGATTGAGTATTTATTTATGGGGTATTTTAATTGTTTATAGGTTTTTGATTTTTAATTGTGAGCTGCCCAGAGTTACCCACTGGGAGATGAGCGGCATACAAATATAAATAATAAATAAATAATAATAAAATAAGAGTGGTATATGAAGGAAGTAAAGCATGTGTTAGAATAAATGGAATGCTTAGCAAATGGTTCAACATTAAGTAGGGAGCATGATGATTATGAATAAATGAATAAGGACTACTTGTGGTAATGTATATTTGGGGAAATGAAGGTACATGTGTTTTTGTACGAGGATGGTGTTATGCCATTGGCTGAGAACCTGAATGATTTGTGGCAAATATTAGATATACTGTATGATGGAATGAGAAGTATGGATCTGAAAATTAATGTATCAAGGACCAATGCAGGTATGCAGACAGAAAAAATGGAGCGAACCATTTCAAATTAACAATTTCAATGGCAAAAAGCTAGAGCAAGTATATGAATTTGTGTACCTTTAGAAAAAAGCTTACTAAAGTGGGAACATGGATGGAGAAATTTTAAGACATATAAATGCTGGTAGAAAGGTAGTGGGCAGTATGGAGATTGTTGCAAGGAATGAATGTCACAAAGTAAAAATGGCAACCTGTCAGAGACACAGTGAACGGTGCTGGTGTAAACTGATACCTTCTATGACTTACTGTATCTGCTGTCTGCAGAACCTTCCTTACTCTGAAAGGGAAAAGTGTGATTGGTGTGCATGTCTGTGTGCGTGCCACAGTGTTCAGAGGGGGAACTTCCACAAATCCTTATGGCAGAATTGGGGCTCCAGGCGTTTTCCTTTTTCACTCATTGCAGTGTACGCCCTGCCTCCATGCAATAAACAAACCTAAGGTGAAATGGGCTTTCTTCTTACACATTTTTGCCAGATTTCTACAAAATGTTACCATATAGTCCGGGTTTTATCTTGAGAAAACTGATCACTTTTTACAATATAGTCTGTAAAATATACACCGCAAGATTGAATATACAAATTTTCATAATGTAAATCATCATGGTTTAATCTGGGGAAAAAAGTGATTTTGGGAAGAGGGAAAAGAAGAAAAGAGAGACCATAAAGTAATTCAATTTTTGCTGGATTTACTATAACAAAATACTGAAAAGATAAAATGCATCTCTCTTTCAAACAACAGTATTTTTTAAAGCTGGGGCAAACAGTATTGGCTGAAACATTAACACAGTAGCAGTATCCTGAAGGATCCTTTAATTAAAAGTTTTATTCACATTTAATCTCAATTTTTTAATTGTATCAACAACTAATTTCTAATTGATCACCTCCACCTACACAAATATCTTTTGAATAGAAATACTAAATTTGTATTTTAAATTTTGTATCTCACCTTAAGAACATAAATAAATAAAGGGTTTATTTTAAATATTTCCACTTTCTTGTTTTTGCAAAGAACTTGAGAATGGCAAAGTTCACTCAGAGAGTTCGTTGTTT
The DNA here is from genome assembly GCF_059951505.1 of Python bivittatus. Taxonomy (NCBI): domain Eukaryota; kingdom Metazoa; phylum Chordata; class Lepidosauria; order Squamata; family Pythonidae; genus Python; species Python bivittatus. Next base: position 654,701 of record NW_028277085.1, read on the forward strand.
CAACTCACCACAATCCATTCTGCAATGTTTTCATACAGCTCTGGATTGAAAATGGCCTTCTTCAGCCTGGCCAGGGGGCCATCTGCATCCACCAAGCGACACCGCATGAATACATCACAATAACCTTTGAAATCATTGCAGGGTGACCCAGGCTGGAGAGTAATGGTTTTGAAACTGAAATAATCCTTCCACGCTTCAGATCCTGTACTGGCACACGTTTCCGGATGCACTGGACAAAACAGAAACGATTTAAATCTGAACATCATGGCTTTCAGAAGAGCAATATCAGGATTTTGCTGTTCAAAGCAGAAAAGAGAAATTACTGGCATGGAACAGACAAGCCAGGACATTGCCATGCACAACTCTCTGGAAAGTAATAAAAACTATGCAGAAAGATAGTAGCCTTTATCTGTAATTCTCAACTCTCCTAAGCAATTATGCCTCATGCACCAAGCCTGTCTCCCCCCATGCCATGCTGGCACCAAGTGAGGCACCAGTCTTCTGGGGTAGATACTTCCTTTTTAAAGCTGAGCAAAAAATGATCTTCAAACTGGAATTAAACCAAACTGTGAAATGGTTCTCTGAAATCCTAGTGCCTCTATATTTTCCAGGTCTGAGACTACAGTTGGAAAATATTTCAGCTACACAGGCATATGGTCATCTTCAGCCAGAAATTAAAAGGGAGGGCAGAAGGTTTTTTTTACAAAGCAGGACTGTGCCCCACCTATCAACAAAGGCTTGGGCAATGAAATATTTGCTCCACCACATCCCTACATAAATTAAAATATGTGGAATGCTATAATCCAAATTTAAGTTCCTTAGCATAAGAAAACTTACTTTTCTTCATGCAACAGACATGGCATAATTCTTTATCATCCTTTGCGTCAGAGCTAGCACAGGTACATTCTTCTAAGCCATATTTCTCACAGATAGAGCCGGCACATTGCTGGGGAGGAAACAGACAACTCTTACTCAGATATGCTTTATCTAATCAAGCTCAGAGTTAAACCATATGAAATAGTAAAATGAATGCCATGACTAATTTTGAGCTTTAGGACCTTCCACAATGTTTGCCTTTTTTCTTCCTGTAAACAGAGAAATACGTTTGGCTACATGAAAGCAGAGCCAGGAAAAGAAGAATTCGTTTCCCCAGATACAACTCCTCCAGAACACAATTCCAACCCAGCACCACCAATGTTAGAGACACCTGAGAACACAAAGGTGGGAAAGATCTGAGGCTTCCTTGTACTCCAAAGCATTTTCTGGGTGAGGAGCCTTACCCTGAGGTCTAAGCACCTCTTTGCTTGACAACAGGCAAACAGGGGCATCTGTTTCAGAAACAGTCAGTGCAAAACATCTCAGTATCAAACTTCAAATGAAAAGAAAAGGTCTGCTTTTATTGGCTGGCCTAAGAAAGACAGTTGTAACAGGTAGACAGAAAGAAACACGATCCACACGGGCCAGGAACACGTAAGATGGAGCTGAACTGTAGTTTGCCTTTTTTGCAACACTTCTTGAAAGAGGACTTACACCATTGATGCAAACTTGTGTATGTCTATTGCAGTCTGTCAGGTTTGGCTTCGGTGCAGATGTGGGGCAGAAAGAAGAGTTACCATTGCACCTTCCTTCTTCTGCACACTCAGAATCATTCCGGCACTTTTCCCGCTCTTTCTTGAATTCACAATTCTGTGTACAACAGGGGCCTTCACTGGGGCTAAAAAGGGAGGAAAAATTTAGTGCCATTCCAACAGGTTCCATCATTCCCAAGGAGATCCATACTGACCCTCAGTGATAGCCCTGCTTCTGTTTGCTCACTGTCACCCAATAGATCAAGTGCCTGATTTTCCTCAGAAAACAGTGCAGGGAGAATCTATGCTCACCTTATTCTGCCCACAATCCAAAAGCTTGGGTGCTTTTAGCTGGACTTAAAAAGAGTAGCATGCGTGTGTGTGTGAGTGCTTCTCCCTCCATCAGTTTTAGCCTTTGTTATTATTTTTAGCACTGTCCTTACTTAAATAAGGTATCCTTCCAATTGTGAAGACAGCAATCAATAAAACAATTTCAATCAACCAGCAACAAAACAGAAATATGCAGTGTCAGTTGCATGCAATCCAGCCAGGTGTATCCAAAGCCAGATTTGCTCTGGAAGGCTAATAGAAAGGAAATTTATTTCACAGCCTCGGGGCTATGGATGAGAAGCTGGCTCTCTTCTTCTCACTTTGCCTGCCACTAAAATTTGATGCATGGCACCAAGTACAGTTGCCAATTTTCATGAGGAAAAGATGCGCACTTGTAAACTGGGAAATGGCTCTCTCCCCCTCTAGGCAGAGCGCATGCTAAGCCCAAGGTAGCAGCCCTTCCCTGCTTGCTCAACACTCAAGCCCAGAAAGGTATCAGTCCCAAAGCCTCTGAACCTGCAACTCCTGCCGGGTCTCAGTTTGCACTTCTTGTCCTCTGGCTGGTTGGCATCATAGCAACAGTCGTCTTTGCACTGGTCGCTGTAGCCACAGTCACACTGCTCGCCTTGCTCCACCAGTCCGTTTCCACAGATGGGCTGGCCAGATTCTAAAAAACAGTAAGGTCTTCTGAATGCGAACCGGTGTCACAAGAAGTTGGGAGAGACATTCAGGACACGGGGATACCTCCTTTTAAGAACACACATCCCAGTTCTATTAAGCAGACGCTGTACAGTGAATCCGCTCTTTCTCAGTCCAGCCAGAGATCTGCGTTGCAAACCTCTGGCACATTCCTTTCTCCAGTGTTCATCCCGGAAAAGAAGGAAGTTATGGATGTGGCCTTGGCTACCATTCAAGGGCTATATAGCAACATGTTTCATCATATATATAAAACACAAAAAACCTGAACTTGCCTAAGCAGTTATTAACGAAGAGGATGGTTTTTGTGCATTTCTTGCTAGAAGCAGGGATATTGTCTTGAAACAGGAAGGAAGGAAGGACAACTTCCATGGTATTTAAACAAATCAGTGCTTTCCATTACATGATCAGAACTATACTCAGAACATTTCCTATGCTACCAGACCTTGATCACAGCCCTAAGCCTGCAACTATGGCACTTTTTGAAAGGCCAGTGGGAGAGGAACTTGCTTCACTTGAGGCTGCAAAGCTGTGCCACACAGCTCTTTGGCATCAACTTTGCTGGCTTACGATTAGCCAAACATTTTGCTGTTCAGATGGGCATCTGCTGCATTTGAAGACTGTGCCCGTGAGAGTGCATGACAGCAAGACACCCACACAGATCATAGGCTGCACCTGGGAAGCAGCAATCTAACTAAGAGTGAAATCCTGCCTCTGGAAGTGAAGGAGAAGCCCTCTGCAGCTGACCCCAGCTCAACAAGTTAAAGCAGCCTGGTATGACAGGGCTCCCACAGAACGCCCATCACCTCCTCGCACCAGCTTGGGAAAGGCACCGGGTTGCCCTGTATCAGTCTTCATGTGGCTGTTTCAGATGTACTCTAAGAGAACAGCCTAACTCACTGACATGAAAGCTGCCAGAGATATTGACTCCCAGGAGAACAAGGAGGCCCACAGACCCACAAAACTCACGGGGAGAGTTCAGGCCAGTCGCTACCTCTTAGACCACCCTTCTCGTAAGGCTGTTATTGTGGGATTAACAACACCAATAAGAAGTGACTCCACCCTCACTGACTTGAGCTCCTCAGAGAAAAAGTAGGATATAAATGTAACAGATGTCAAATAAATGCTGCAAGATTCCCAGCAGCTCCAACTGCCTAAAGACAGCTGATTCCATATCTCTGGGACCCCTTGTGAAATGCCTTCCAGAAAAGGCATCTCACCAAAGGACCAGGGATGGCCCCAACCCCTCTGGACACAGGGCATCACGCCCAGCTCTCGTTTCCAAAGGGGTTCAAACAAGGCCTGAATGTGATGGCTGACTTGCCTTCTTTCACCTTCATCTGCATCTCATGGGAGGAGCAGAGGCCAAATAAACTGTTAGAAGATGAAAAGCTACAGAATCTCAAGCTGACCCCAATGGTGTTCCCTCAATTTTCTCTTCTCGCAGCCATCCCACAGGCAAAGTAAACAAATCACATTATTTAGAAGAAATACATACCAACAAAACAATTATTCCTCTTTTTTTCAAGCACTTGACTGATATTCCGAATACTACAGATAGAGAATTTGTTGTTGTTCAGTTTGTCACCAGATGTTGCCCGTGCATACATTATGTAATTGCCATTTTCTTTTTGCCCCAAGTTTTTGGACTCTCCAGGAGTGCATTCTGTCCCAGAATCATGCTGCAAGAGACAAAAATCATCAGCTTTCTTCACCAGAAGCACTGTTATCTTCTGCTCCTTGAAGCAGCAGCAGTGCTCAGGTGAGGAGACAGTTAAAGTCTCCCAGGAAAAAGGCAGAGTGGCAAATAGGTGAATAGCTCCCCTATAATTAACTCCAAACTTCTTCATAATGCATTACCCAAATAGCCACTGATAATGACTCTGTTATTTTTGTTTAATTCAGTGCACCAAAATTATTATTTTTATTATCCTGGTTTATTTGTTAACAATCCTGTAAGAGTCTGGCCTCACTTACATGATTGGAAGAGACTGTATAACAACTGAAGTCAGATTTGTATTTAACTGCAACAAATCATTTCAGAAGCAGATAAAAACAGAAAGGGCTCTGAGCAATCAGATGTGAAGCTCACAACTAAGGCAAAACAACCAGCTTTGCTGAGTCCAAATGAGGTGTGCAATTCTCATGCAAGTGAGTACAGGGACTGTTTTGCTGACACCCTGGCACATGTTTTCATCATTATATTTCAACACTATCAAAAGGCAGAGATTAGACCCAGAAACATTGTCTCCAAAGGGTACTACAGCTCTTCAGAAATAACCCTCCCTTTGCTTGCACATTACATAAAGGGCTACATAAATTCACTCCAATTTCTGCTGTCTTGGAAATTTCACAATTTGTACTGGGTGAGTTTTTGTACTGCTCAATCCTTCTGAACATCTGTCTGGCAGGCTGCAAGCAATGCATTTCCAGATCAGGTCAGGTGCATTTTGCTGCAAAAGGATACCCCTTAGGGCTGGTTAGCTGGCCCAGTTCATCGGGTTGTTTCAGCATGCAGTGAGCACAAGTGGTCAATTGTGTGTGCAGAGGAGATGGTTTGGTCACAACTGTTAAGGGTTCCTGAATCTGCTGTAAAAGCTGGACTGGTGTGGGAGAGAGCTGGAACACATATACTTACAGGAGAACCAAAATTATGCCCCACTTCATGCGCAAAGGTGATATGAGAGACCTTAGGCGGGACATGGGAACCATAGTTTTGCACAGTGATTATGCCAGTATTTAAGGACTTCTTTTTCCCATCAGAATAAAGCTTGCTTTTCTCGCAGATTCCACCAGAGCTCCCTGTAATTAAGATCAAACAGCAACCTTTAGCAAAACTAATTAGAAAATGAAAAAAAAAACCTTCCTTATTAAGCAAAAGTTAAAGCAGCACTTTTAATCTAAACAATTCATTTTATTACCAAGATATTCTTCAAATGTATCAGTTTAATCCGAATGTTCATTCTGTGAGCCAGTCAGAAATCATGAGAGGTCTCCGAGCTGATCTGGGACGGTGAAGGGAAAATCACTGGCTCTCACTTCAGAGAAAACAGCTTCCGCAGTCTGTAACGCACCATCACATGATTTGCTTGGCCTTCGTAGAAGCCAAAAGTTGGGAGGGGCCTTGGAGATTGTTGCAGAAACCCCTGAAGTATCTGCAGCACCCCAACCAAAGGCCACCCAGCCGTCACTGAACCACCTCCAGCGAAGGAGGCTATATCCTCTCCCAAGGCACGCTGTCCTGTTATGAACAGCCCTTACACTTGGGACTTTTTTTTCTTGTGCCCAACCAAAATCTGCTTCCTTATAATTTAAGCCCCTTGTTCCTCTGATTTGTTGGTATATTTGTCCATCAAACTGAAAGTTGGTAGTGAGGCAGAGGTTGATGAGGCCCATGATTCTGGGTACTTCAATCTTGGCTCCGACCTATTTGGCTAGGTCGGGTGTGTTGTGTAGTACTGCTACCATGGATTCTTTATTTTTAGTCTCTGTGGTTAGATTTTTTAGTCTCTGTGGTTTCAACTGAAACTTCTCAAAGCACAATTTGTCTGTAAATATGCCCATAAGAATGATTCACTCTGCTTGCTGAGATAAGCAGATATTCTTGGGCTAGGTACTTTGCAACAACAAAGTGTGCTATTTGAGTATTTGAACTATGACTCTTGGAAGAACTACAGTCAAAGAAACACAGATCTGAAAGCCTTCAAGAGCTTCCGCTCAACTTTCTAGGATCTTACTGTATCTGGATAGGATCTATAAGCTGCAAACAAGAGTTTCCCTGAAGTGCCTAGGAAAAACTGAAAGGTATAAAACACTATCTTAAAAAAAAAAAAAAAAAGAACAGACTGAACATCTCAGAATGTGGTATCTGTAAATAATGCATCTGATGTCAAAAGAACTGGAGCAGTCTTGAAATATCTTTTTAAAGATAAAAGTTAGGATTTCTCAAGTTTCTGAAAGTAAAATAATTATGCAGCCAGAGATGATGGTTAGCAATAGGAGATTCAACCTATTTCAGGCAAACTTCTCCAACAGCATGGGAGTAAATTTCAAAACAGAGGAGAACATAGGCTGACCTGCATTGAAGTCATCACCTTTCACAGCCTGTGCAGGATTTTTGATGAGTCTTTCCTGGCCATGCCTAAGATGCTGGAGCACGAGCACTGAAGGGACATGCTGTGCCACTGAGCTGTAGGCCTTCTCACCCCTAGGTCTACTCTACTGCCCAGCCACATCTGCTGCAAGGCCAGCCCCAACACCAACAACCGAAGTACCCAAATAGCTGGATTTTGTATAAGCCTTTTGACCATGCCTACTCTAACCAGATTCAGCCATGTGGCTCTGCATGAAAGAACACTGAGCATCTGCTGCAAGGACTACTGACTCCCACAGCTGAAGGGATTCAACTTCTATTTGACAGCATCTCCAATAAAGAAACGAAGACTTTCTGTACGGTACACTTGATCAAGCGCAAGAAACTGTGCAAGATGTCCTTTGGCTCAAGGGCTTGTGGTAACAAGGTTCTTGTTAAAACACACACGTGCACCTTACTATTGTTGCTCTTCTAATGTGGGGGGGAAAGTCCTTAGAGCTCAGCTTAAATTAATTCATAAAGAGAACTGATAATCAGGCGACTATTTTTTATAAAAAGTAGTTTTATACATCCAACTCAAAGGAAAGATTACCTCATACATTTTAAGTAGGAAACTGAGCAGTTATATTCATCTGTCCCTCCCTCCCTCCCACCTCTAGATGAAACCATCTTCTCCAAACATCAGGCTTTAGTCATAGCTCCACAGGAGCGTATAACCAATAAATCTCCTGCTCGCCAAATGATTTTGGAAGAGTAAGGTGCATGAGAAGGGAAAGACAATATCCCCTCAAACAGGGGTTTGCTTCTGTACACTGGGCAGAGGGTTGCCCCTTTATCTGGAGCAGAAATAAACCAACTACATTAGTGAGCCTATCATATAAAGCCAGACCTTGGATGTGTTTCATCCAGGACTCTGTTTGGCAGCAGCCCTCCAGACATGCAATCAAATGTCTTTTTAGCTCAATGAATTTAATCTCTTCTATGCAAGAGGTGGTGCTCTGTACTTCCCTTCTGTCCAATATATTTAAAGATTATTTACCCGAAGGTGCTCCAACCCAGGCCAAGCCAAGGACACCATCATCAAAATCACGATCAGTAAACACGTAGGCCAAACAATAATCATCATGATTCTGCTCAGAATTAAGTTCCAGAAATTTCTCTACGCCGATGTTCGGAAATCTGAAGGGATTAGAAGGGTCTTTTTCATCTTGGGTAGTGTTGATCTGAAAGAAAAATATTGTATGCTGTTAGACATCGCTTTCTGACAAAGTAAAAAAAAATCCACACCTACTTGTTTTCACAAGTGATGACTCACAGAAGAATGGTGTGAACATTACCCACCATAAAGCACAGAGATGAGGTAAGAACTCTGCAGTGTTTTTGATGGGCATTGAAATTCTATTACGTACAAGTTATGGCCCAAGGTTATTGCCACGAAACAGTGAAAGATAAACACCTGAGTTGATCCACCCTCTAGAAATCAAAATATGGAACTAACAGGGCAGTAGAGACATCCTTCAGCTTTGCCTATGCAAACTGTCAAGTCAAAAAGCCACATTTGCAAGAAAAAGACAGCAACATAAATGCACTAGAAAAAGCAGAGCAGTCATATAAATAAATTAAAAGTTACTAGCTATTAGGGCTTGTCAGTGGAAGAAGAAATCCAGTCCTCTACCAGCAACTACTGTTTTGCCATAAGTATTGTGCAATAAAAAGAGAAAAATACAACTAAATCAGCATAAAGAATAAAGACTTCCACAATGAAGTTTCTGTATACTTACTCTGATTCGTTTCACCATAAAACTGATATTTCGGATTCCTGAGAAATCTGTAGACTGGTAAATTGTGTCAATCGCTTTAACATGGCTGGAAATCTAAAGGAAAGGGGAAGTTGAAAATTGTGGCTGTGGATACAGTTCCCTCTGAAACCTGCAAGATTAGTTCCCCTAATTCTAGCTTGTCAGAATTGGCATGTAACTCTGCGCCATACTCTAGTGCTTGCCCTCAAGCAGAAAGAAACCCACGCACAGCCTTTGGCTCAAGCCCTCTCCTCCTGCACAAAGAGATAAGCCAGATTTCAGTTTCACTTCAGTAAAGTCCTGAGATTATAGTTAATTGTCAAAACAAGCAAGACGAACCTGGGGCTTGATTTACAAATCAAAAGTTATTTTAAACAATGATTCCTGGTTGCCCTGGAAGAAACCAGGAAACATCTAAAGTGAAACTAAACTCTCACATATTTCTCCTCCTAGGATGCAGGGCAGAAGGGAGCATACAATCTCAGTGCTTGCCCATGTTCTTCTAGGTCCCTATGCATTATTGTGTCCAACTACAGCTATGCACAAGATGCAAATTCTGAAAATGGCAGACAGAAACTCTTCAGAGATTCAGACAGGAATCCTTCTCAGCCCCATTCGCCAGGGCCACAGACATAACCCAGACCCGTTCACATGCAAAGCATGTCCTCTTCCTCTGAGCGTCAACAATATTATCTTATTAATTTTACTGCACGTTCAATTTTTTTTCTTATCTTTCTTCTAAAGATGCCATAGTGCACTTCCATGAAGTAATACAGATTCTGCAGTTATCACACTTGTACACATAATTTGCTGAAAAAAAAAGATACCTGTAGTAGTATACTTTTAAACGCCCTGGAACAATCACACCATCATTCACGCAGTATTGTAACATGGCATATGAAAGCTCTCTCACTCTCCTGTCCTTTATTTTGAAAAAGAGACCGACCCTCTGCAGCAACCACCCAAGGCTTACCTGTGCAATCACAGCTTCTCGGGTTCCGTAATACCTAAAGAAGAGATGATCGGTCTGAATATAGAGTTGGCAAGTGTTCTTCTCAGCTTGCGCAGCTCGTTTTTTCCGCAAGAGCTCAGGGTCCTGTCTGCTATGTTCTTCAGAAGGCTGGTAAAGCATAAGGAGCCAAGGAACTTAATTATATTTAGACACAAGATATTTATATAGCCTTCCATTTCAAAAAAATTCAGAGTCCAGGTTGTATGTGAGAATAAGAGGACTAAAACAAGGGTACAGAGCTCATCATTTTCTGGAGCAACCTATAAGAACATGCCAATTTCAGGACCACTATTCTCCAGCCTATAGTAGTACCTCTCTTCATCTTTAACCTGCCTGATACAGGTCTGTCCCATTCACAATTACAGCTGCTTGCAGCCAGCCAAATTTCTGCTATTATATGTGCTGGTAGAGTAACTTGGCTTTGAAGAACATTTGTCTCCAATTAATTTGGCTCACACAAAGCTTATCCAAGGACTAAAAGGAAATAAAATAGCTCATGAGCCAGCTGAATGCATGAATAATGTTTGAATAAAGAAGGTCACACTTCTGCAGCCTGAGGAAATTGTTAGCCAGGTTTTTAGGCTTGCTGCTGTCAGGTACTTGAAATGTTCTTAAAACCTGCCATTAATTTTAACAGAAATTTTAAAAACCTAATAAACCAACTCAACCTATGGGTTTCACGTTTGTAGCTATATATAGTTTTCATGACTTTTAGGAAAAAAATATAAAGTTCACTACATTGTTACACTCAAAGAAAAGTTCAACCAGTTTTGCATAGTAGATATTTGCAAAAAATCCAAACCTCTCTCAGAACATATGGCAAATTCAAACTGAGAAGACTTTAAGAAACATTGTGTGCTAATGACATATCAGTTCAAAATTAGGTAAGTCAGTAGCTTGTCTTTGTCATGTCATGTCAATAGCAGAATATAGCTTATCCATGTCTGTGATCAGATCAAGAGCAGATACACATGAAAGATAACAGGTATTTTATCAAATCATTCATTTAATATTTGATACCTGGTGTCTTGGCTCTTCAGTGCCAGTCATTTGGTATTTCTTCATTCTTTCAAAGACAGAATGATCTGCACAACCACCTTGCGGTCCATACTTATGTGGATATTCTAAAACAGAAACCAAGAGACTTGTTGGCACATATTTTCCCCTACAAATGGTTTTAAATTAAGATACTCAACTACTAATTTTAAAACAAATCATGTTTGTTTTAACAATAGTGGAAAAACAAACATGATCTGTTTTAAAATTAGTAATGTCAAAACAGTGGAAAAGGGCAAAGAAGTTAAGGAATATCTAGTATCAGTAACAATTTTAAGGAAGCTGAATTCAAGCTGTGGATAATTCTCTCTCTCTCTCTCTCTCTGGAGGGTGAGGCATTAAAGAGATTCGGTTTGCATAAACGTATTACAGAGATGCTAATAGGAGGTGCCCCAGATGCTTTGTTTTTCTATTAAAGGTAAATTTGGCACAAAACCCAAGCACCTGCAGTCCCCCATGATTGCCATATCTCCTTTTCAGGCTCAGTTCTACATGTGGTTTGCGCACTGTGGAACAATCTGCCATCGAGAGTAAAGCAATCTTCCACCTTTTACTGTTTAGTATAGTGCTCAAAACATATTTACTAAGGCTTTCTAATGCTACGGCTTTAGTCTGCTGTTCAAATCAGTCATGCTTTTTAATGCTGTTTTTATGGATATTTGCATTGCAGTATTATTATCAGTCATCCAAAGCCAATGCATTCTAAAAACATAAGTCAGGATCCAAGCAATCTTCAAGCAAGTGATAAGATTTGCCCTGGCAATGATTCATTGTTGACTCCTTGCTGGCTAAAAAGAGTTTCAGTACAAGAACAAGCCAATTCTAATCTGCATAGTTTAATAAAACAGCAGATAAATGAAACTTCCCTTTTAAGCCAATGCATCATAATAAGAACCAACCTGGGTACAATCTTGAATCACTGGATTATTCCTAGTTGTTTTCAATAGTGGGTCCTTTGACACAGAACTATCCACTTTAGACAATTAATACCTTTTCTTTACAGCAATATCTTGCACATATTGCATGATCCATTTATTTCTTTAAAAGACTTACACAGCCACCATGTTATGCACAATGCTGGGCAGCTTACAAACAACAATAAAAGCAGTAAAAAATATAAAACCATCACAAAAACTCCTGGCACCCACACCCATCAACAATCAACTTTACTGGGGTCCAGCCTCACTATACCTCAATGGTTGTGGGAAAAGCCAGGTCTTCAAGGCTTTCCAGAAGGCTAGGATGGCAGGGGCCTGCTAGATGTCAGGGACTGCTACTGAGAAGGCGTGCTATCTAGGTCCCACTAGATGGGAACATTTAAGGGAAGGCACCTGGAGCATGCCCACCTTATCTGACCTGGTGGAATGGGCGGATATCCTCAGGAAGAGGTGGTCCCACAGATAACCTGGCCCTGTGCCATTTAGGGTGATAACCAGCACCTTGAATCGCACCTAGAAGAAACTGGAAGCCAGTGCAGCTCACACAGCAGCAGTGTAACATGAGCAAACTGTGGGGTTCTTTGCATCTGTCAATTTACATGACTGGTCTTTTTTCACTTCAACCTGTGGATCTTTGTCTGCTGATCTGGATCAGCTTCTACAGTATATCCTTCCCCTTTCCATTTTAGGTTTACTGCAACTTTATCCTTCTGATCCAAGCAAATACAACCAAAGAGACAGGTTATTCTGAGAATAATGAAAAGGCCAGTAAGCGTTACTATTTTCCATCGCAGTTCAACATCAGTAGCAAGAACATGCTGCATGTCATGTCCAGAACTGCTTCCAGGATTTTCATACAGCTGCTGCTCTCAATTTCCAACCTCTTCTGCAATGTCTTATGGCAAGGCCCAAGTAATGCCCAACCAAGGCAATTTGTCTCAACCAAAATGGAAAGAATTGTAACTCTCTCCCTCCTGGCAAAACCATTGTTTTCAATAATTAATGCTATCCCATTAGAGTATGAATACAGATTGAGAGTGAGAATTTTAAATAATTTGCCTATATCTTAAATCAGAATTTAAAGGGTTGTCTTTATCTGGTCATTAATTTGAGAGAGAGCAACGTGAACAAAGGACTTTGTAGGAAACAGACAATATAATCCTCATTTGTAGAAATGGCTTTTGTTTCAGCTCTGAATAAGACTTCATTGTCATGCTGAACATATGCCCCATTGTTATGTCCAAAAAGCACTAACAGAATATTTTTGCAAAACCTAAAATATGGGCAAAGGAAGGGCTCATTAACAATATAGATTTCTTTATCCAAAGCGTTTGCCTGAACTGACTGTAACCTTGTTAGCTTCATGTACAATGTTCTCAAAATTCCTCTAAGTACTTCTTATTCTACAAATAGGAACATTACAAAATGTTTGGCACTGTAAACTACACACTGAATCAGGGGCATGGGGGTCTCTTTGTGAAAAGCTAGTGAGACTTTTGACATATTTGTTAAAGATCTATCCAGTATTTTCCAACTTGAGTGACCTGAACTACTAGCAGTAAGCTGTTTAGATCCCCTAAACTGGGCTGACTTAAAATAATCCTTTGGCTCTTTTTCTGTCAAAACAATAACAAAACAATATTAGAATCCCTATCGCATTACACAGCTTGTGCTTTCTAACAAAAGTTCCATGATTAGCTCAACGCTTTGGTTGGCTCATGAATCTTTCGATTTTCAAATTTGATGAGACATTCTAGTTTCTGTGAGAGAAACAAAAGTAGTCAAGTTGTCTGAGGGAATCAGGAAATGTAATTTGTGAGGAAATCTGTGACTGAATACAAATCTGAAGCATACCAAAGGTAAAATGCAGGGATCCCAGAGGTAACAGATAGAAAATGGATGCAGATTAGAAGGCCAGTCCTTTATATAGACAATGTGATCTACAGATCATGATTTTCCTACAATACAGTCCCAATACTAGAGGCTGCTCTGAATACAGGGCTTCCTAACTTAAATAGGCAGCTGACAACATGATGAGTTTGTTCTCAATATTTACTGATACCAACATGCTTCCAAATGGAAAAGGTGGCCCTTTTTAAAAATAGAAGGGATGAGGAAGTAACAAATCTATGTCAGATAGCCTGATTTTATTGCACATAATACTATTAGCAATTACTGCTGAAGGGTCGCATCTTAACATAATATTAAGAGCTTTGTGCATTTAGGCGCTTGTTGCTTATATTAGCTGAATACTTCAGGGGATACTTTGAACAATATGACATGAAGCTAAGGAACTTGGGTGAACACTTCAAAGAACATTTCTCACTACAGTCAGGTCTGTGAGGATTATAAAATTTTCCAAGCGACAAAGTGGCTCACCATGCTCAGGACAGGCGTCCCTCTACAGCAGTGGAAGAGCAAATGCTTACTGAGCATCAGGGTATTCTATTTAAGAGTTATTGTTCTGAAAACCTCACTCACTCACAGCTTTTGTATATCTATCCTATATGGCATATTTTCAGCACAGAATGAAAACCTACTGATATCATCTTCATGGTACATGACAGAATGAAAAGGCAGGGTTTTGTCCTTAATATATCTTTCTGCTGGCTCAATATAAAAGGTTCCAGTGTGAGTCTTGACGAATCCTTCAAATCTTCCACCAGCAACAGATCCATGGCTAAAGCTTCCCTGTTCACCTGTTTAAAAAAGTACATAGGGTTATTCATAGGCATCAGTTACCAGCAAGAGTTAGGAATCTCGGCTAACCTTGCCAATAATTGAAGCCTTCTTGCCTCCTGGTCTACCTGCCTTCTCCATTAAAGCACCATTAAAATGCTCTGGCCGCTAGAGGAAATAGCTGCACCACTACTCATTTTCTCCAGGATTCTTGAACCATATACTTTAAATTAATGCTCAATAGCCAGCTTACTATAACATTTATTTTAGATTGTAAAATCTGAAGTAGATACAAGTTTGAAATCTGAAAATAATGGTTAGGGTGGCCAATTTTCCTGAATTTGAGTATTACTTCTCAGCAAGTGATCAGGAAGCTAATGTGGCATTCATGCACATGCCTCTATCAAGTTCTAGTTATCACCAGTATCAGTAAATATTTCACATACTAGTAATAACAATTCATGGTTCAGTTAGTTCTTTTATGCTTTAAATTCCTACTCCCTTTTCTCAAAGTAATTTATTGGCTTTTTTTTCTTTAAAAATAAGACCCCATTACAAAGTTCATGAGAGTCAGGTGCACTACCCCTTTCACACAAACTAAATAAAGGATGTTTTAAATTCAGAAAAGCAGAAGTTTACTTGGCCATTTAAAAATATTCTTTCCACCACTCAAGGCTTGCACGTGGCAATAGTGGTTCAAACTGCTTCCAGGTAAATTCTGCACAGGTACATACAAGGGCTGTGCACGCTTTGAAAATGATCTCCACAAGGCGATTTAGCCCTTGCATAAGTACAGCACCTCTGGAATCACCCTGCCTTTTAATGGGAGATCATTTTCAAAGCATGCACAGCCCAAGTTCAAAGCCAAGAGTGCAACTGCCCAAAACATCCAAGGAAAAATGAAAGGTTATCTTTTAGTCATCCTGAACATACAGATGTAATCAGAATGGACATTAACGGATCTAAGCAAGTAACATAGACTGAAGGCAGACGCTCTGTCTTTTTTTAATAGATGTGTAAGCCGTTCTAAGAACCCTTCCGGCTGAAGAAGAGGGCATTAAATGAACCAACAGTAGACTATTGCATCAACTGGTTGGTTTGGGTAACGATTTGGATAGGATCCAAGCATGGACCATTTTTCTTCAAGTAGATATATTCCTTGGGCATATAGTTATCTTCAACTCACATACCTAAATTTCTTAGCAAGATAACTAAAACAACCATTATGTAGTGGTATCTTGGTTTTCTTTCCGTAATCATGCAAATTACTATTATTTTAAAAACAGGAGCAAATCTCATTCATTTTAGATGGGATGTACTTCACAATTCTTATTACATAATTCTTGCCCAGAAGACCAAAGGAATACACTGGAAATTGGTCCTTTTCTGTGTCCCGTGTTCTCATACTTAAACTTAGTGCTACAAAGTGATTCAAGTTCTTCCTTTTATGTAAATACACAATTTTCTCTGGAACAGATTAGTAAATCTACCATTTTTACACAAAGCTTTTCACATCTCCATGTGTCAAGCCTTCTGGTTCAGCTGCAGAATTTGCTGTAAGCTGTTGCATCTAATTCTTCTTTTTGCTTTCACCTATATGACCAACCCTCAAATGTTCCTTATTCTTCACACCTACCACTAACCATGCCTGATTTTATCTAATCTCTCTTCCCTTCTATTTGCACCCGATCCATTTTACACATTCTCTTTCTGCCCATTTTAAACACTCCTACAGCTTAGTTTTCTTCCTTCTACAGGTAGTCCTCGACTTATGACCACAATAGGGACCGGAAAATTAATTAACCAATGCAGTCATTAAGTGAGGCATCACATGACCGCACGATTTTATGACCTTTTTGCTGTGGTCATTAAGCGAATTACAGTGGTCCTTAAGCAAGACATCACGACTGCAGGACACTACAACCATCGTAAATGTGTGATGGTTGCCAAGCACCTGAATCATGATCACGTAATCGCGGGGATGCTGCAACGGTCATAAGTGTGAGGACTGGTTGCAAGTCACTTTTTTCCAGTGCTGTTGTAACTTCGAACGGTTGCTAGATGAACGGTCATAAGTCAAGGACTACCTGTATATTACTCTAAGCATCTACCTTGTTTTTATTCAGCTAAATTTCACTTACTTTATAGTATATTTTTAAATATGATTTTATTATTCCTGAAGTTATAAAAATATCTATTTAACCATTCCTATGCTATATTACTTTTCAGTCTAGACCCTGTTATCTTACTTCCCACATCTTTAAATCTTAGGGTTTACTCAGTTTACTTCCCATGTAGAATTATTTTCACTGCAAAAGTCACAAGCAACATTTTTATTTTGCTTTCACTTCCACCAAGTGTGCTGAAAAAAACTTAATTCAAGAATAGCTTTTCTTCAATCCTGACATTATGAGAACTAATAGTTTAGTACTACATTCAAAAATACCATGAAGCACAAATTCTTAGGCTGCAGAATGTTCCCCATGCAAGAGTCTATCGTGGGAAAAAATACACTGCTCCAATATGCCACATTTCCACATGGAGTGTGGTGCAAAGCTTTTAGTGTGAAATGGAACAGTCCAAGGAGTGCAGCAGCATCTCATAAATGTAGGATCTTCTGAGCTATCATACTGTTAAATGGAACAGACTCAATCAGACATTTTTTTCAGAAAGATAGAATTATGATAAAACAAAAGGGAAAAAGGAATGTGAAATGTATAAATGCTCTTTCTGGCAACTTTTTAAAGACAAAAATGAAGTTTCTAAAATTGTTTCAATTACTGAGAAAATGGCCTACTACTCTGCACCGCAAGAAAGACCTAAGCAAGGAGCTATTACTAGTTCAAGACAGAAACCACCGTTACTGCACTTACCATAAATGTGCCCAGTATAAATATGGGAGGTATCATAATCAATTACTTTATCTGACATCTCAAGCTTAAAGTCATCACTAAAGAGAGACATATCTCTTTTCAGTCTCAGATTAAAATGTCTGCAAAGGGAAGAAAGACAGATTGCATTTACAAAAACACCTCATAACATGGGCTGTTAGGTAGAAATGAACATCTTCGACCTTGTTAAACACTTTCCCCTTTTGTACTTAGTGCTTTTATTTGGTATGTGCTTATGTCTAAGCAGAGGGCAAGATCTATGCTTTCACCCCACACCTTCATTTGCCTTAAAATTTGTAGGGGACCAACATAATCTGAAGCCCCATGCAAAGTGTCACATCATAATTACAACCAAGGATTTTTGGTTACCTGAAGTATAATCATATTTCAACTATTTACAGGAAAATATATGTTATCTGAATATGGAAGCTAGGCTTTGTAAATTACAAATATAGCATTTCAAGCTATATCCTAGCTTAATCCCAGTTAGCTATATAGTAGGACAGAAAATGCTACAGAAAAATCATAGATTCGAGTAAGACAACAGCAATATATCTGATGCATGAAGTAACTGCCTTCAGGAGAGTTATTTTTTTCCTATCTGTATTTTCTAAAACAGGTTTTCCACTATCCAACTCTATGCCTTGGGCAAATCAGAAATACTACTGATACTAATACTAATCAGTCAGTTCATGAATTGACTATTTTTGTTTTAATTTCTCACAGAAAACCACATACAGGATTAAACTCCTTTGCAGATGCATTTTATTATACAGCAGCACCTATTTCTCTTGGTAACTCTGACTAAAACACAATAAGCTAAAACCAGGAATTGGCAACCAGAACAAACAATTAGCTTAAAAGGTTTCCTACAATGGATTTGGATATTAAGTCTCCAAAATAGCCAATGTTCATTTTTGAGTTAAATAAAAAGAAACTGAAAACCTCAGGTTATTTTACCTAATTTATTTTAGCCATAAGCATTTTGTTGTTGTACAAGCTCCCTGGGTTTTAAACTGTTTTGCCTCCATGTTAAGAAGATTCCTTCAGCCCTCTCACACTTTACTGTTCACTTTCTTTTCTTTCCTAACAAGGTATATTTAAGCACAAAGATACCTAAACAAAAAGTCAAAGAAGCCAGGAGTTAAAATATGATTAATAATGTGCTTTAATATTGGCATAACATCAAACTACCATAATTGTGGAAGCCTAACATCGGACTGGTGCAACCTCTGGGTTGCCAGATGTGCCACTGTTCCTGCTGAGCTTGTCTCGGACTATGAACTGCTTAAAACGAAACTACTGAAATGCATCTGCAGAATCTGAATTAGTCATCTGTAGAGCAAAAATAAAGATCATTTTGGATGAGCTGACCTATGTTTGCCATGTTTTTTCAGCAATGAATAGTTCTGAAACAAATAGCAGTGCTGGCTCATATTGCACTTGCACAAGGGTTACCACAGGCTGCTGTGCACAGGTAACATTACAGCAAGCAAGTTAGCCTCCAGTATGTACACCAAATTATATTAGTCTGCTTATACATGTTTTTGATGTATGTTTTAAAAAGATTGTTCTTCTTAATTTTGCATAAACTATAAATATTTGCACTAACTTATCTAGTTTCAGTAGGGAGAAAAGGGAAGCACGGTAGATTCACTGCACATATTTGTCCTTGGCCCCCTTATGCAGATATAAACTCAAGAACATATCATATTTGAATGCAGCCATTTTTAAAGTCTGGAAAACTTCAGCAGATGGGAATATTTTTGTCCCTCTAAATATACACCAATACATAATTGTTTCACATCTGTACCTTGAATACGGACAGAATACCCCAAAATAGATTTAAGTGTGCAGAGACAAAGTTTGTCTTAAACTGCAGACTGGAATATTCAATGACTCCCCAGTTCCACATAGATTACTAATATACCTACCTCACAGCCAACGAAAAGATTCAGATTGGACTGTTGCTCCATATCAGAGTTCAGGAGAATGAACCCTAACTTTACATTTTGACAGAATGTGGATGTTATGGTTACTGTTCAGCTATATTCAGCTAAAGTTAATGGTGGTGGAGGAAACTGACACGGTATTTACCTTCCATGAGCATGAAAATCTAAGCGCAAAAATTGGTCTTCATGAGATACTGCTCTTTTGGCACGCTGGTGTTTTTGGTGTAATGAATCCACATCATATGACAGTCCTTCATAATGTCTTATATATTTATTTAGAGGGTTTCCATATTGACCTGCAAACAAAAGAGTGGATGGGTGCATTAATCAGAGCACAGCCTACATTAAAGTTTTTGTTAACAAAAATGAATTATGATTCATTAACAGAAGAAAAAGCAATTACATTATTTTAAAAGCATAAAAAACATCAATTCATAAATATGCATGATGGCAGAACAAGGAAATGGAGACAATGCACTTAAAGCTATGACAGAAAAAAGAAACACAAGAGCTTGCAGAAATAGAAATTATGAAATGAGTAGACAACATGAAATCTAAAAGCATATTCAAATTCCAGTGCATGTGTTCCATTTTAAAGCTTTCCTCCAGGTATAACCAACAAAGGTGTCCAAACACATGTGCAACTATCCATCTGAGGTCAAGGTGTTTTTCTTTTCCCCAAATTGAAGCACATGCTTCTTCCTGTCAAAAAGTACAAATGTAGTGACAGGGAGTTTGTAAACAGCTATCATCAGGCTCTTCTTTACACAAAATTACAGTTGCATGCAACACTGCCAAGCATTAGTAAATCCCTTTTTCCAAGAGAGAAAGAAAGACTTCTTTTGTATCTCCTGACAGACAAAGCTGCCAGACTGTTCCACATTTCTTTGGTTAAACAAGCAGTTTGTTGAATGCAAATACATTAATCTAGTAAACAAAAGAGGCAAAGAAATATCTTCATAAAACTGACATAGAAAAATAGTAAGTTTATGGAAAACTCTTCTAGAGTAATTGGATTATAAATAATTTGATTAGTATAATTAATATGAATACGTTAATTTCTTGGGTTTTTTCACCAGAAAAATATTTTTCATTTCTACATGGAAGGTTGGAATCTATATTCTATTTATTTGAGAATAGTCATTTTTGTTTATTACATTGACTGTAATTGTTTTTTTTTTTTAATTTTGGGTTCTTTTTATCTATAAATTTGAGAGTGGAAATAGACTTTGAGTATTTTCGTAATTAAGTTTTAAACAGAAACTAAACATAACATATATCGTCACTTGATCAATGTACCGGCCAATTCCACTAACACACACACATACACACACACACACACACAGTTGCACATTTATAGATTGGTAAGTAAGAATTGGTTTACAAGATACTATTGCATTTCTCCATTGAGTCCAAAGCTTAAGCATTTGCAGAACTGTGTTTCATTCATTTTTAATTAAGTATTCAAACAATCATTCATAATAGCAGCAAGATGCAATGAATGACTCTTGTACATCAGGTTGATTTAGTGGAATTCAGTATCTCTGCTTTCTTACAGGGAGGCAGAGATTCACAAAAAACATTCATGCCTCTTTAATTGCTGTATACAGGAATTGGTGCTTGCTTTTATTTCCTGTTCTTAACACCTGACTTGTAGAAACATACTGTACTTGGCAAATCTCAGTGCATTATGACAAAGCTTTACTTTGGGAACTTACTTAACTGGAAAACAAAACTCTCAACTTGGCCATTCATACCAAACACAGGAATATTTCCCTTTCTTTTCCAAGGATACCTCTGTAATTATAAAAGCTAATGCAGGATTTATTTACTTTAGACACCAGTTTGGCCTCAATTGAAAATGCAGTTATCCAAATCTGTCAGTATGCATGCAAATTACTGATTCAGTAGAAAGAAGTAAAAAAAAAAAAAAAGCTTTACCAGCAACACCAACACACACACCTTTTTATTCCAGTGTGGAAGGGTTTCCTAATTTTTGCTTGTTTGTATAAAAATGCACTAGTTTACATTTTTAGTTACATTACATCCCACAACTATTCTGGATATTCCAAGGTTTCCCATCCCTTGCGGCAAAAGTAACTACAAACTGGAGACTTTCACCATGTCAAAAGAAATATTAGGTTATGGCAACTCGGGAAGTTGTTACCAGAAAATATATTATTTTGGCACTTATATTTATATAATTTTCAGTCTAAACATTCAGCAACATTTTTTTCAACCATTTCTTTATCACCCTCAACTAACATAGGCAAGTGTTTTTGCCTAAGACCAGGAAACAGTGACTTGACAAAGACTATTCAAATGAGCTGGAATCTGAGTTAGTGATGTAGCTGTTAAGATCAACCTTGAGGCAACATTTATTTCTCTGACTTTCCAAAGAAGTCGATACTTTATCTACAGGATTCCACAAGTGTGGCTGAGAAGAGACTTTTCAAACTCATGATACAATGCACCACACTGACAATCTTTTCTGTACTTTGGGTTGGGGTGGAATATTTTGGTACTTAGTATTTCAAATACAATTTCATACAAATTTAAAACAAGTTCCTAAAGGAAAGTGTATTTAATTCTTGGAGCAATAAAGGTAAGAAAACAGTTATAAATGTCACTGCTTCGTTTTAGCTTACTAAACTGCTTCTAGTAAGGGGAAAAATAAAAGAATCCTATAGAGTTTGAAATTTCCAAGGGCTGAAAATTAAGCTTCCAAAATACAAGGCAAATAATAATTGCTTGTTCTTTAAACATAAACAGTGTAATAGGTAGAGCAAATTAAATCATTCTGAATACAGAGTATTTAAAACATTTGTTCCAAACACACAACTACTCCCAGATTCTTCCCACCAGCAACAGCAGATCCAGTGTTGGCAAAAATTTATCTTTCTAACCTCATCCTTCCACCAGCAAATAAACAAGATCCAAGACCACCACCCCATTAGTCCTAGTGGTTAAGACTAAGAAGATACTTTCCTAATGTGCAGCAATTCTTGGAAATGTCTGTTGTTGAAAGCATACGCAAGCTGTTGAAATACATAATTATTTAACTGATTTCATGGTTGAAAACTGAACAAATACTCCCAAGAAGAGTTATCTTTAAAACTTACTGATTTTCTAGTCACAAAGTAAATAAATATACATGCATTCTTTGTGAAGAAAGTAAACAATATTTTAGGGATAAGCACATTCCAACACAGATCTCTATACTTCATGGACTATGTTTTCAAAGATGATCTGAAATGCACTCTAACAAGCTTCAGTGGCAGAAGAAAGATCTGAACCAGGAAATGTCCTAGTCTGCAGTTCTTATCCACTACACCAGGCATTTAATTAACAATTTATTTCTGCCTACAACATTTGGCAGAGTTTGAATGTAATATAGTACGGAATAATGTTTAGTTCAAAAGCGAAAACAAAAGCTTTTGCTCTTTCTTGCACAAAAGGAAAGGGAAGGAAAATGCCAAAGTTACCTCCAGGTCACTTGAACTAAGCTTCTCATGATTGTTTGAACTATGATATTTGACAGAAACTGTGCTTAGCGTAAAATGATATCTAAAAAAGCATAAGTTTCCTGGCTTACTGAACTGTTCCTTAATCAACTCAAAAATAGGAAAAATTCCAGAATTTATTGTTTTTTTCCTTTCCTGTGGTGAGCTCTGACTCAGTTCTGGTTGGTTGGTTGGCTGGCTGTTTTTAAGTACTATATGAATCCAGTACTTAGTCCAATTTTAGAAGTATATTGAAGATTGGAACTGCTGAAGAAATGCCAAAACACATTTACATAATTGCAACCATAGATTTTCTCTTCTGGAAACAGTGGTTTTTATTGCAGAAGGTGAAACTGAAATGACTGTGCTATTAACTTTATCAACAACCTTAACAACACAGGTCATACATTTTCAAGAATAGTTTAGCCCTGAGGAAACAACTTCTAAATATGTGCTGAGATATGGAAAGTTTATTTTCAGAAAACTGAAGACTGCAAATTCTTGAACAGTTACATGCGTTGAATACTGAAGTTCTACAAGGGAAAGAATGAAATGTTCAGAATAGTGCTGTTGATCAAATACAATGGAGGAAGGTGAACAAGCTGAATGAAAACCCAGACAAGACCGAGGTACTGGGCTAGGATTAAGTGTAATGTTTTCTGATGTACACTGATCCAGATATATATGATTCAAAATTTTAAAAAACTGTTCTAAGGAAACTCCTCAGCCCATGCCTGTTCTTGGTCTTCCATGTAACGATCGTGACAAGGAACAGATTATATACAGTATGTCAACATCATTAGTTTCAGAGATAGTTGGTCTTGGTAAAGTTTATCCATAAAGTGTTCCCTGATTAACAGGCACGTAAGATGTTTCTTCTCTACTTCACTCCCAAACTGGAACACTTACCCTCGGATTGTATTCCCACTCTTTCGGGAAGAACATCAGGCCATATTTTTAGTTTAGTGTTTTGAGATGTTTTAATATAGTGATAACATTACTGATATTTTCCATTTGGAAATATACTATGTCAACTAATTAATTCATTAATATAGTATTTTGTACTTCTTAGCCATTTTAAATGACAGAAAGGTACAATATGAAGCAGGTGAATATAATATTAACACTGCTAGGCTTCATCTTAACTAACTGTTCAAGACCTTATGATACATTTTATGGATTTGCAACACATTTCAGAGCAACCCATGAGCGCATACAGATTTTCTTTTACATTATTTTAACAGAACAGCCCTAAACTGGCCTACGAAGCCCCGCAGTATGAGAGGCCTCGGTATGGTTTTGCTTTTGCTACCCGCTCTTAGGCAGGATACCCACTTTCTATTCCTAACGTTTCCTTGCCACAGTTTTACACTTCCTTTATTTGAAGGTGCGGCAGACAGCTGGGGAGAAGGTTTGGCTCTCTTCCTCTTCTGTTGCCCGGGGGGGGGCTTCAGAAAAGCATCCTGCAAGGATGTCCCCCCAGATACCTCCTTTCCGACTGAGCGTGCTCAAACAATAGACAACTTACTGCCGAACCGATAAACTACTGTACTACGTGAACTCTCAAACTTCACGCGGGGACTTTCCAAGCGCCAGCCCTGTGCGAAACCCTCTTTCGCACCTCATAGAAACGGAGGGCTGCTTCCTTCCGCTTTCCGGCCCGAGCGCTGCTCAGAAGGCACGCCGCGGGACTTCGCCGCGAGCCGCGCCTCAAGCGGCAAGACGGCCGCGGGCGCAACTTCTCGGCGGCCACCCCACGCCGCCGACCTTGCCCCGCAGGCACACCCTCCGCCGCTTCCTGCTCTCGGTCCCTCCCAGGCGGCCTGTTACATCACGCCGCGCCCGCACTATCGCAACCGCACCCAGCGGCCCTTCCCGAAGCCCCGAGCGCTCGGCAGAGGAAAAACGAGGGTCGGGGCGCGCCAGCGGGCGACGGGCTGCGCCCCCGGCGCGAGGAGAGAGCGTCGGCCCTCGGGGAGCGGTCGCGGTCGCACGAGGGGCGCGCTCCTCTGGGGCGGGGGCGGACCAGCGCAGGCTCCCCCCGGAGGGTGCCCAGCCGCGGCCGGCGCCCCGCGGCCTCGCAGACGGCCCCCCGCCCAGCGCCCGACTGTGACGCGGAGGGCGAAGTCCGCCGAAGTTCAGGCCGGGCTGAAGGCGGCGCGGAGCGGGGCGCCTGCAGGCCGGGGAAACTTTCCGGGCCCGCGGGCCCGCCAGCCGGAAGCCGCGGTGGCGCCGGCGCCGGCGAGCTGGGGCGGCCGAGCAGAGCCCGGCGGCGCGAACGACGGCCCTCGCCTGGCCGGGGGCGCCCGGAAAGGGAGGCGGCGGGAGGAGCGCGGCCCCGGCGGCAGCCGGCGGGCGCGGCGGGCGCTCGGTCGCGGGGAGCAGGGGCCCGCGGCGTGCCTTACCTCCGGCTCCGGCCGCCCAGGAGCAGAGCAGGACGAGGACCCTCAGCAGCACCATCGTCGCCCGGCCCGGCCCGGCCAGGCCCCGCCGCCGCCGCCAGCCACAGCCAGGCGGCCGCCTCTCCGCCGCCGCCTACCCACAAAGCATCCGCCCGGCCGGGGAAGGAAGGGCGGAGAGACCGCGCGGCGCCGCTTCCTCTTGCTCCCGCCGCCGCCGCCGCCGCCGCCCGCCCGCGGCCTCGGCTCCGGTTCCCACCAAAAGTACCTCAGAACAAGCTCCCTCCCTCAGGCGGACGGGCGCGCGCGCGCGCGCCTCACACGCCGGTCAGCCGCTGGGCCGGCCAGTCAGCGCACGCCGCGCGCGCCCCCGCGGCCAGCAGCTCCCCTCCCTCGGCGCGCGCCCGCCCGCCCGCCCGCCCGCCCGCCAGCGCGGCGCAGCCAGTCACAGTCGGCGCCCGGGAGGGGAAGAGGCGCGGCTTCGCCAGAGCCCGCCCATCCCCGGGAGAATTCCCTGGCCACGCCCCTTCTGCTTTTCCGAAGACGCGCTTATTTTTCCTTTCACGCGCCCTCTCCGGCGTCACGTGATCTCTGGGAAGGGAAGGACGGGCGGGGGTGTTGCGCCATCGGGCTGCGCCTGCGCAACAGTCTCCGTGGGCAGGCGAGGCGGGGCTGGACTTAAAGGGAGAGGCGCTTCTCGGCCGGCCTTGCCCCTGCCCGGGCTCTGGGCCGGGAGGAGGAGGCCGCTTCTGGCGCGGTCAGCCGGGGCTTGTTCTGCTCGAACTCCGCTCCCTCCAGGGCGCGCGAGGGTCTCCGCGGGGCCCCGGCTCGGCGTCCTGCCCGGGCCGCCCTTCAGTACAGGCGGAACGGAGGTCCGTCCGTGGCGGCCCGCGGCAGGCCGAGTCCGCCGACCCGCGCGGCGGCAAGAGGGGCCGCGCGGGGCCGGCACGCCCGGTGCCCGTCCGGGACGGAGCCCGAGGCGTCGGCGCCGTCTCTGGGGCTTCGCGGGGGCGCCCAGCTGGCGCTGGAGGCCGGGCGGGGCGGGCTGAGGCGCGGCACCGGGCCCTTCCCGCGCCCCGGAGACCGACGGAGCGGCGGGGCCTCCGCGGTCCTCCTCGAAAGCGCTCCGGCGTCCTGATTTCCGCCGGCGCCGCTGAAGTAGCGCTTCCCAGCGGGAAGAGGGCGGAAGGGGGCTCTTCTGCGGGGGACTCTCGCGGCCCGAGAACCGCGCCGTATTTATTATTTATTTATTTTTGTGTATCTGTATTTCCGCACTTGGCTTCGTTGCCGTTTTTATTTCTGCGGCTCGATGGCGTTGTCCTTTTGATGGATGTTTAAAACGCTTTTCTCGCACTGTGGAAGCTGCCTAGTTGTGAGGCTGCAGCGGGGTATAAATCTAATAAACAGTCCACAAAAAATCATGCTGTGGAACGTCCCTTATTGGCTCTCGATTTCGCTGCCCTCCCGCGGGATCAAAATGGGCTCCGAGGGAAGCCGCGTCTCCCGGCAACCGCCCCCGGGGCCGCAGGGCTGGGGGGGCAGCGCGAGGAGGGGGCTTATTTCTGCCCGGGCCGCAGCCCGACAGGCCGCGGGAAGGCGGTGAAGCCTGCGCGTCCGCCGCGGGAGACAGGCCGGAGGCGAGACCCGCCGCCGCCCGGCGAACAGCTGTTTCCTCGGCGCTCAGCGCCCCAGAGTGCCGCATGCCCCGCGGGCCTCGCAGCTGGCCTGGCAGGCGCGACGCCCGAGCCGCTTCGAAGGCCCGCGGGGTGCTGCGCCGCCTCCCTCCCTCCAGAGCGGGGCCGCCCGGAGCGACGCGCGGCTGCCGCGGCCGGGCGGCGAGGCCTCCCCCGCTGCGCGCCGCTCTCCGCTGTGGCCCCGGGGGCGCCCGGTCACCGCCGCCGCCTCAACCAGGGAGGCCACCCGCGTCGGGCGGCGCATGCAAATGGCGGCGGCGCGCGCAGAGAGCGGGGGGGCGGCCGGCCCCCCGCGCGCCCTCCCGACCGCGCGTGCGCGCCACGCCCTGCCCTGCCCGCGGGGCGGGGCCTCGCCTGTCATGGCGGCGGGGCGGGCGCCGGGAGCGGCCCGGGCCGGCGGCATGGCGGCGGCAGCGCCCGAGCGGCCCCCGTCGCCCGCGCCGCGGCAGGCCGTGTACCACCTGAAGTGGGTGCGGTGGCGCGAGGCGAGCGCGCCGGTGGTCACGCAGAACGAGAACGGCCCGTGCCCGCTGCTGGCCGTCATGAACGCGCTGCTGCTGGCCTGGCGGGTGCGGCTGCCGCCCATGATGGAGATCATCACCGCGGAGCAGCTCATGGAGTACCTGGGTGCGCGAGGGGCCGCCCTCCTCCCTCCCTCCCTCCCGGGGGGTCCTCCGAGTCGGCGTGCCGGCCGCGGCCTCGCTCTCGCGGGGCGCCGCGCCTCGGCTGGGGCCGCCCGAGGCGCCCCGGAGGAAGCGGCCTCTGCCCCGCGAGAGCAGCCGCCTGACTCCGGCAACCGGCTCAGGGCGTCGCGGCCTGGAAGCGCAAGCCGCCGGGCGCCTCCTGGTCGGAGGACCGTCCGCAGCGAGCCCGAGCCCGCGCCCGCGCCCGCTCGGGGTGCGAGCGTCGGGGCTCAGGCGAGACCTTTGCTTGCTTGCAGGAGACTGCATCCTCGATTCGAAGCCAAGGGAGATCTCTGAGCCCCAGCGCTTAAACTACGAACAGGTAAAACACGGGGGCGTTTCCTCGCGGCGAATTCCGACGGCTGGCGTTTCATCCTCGGTAAGCCGCCGCCGCCGCCCGTGCGGACCCGCAGCTGCTCCCCCGCGTCCTGCAGGGAGCGACGGGTCTGTGAAGGGGTCCGCGTTGCAGGGGTCAGTCCTGCTTTGCGCTGGGGCCGCCAGATCCGGACCGCAAAACGCGCGGGGTCAGTAGATGGCAGCAGAGAGGGACAGGGAGCGCCAACTCTTTGCTGCCAACTCCTGACCGTCTTGGATTTGGCAGCGCAAATCAGGTAGCTCTTCTTAACCGGGGAGCGGTTATGGCGTGCGGCGCGGGGCGGACAAGCTATTTGGTCTCTTCGTGCAGAAAGCTCGCTTCGGTTTCCACATGGATGTTTTGTCTTGCTCTTAACAGAACGTGAGTGACGCAATGGCAGTCCTGCATAAGCTCCAGACAGGCCTTGATGTGAATGTGAGGTTCACTGGGGTACGAGTATTTGAATACACGCCCGAATGCATAGTGTTTGATCTTCTTGATATTCCGTTATATCACGGGTGGTTAGTGGATCCTCAGGTAAGCGAGCATGGCTCTGTGTGAATGGCGGCTGCTTATGTGATTGCTGTTCTGGCCAGAAAGAGCTGTTTTGATACTTAATATCAAAAGCACCGATGATAAGAAGAGGCATTTCAATTTGGCAAGGCTTTTAAAAGCAATTAAAAGAGCTAAGCCCTTAAAAGTCCCTAAAAATCGCGTGGAACAAGCTTTGCTAAATACCTAAGAAATAGCCAGAAAAGGCACAGATTCTCTGGAGTTTGACTCCTGATGTCTGGAAGAACAGGGCCACGTGGCACTTTTTCAGAACGGGGCTGCAGGAAGCCCCGAGTTCAGCAGCCACTGCAGAAAAGACGCTCCTCAGTGCTGCCAGCCAGGCGCCTCCCATGGGAACGTGGAGGCACGGAAGGTGGGAGAAGAGCTCAGCTGATGGGCAGCTCTGTGTGGCCGTGGCCAATGGCACGGGTTACAAGGGGCTCCCAGCCTTTCCCTTGACGCAGGCCACTACCTCATTGTCCAGAGCGCTTGAGGACCGCTCCGTAAGTGGCAGTCTGGGGCTTGCAGGCACTCCCTCCTGCAGAGGGGCTTGGGCCACCAGCATTAAATATGGGTCTCAACGTTAGGTAGCCAAAATCCCATGGGAACAAATCTCACGAGATGCCTTTGAGGGAAGAAGCCACACCTTGGGGCCATTGAAAATATTTGTTTTGCCCTTGTGGGCCACCTGACCCGAGGAGGGAAACCAGCGTACTGTGCCTTTCTGCTGGCGTCTCTGTTTGGCTTCGCAAAGTGTGGGCTTTACCAACGGCAGTCCTCTTCTTTTGCTGCAGATCGGAGACATTGTGAAAGCCGTCGGTAACTGCAGCTACAACCAGTTGGTGGAAAAGATCATCTGCTGTAAGCAGTCAGACAACAGCGAGCTGAGGGAGGAAGGTGGGTGCGGCGCTCTGAGTCCCGCTGGTTCAGAGCAAACGTTCCTCTGATCCGGCGTAATCGCTGGCCGTCCTCCAGGGCTCAGCCAGGCAGCAGGGCCACGAAAAGGTCGGCCTTTTGCGCTCCTTTTGTTCCCGAGCAATTAGCATCCGTTGGCACTTTTCTTTGAAGAAGAGTTCTTACTTAGCTGCTGCGACTCAGGAATGGGAAGGGACGTTCTCCTCGTTGGAGCCAGAGACAGATGCCTGCCGGACCATGCTCGATGGCCGTCCCGCCGGACGTGTTCTCTTGCGCGGTCTCATGGGAAAGGGATTCCCCTGAGAGGCACCCCTGCCCCGCCCCTGCAAGCTAGGCGTGAAGGCCTTTTCCTATTGTCGACCCGGTTTTTCTCAAGTGAAGCGTGGCTGATCAACGTTACGATCTGTTGTATGTGGCAGCTTGACTGTTCGGTGTCTGTCAGTTCTTCACGGAAGGCGTTGGTACACTTTGGTCAACCTGCTTGTGTTGATCTGGATATCGTTACAGCAGGTCCACTTGTCTTGCTACCACAGGATTTTCCTCTGTCGGTTTCTGCTTACTGTGCTTTCCCTCCGAGCCTATTCTGGCTCTCACTTTATCCTGGTGTTCAGGCTTACTTTGGATCAGCTCTGCGAACAGACCAAAGCAACTGGCTAGTCTGAGAGGTTGAACTGGAAATGCTTCCTTTAGGTGTAGGTGACCGGAGTTTGAGGGCGAGCCCCTGTCCACTCAAATGCAGTTGTGTCTCTTTGCAGGCTCCATAGCAGAGCAGTTCCTCAGTAGCACAGCCACTCAGTTAACTTACCACGGCTTGTGTGAGTTGACGTCCACTGTTCAAGAAGGAGAGCTGTGCGTCTTCTTTAGAAACAACCACTTCAGCACCATGACCAAACATAAGGTATCTGGCTACGAACAGTACTGCTGTTTTGTCTGAGGACACGGACTGACCTCGAGCCGGTGGCCTGCTGCTAACGCTTCTGCCTGGTGCAGAAAGTGGCCCTTGGTTGCTCCTGACCCACAGGCTCAGCTGTGTCCGCTGGGCAGCCTGAGGGGCCGCCGGGGCCAGAGCCCAAGGCAAGGATGCAAACAGCACAGCGCGGGGGGCGTGGCGCCTGGTGGGGAGTTGCCTGCCTCCCGGGACACCGCCTGACCTGCCCCATCCTCCCCCCGTACCTCTCTCCATGGTTCCTTTGCTCTTTGCCCTGGTAAACACCACCCTTTGCTCCCTGCTTTCTACTCTGTCTTCCCAGCCGCCCTCTCTCGTCTCCTTACCCACTTCCTCCACATCCTTCCGGTCTTCTTCACCTGCTGCTTCGTCCACCTAAGCTCTTTCCAGAGCAGGAGTAAGAGGCCTGCAGATGCTCTGGCACCAGAGAAATACAGCACAAATGATAGTCGTCCCATTCCCACAAAACCCCATGGAAACTTTGCTGCTGCAGAGTGGGACAATCAGCAGAAAGCACCTTCTCCTTTGCGCTGCTTTTTTCTGCCTCCTTGGAGGGGACGGCCACACCCCGCCCCACATTTTGGGGAGGTTGAAAGAGCAGATCTCCTCTGCAGGGACGCCTGGATCGTAGAGCAACGGGGGGGGGGGGAAGCAGCGCTAGAAATGTCACGCAGTGGCAAAGTAAGGAGGAGCACGTCCTACGACCAACTTCTCCTTCCTGATGCGTTTCCTGGGTAGGTTTCTAAATGGCTTGTTTTTCTGAGCCACGTGCGTCTATGAAGCAGAAAGGAAGCAGCGTTTCCTTTTGTGGCGCCTGTGCAGGATCGGTTGCTCAGACAGCAGTGCTTTGTTTGGGGGGTGGGGGGGCGAGAAGGTGCTTATTCTCCTCTGCAGCTGCTCCGGCCTCTCGCCAGATTTCGGGCCTTTGGTTTGCTCTCTTTCCAGGGAGGGAAAGCTGCTGTGGTCAGATGGGGCGGGGGGTTCTGGGTGCCCAGCCTTTTTTCTGGGAGGAGGGGGGAGAGGGGCTGACTTCGCAGCACACTCACGCAACCTGCTACGTGATTTCATGTATTGTGCAAACCCAGAAAATGCCCTAATTCAGTAATGAAGTTGGGTGTGCTGTGCACACCAAGCCGTTGTACTATTGCTTGATACAGCCTGCGTGATGGCTGACAGGGTGAAGTAAAATAGTGGGGTAGCGATTTTGTCAAGGAAGAAAACAGAAATAAGAATGGCTTCTAGAACTGAAATGCAGGACAGTGTTGCTGATCTCAGTGCAAACAGTGGCTGTTCTTACATGAGCAGGGAAACCTTTCCTTTCATTCAGGGCCAGCTTTACCTTCTGGTGACAGACCAAGGTTTCCTTACCGAAGATAAAGTTGTTTGGGAAAGTCTACACAACGTGGATGGGGATGGAAACTTCTGTGATTCTGAATTCCACCTGCGACTTCCGTCTGATCCAGAAACGGTATACCATGGGCAGCAAGATCAGATTGACCAGGTATCTGTGGGAAGCTTCTTCCATTATTTTGGCTTTTCTGTTCTTGAGGGGGCTGATTTCTCTCTCCTTCCCATCCACCTCCTTCGACCAACCTGTTTGACATCGTTATCCACAGAATAAACTGGGCAAAACACCATGTTTCCACAAAGTAACATTTGGACCACCTTAACTTGGAGTTACTTGTAGGTGTCTCCACAATAGGAACACCATCCTCTTTTGGAGATCTTCAGGTCTTGCAGGAAGCGCATCATGAGATGCCTCCTGTCTGTGTATTGGCTTGAGAGTTCAATTTGGAGTGGTGGGGTGGGGTGAAAGCTCCTGGGATTCCTCCTTCCTCATCCACGTTACAAAAGCTCCTCTATCATCTAGCATTTGGGGCTTGTAACTGGGGCCAAGCCTTGTGGTGCTCACCTACTAATTGTGCTTGAATTGAATGGAAGGTGACCTCTGTGGTGGTTGAGAATATGCTCTGTTTTGGTTGGACCTTACTAAATAGAATATTCACTGCTGACTTTGCCCCTTAGGACTACTTGATGGCCTTATCTTTGCAACAAGAACAGCAAAGCCAAGACGTCAATTGGGAACAGCTCCCAGAAGGAATCAGTGACCTCGAGCTTGCCAAGAAACTCCAGGAAGAAGAAGACCGACGGGCCTCGCAGTACTATCAGGAGCAAGAGCAAGCTGCCGCCACTGCTGCCACAGCTGCTCAAGTCCAGGTAAAGGCGTTGGGCTCCTGCTTCAGTCCTGGGCACGCTGACTTCTGTAGGCCTTGGTGCTATTGGGGAAGGACTGTTGCCTAGCGGGCTGCTTTTCCACGCAGAAAATCCCAGGTTCAGTTCCTGGCACATCTCCAAGAACTTATCTGGGCACTTAAGGGCAGAAAATGGTGCATGGGATTCCCTGGGACGCTCATTAGGAACTGTTTGAGGAAGCTTCTTTGTGATACTGCTGGTGGACGTCTTAGAAAGGGGGTCAGTCTAGCTTTCTACATGGTCTCCAGACTCATCTATTGTCCTGGTTTTGGCATGTTCTTATACTACACTGGCAATTACTCATATTCCTCACTGAAAAGACATTTTCCTTCATGATATGTTTTCAGAAATCATGAGAGAAAGTGTTATTTTCCAATCTCAAATGCCTACCCTAAAAATGCCTTCCATCCAAAAGCTACCTAGGAGCTCAATTGCACTGTCTGTGGGATCTGGCTCCCCTGCAACCTTTGCTACCCCTCCAGCTGCAAGAACTCTGGCTGTGCCACTGCACTCCATCACTCTATGCCGGTTGCTCAGCAGTGCCTGCAAAAGCTGATGTCACAGTTCAGTTCATCTGTACGGCCAGGATCTGTAGCTTTACGGATGGTCTCAACATAAGTGTGCAAGCAAGCGGTCTTTTTTTTCCCCCCGTATTTCCCCCTTGAACAGCAAGCACAGGATGCTGCCCCTCCCTCAGCAGGAAAGCAACTTGGGGGCACTGAGCGGAAAAGAAAAGAGCCTCGGGAGAGGGAAAAAGAGCGGGAGAAGGAGAAGAGCAGCTGTGCCATTTTATAGCGGAAGGAGGACGCTGGACCCCGGCACAAGCAAGGAATCCGCCGGCCAGAAGCTCCCCCTGCCACCTGTGCCTGAGAAGCCCACAGCCGACGGCGTCCTAAGGATCCTTCAGAGGGATCTGGATGGGTGCCTGTAGGGATGGGAGGGTTGCGCACCGCAGGTAGGGAGACGAGTACCTCAGGAGTGTTGGTTCGCGTGCCCGTCGTGGCGAAGGAGCAGCTCACCGCCTGCCTCGCAGGGCTTCTGCCGAAGGCCTATTTTATATGGTGTGCCGGATGCACTGCAGACGGAGATCTTGGCCCTGCACGGCCTCGTTGTGCAGTTTCTCTGGACTCGTGGGCTTTGCCCCTGAACGGGCTTCAGCTGAGTTTCCTTGGCTAACGTTACAAAGAACAGGATTTTGGGAATGTATCGACCGTGCTGATGTGAAGCAAGAGAAGGCAAGATCCCATCAGGACCAGGCTTTCCAGCTTTTAATCAACTGGTCAGACTCTGCAGGGGAGCTGGTAACTGGGGCTGGGGGGAGAATAGAGGAAGCTGATGTTCTAAAGCGTGGGATTAAACTTGCTTGAAACTTGCTTTCTTCCCCACCTCCCAAGAAGCGTCTAGTGTGAGTAATGTGAAGATGTGTTCCGTCACATGCCTCGTCAAGTGAACTGCAGGTCGGTCTGTATCTGGATTGTTTCAGGACTTGGATCTTAACTGCATACGTGAGTGGGTCCTCTGGACACTAGTGGCACTTATTTGTTCATCCTAAAGATGTGGATGGGTTACTGTTTGCAGAAAGCCCGTCTGTACGCGCAGTTACCATTGGGGGGGGAATCAAATTCTGTAAGCCTAGTATAAACCAATACGCTACATGTCATAGGATATATAGGCTTCTGACTGGAGTACCTGTTGACTTTTACTCTTGCAAGGAAGGGGACAATTACCAAGTTTCCCTCTCCAGAAGGGCAGCGACCTTCATCCTTTCAGTAACTTTATATATCAGTTTGCAAATGCTTTAGGCAGCTTTTGCCGTACTTACAAAAATTGGACTTGAGACTAGACTTAGGTATTAATATACAAATTTCAGTCCCAAGCCAACATTCATACAGAATGTGACAATCTCGCTACAGGGAAGAAGATGATTGAAATGTCATTGAAAACCTGTAGCTTATTTTTTTTTTCCTGAAATGAACAGTTGTTTGGATGGAGTCTAGATTAGCAATGCAGTGACCAATTTCTAACTCCTCCTGCCTTACAGCTGTTTAGATACCCTAAGCCGGAGGACAAAAAAAAGCGGGGGGAATAAAAATTTAATTTTAGCAACATTATTTCCACAGATGATGTTTGTGTTTACATCTGCTGTGTATGTGTTCTCTTTAAGTATGAAATGCTCGCCTTTGACCATTAAGCTAAAATATAAATAGCACACGTAATGGTTTTATGCAGACCTAAATTTACCTTGTATCATGTTAGAGCGATATGTAAGCATCTCTCTTATACATTTCCAAAGTATCTTACTTCAGATGTGCATATTATCCTAACCTATTTTAGACTGGAGTGCCATCCTGTTATTAACTTTAATTTATACACTACCACTGCAGTTAGAGATTTATTTTTAGAAAAAAAAGCTGTTTGTTTACATGAAGTGTAAATTTGTACCTTTCTGTTTTTACATGCTACATTTGAGAGTTATGAAATACACAAACCTAGCAGAGAAAACACAGGACCACTGTTAGTGGTTTGCTTTAGTCACACGCCATAAGTGACATTCTGAGAGCAGAATGGGGAAGCGTGCCTCCTTGCATGCTCACGCCGGTTCCAGAATGGCGTGAGGGGTTGTCTTCTTCAGGCGGCTGGCCTTTAAGTGTCTCTGCTCTAGTGATGGTGAAGCATGGCGTCTCATAGACAGTTCTCAGGTAGAGAAGTGACTTCCTCTCATCAGAAGGGCAGCTCTCTCACTCCAGTGATCAGCAGCAGCCGTTTAGCTGAATCCCGTGTCTTACAAGCCCAGCCTCCCTTGTCATAGCTTGACAGCTTTTGTTAGGAAGACTTGTTGGGCGGTAGCCATGCAGGTATTGGTGGCACAAAGGGGGTCTCCGCATTCTCAAACGGCGTTGCCCTGCCCTGCTTGTTGAGTTGGTTCTGCAGCTGGAGGGCACAGTAGCTGAGGCCTTACTAGCATACTCCACATTGTCTACCTCCCCCCAAAATTACTGTAAGTCGCCTTTTTATTTCTGCAGAAACTGAAGTTTTATTTTTGTGCTTGCTTCTGGGGGATGCCTGCCTTACGCCTGAGCTTTTAGCCTAGTGCAGCAAGCCCTGCCTCTGAGAGAAACCGCCATTTCTTTGGAAGGACTTCGGCACCGAGGCCGTATTGGGGCTCACCCGTGTAGCTTATGGGAGCGAATACCAGCTGAGGGCCTCTACTGTGGCGATGCACATAAAATGAAGTTCATCAACACAACCCTTGAGCACTGCCAAATAATTTTATAATTTTGTAAGGTGTTGCTGAAAAAAACCCAAATCATGCCAATTGTGCTAGAAACCTCTGAGTTGATCGCTTGGCTCTTTCCCGCAGCAGTTTTTTCACCTCAATTCTA
Source organism: Python bivittatus (assembly GCF_059951505.1). Taxonomy (NCBI): domain Eukaryota; kingdom Metazoa; phylum Chordata; class Lepidosauria; order Squamata; family Pythonidae; genus Python; species Python bivittatus. The sequence goes on from NW_028277085.1 coordinate 690,398, forward strand.
CTGATACCTGTAGAGAACGAGCACCGTGGGATGCCCGTATGAATGGAAAAGGAGAATGAAAAGGGAAGCAGACATTTGGTCAACTCAGCCTGGGACTTATTCTGTTCCACCATCCATTGCAGCACATGGGCCAAAAGCAGCTTCCGTTTGGCTTCGTGGCTGCATCCATGGCCTTCTGCTTCCAGCAGGCTAGCCATTACCTGCCACGGTTGGACGCAACACACATTCAAGCTTCAGGCAGCATTTTCTTCAGTCCTCCATATTTATGGATTGCTAAGTTATGGCTCAGTCACAAGACTGTTTTTAGCAAATCAGATACTTTGCATGGATTTACACTGTGATCAGCGAATAGCTGCTTTCTGTTGAATACTGTCAATATTCTTTGATGTCTTGAGCTGACCCCTGTTGCTAGACTCCCTGTTGTCTAATTTTTATATATATTTATAATTTTTAACAGACTTAAGTGACTTCCTCATGTAATAAAAATTGATTCAAGTTCTAACCTTTGTGTGGTATTTGAGCAGAGAAACCAAAGCTAATCTGTCCACTCTTTGTGGCTGCATCCGGTGTCCTCTTAAAAGAATTTCTCTGCTTTGGCCTACACCTTCACCAGATTAAGACTGACCTGGCCCATAAACAGATCCATACTATTCTTACTGACCCCCAATCAATATGCAAGATCAACTCCATCCTGGGCCAAATCTCATCCTAGTTTTCAACCAATCAGCTTCCTCACCTTCATCCAACTATGCAAAGGAAAGTGAGACGCAGCCCAAGCTGCAGATCTACACCTAAGCAATTCTTTGTATGTTCCCATTTGCTAGCTCAAGGTCACTCAGCTGGAGCTTAAGCTAGAAACCCACTTTTCTGCACAGTGAAAGCTGAAGATTATCCCTCCAGTCACTAACAAAAGTGGTTCAGTACAGTACCTGGGCAGGAATATGCTAATATCCAGCCTAACTTATTTAAAATGCCTCCAAAGTGAGGAAAAGTAGCTATGTTAAAATAAAAATGTAAAACAAGAAGTGGTTGAATGGAGCCAGATAGAAGGAAAGGAAGAAAAAACACCAAATGGCATATTTTTCTGCCCCATAGAAATAAATAAGCACTTTTTCTCTGTGTGAGAAAAAAGGCAATAATGGTTCGTGGGTTGACAATACTATTTTTGAACATGTCCTTTTATACCTTTAGCTACATTATTTTCCAGAAACTACAAATACTTGTCATATTTACTGCCATATTAAACCTGGGCAGGGAAACAAAACCAAAGATCTTTTGCTCGAACCTGTGGGGGCTAGAGAGCAGGGCTGAATGCATTAACCTATCCAGGCAGGTACCTGTACAGATTATGAAGTTTATTTCGAAAGGAGATACATCGGTTTGGATACAGATCCGCTCAGTGTAACAACTTCTGCAAAAATAGGTTACAGAATACCCAGAAATGAAAACCACCTTCCTTATTTTCTACACACTGAAAAGCAGGGGGGTTGATGGACAGCTTAAATTACCAATATATTTTGTGGGAAGTACCTAATTTTCAAGCTGGACATTCACAGAGCTAATGCTGGTAAATGAAACTACTGGGCAAAAACCAAGTTCTTTGTACAGCGCACAAGTCTTTGCTTCCAATTAATTCAGGGGCTCCTAGAGTTAGAAGGAACAATGGTCTTCGAAAGGTATAATGAACTACCCCAAACCCAACAGCCTAACTTATTTAAAATGCCTCCAAAGTGAGGAAAAGTAGCTATGTTAAAATAAAAATGTAAAAAGACAAGTTTTCTTATCCAAAGCTTTCTGTTCACAAGAGATTTCCAATAAGTTATCTTGAAACCAAGGAGCAAGCAGGCGCAAGGGCTCAAAATCTTCGTGGCGGTCCACTCTTAAATTGTTTAAATCCAGAACTGCTTCCCCTCTGCATGGAACTGCCCGTAATTTGTACAACTCTGTTAATGGGTGAAGAATTACTGGAATAAATTTTAAAGAGAAACAGCTGTGAGCTTTTGAGGAATGAAAAACTTCTTTTTCAGAGAGTGAACAAGATAAAGTCTAACAGCTGGGACATATTTCCTTTTTAAACACTGCCAACGGGGGGTGCCAGAATGGGGGAGTCATAAGAGACTGCTGCTCCGTATCCGGCGACCCCCTGTAAAAAGAGTGGCAGGAAATAAAGAAGATCGGCAGCTACCGAGCTTGAGACAAGGCAGCGCCTCCCCACCAGGGGGCGCCAGGGACTCAGCGAAAACTCAAGCTGTCGAATAAGCCCGCCGGGAGTCGAGACTGCCTGCCTTTTCCAGCTACTATTCGGGATCATGCGTGGGTTTGTCAATTGTGGACCACAGGGCCAATGGTGAGTGGCAACTCCTGAAAGATTTCAGGCGCAGACAGCGGGGTGAGGAAGCTGCATCAAGGGTACCTTGAGTGAGAAGACATCATGCCACCTCCAGCTCGACCATCTCCCATCCTCCTTGTGTCATGGTGGTAACTGCTGCCCTGTGAACTGGGGCCGTGCCACTCTTTCCTTGGTCCAGCATCACGGCCATGCCGTTCAACCACGTGGCGGTCTTCATTATAATGCTAGGGAGGGAGGGAGGTTGGTTAATTCACTGCAAGTGCTCCAAGACCAGAACAGCTTCATGCACTCTGCAGCAGCGAGCAGAAGTTTTGGTGCTTTAGAAAGCATGGAAGAGACCTGTCCATGGGAGAACAGCCCCAGCTGAAACAGATGTTTGGATCAGCCTCTACAGATGTGGGGTCAGTGATCAGTTTGATAGCCCCATAGCACAATGGTCAACTGAGGCATACTGCTGACAACCCAAGAAAAAGTCCTCTGTCCATGAGTTCCAGCAGCCCCCAACATCACGACTTTGGGCCTCTGAAGCCCCAGTGAATGGGTCTGAACATTTTGTTCCTTTGCAGGGTCTCTCAGGGCTGGTTTTATGGCTGCAAGAAAGAGGTGCTCAGTGGGGCACTTCACTGTCATATGCATGGCAGAAATGATGGCTTTAATGCGTTTCTGATTGCATTTGGACTAGTGTCAGGAAATAGTAATCCTAGTGTAATTCTTCAAAAGTATTAACCACATGGATGGGGTTTATACCATTTCATACAGTGGCATGCTATCGCTTGGATGGCTAGACAGCAAGTCTAAATTAAGGGAAAGGGTCCCAGATCTGCTGGTGAAGTGGCTTGTCTGTTTCCTGGCATAACAAGAAAATCAAGACCCTGCTTACTGCCAGCCCATTCCAGGGCATTGTCTGGTGAGGGCATGGGCTCACCTGTCCCCCGCTGCCCCGCTCCATCACGCCCCGCTCCGTCTCTCTGCTCCCGTAACCAGATGTGCTGCTACGGCTGCCCGTGGGGGCCCCCCTCACCGCATGCCCAGAGACCTCTCGGCCGGATCTTTCCGTCCTTTCTCTGGGGAAACAAGAAGAATCAACCTGGCGCTGTAAGTCAGCCCCACAGCCTTATTTCTGCAGAGGACCTTCTAGGGCTGAACTGTACGTGCTGTTGTTTGGCTAGGGAGGCCATTCAAGTGGCTGCCCCAAATCGTGAACCCTCCTGCCCACTGCCTCCTACAGAGATGCCTTTGCCACAAGCTGCAGCCTGTGACTGGGCCAGAATATCCCAACCAAAGAACGAAGTCCTTGTTCTCCTCAACCCAGCGTACAGTCCTGCTTCACAGTCACATCTAGCGCCGGGCTGTGACTTTTTATGATGGGAGGGGCTGGCCTCTCCCAGTATCCCTAACTTTTACAGAGGCCACAGGCCCCTGGTAGGCATCTCTCACCTGGCGTCCCGCTTGTCAGGGTTCATGCCCCCTTCACCCTTCCAAGAGCTTTGCCGGGATGGGTTGGGCCCGGACTCCCGTGGGTGCCGACCGTGAGGGATCTCAGGCCTCTCCTGAATGATCACGGTCCTCCTCTCGTCGTGGTCTCCTCTCACTTCCCTCCTGTCACTGTCTCGGAGCTCGTTTCGAGGTTGAGGGGGTTCATTTCTTCTTGAATCAAAGTTTTTGGGGTATCTCTCAAATCCAGGCTCCTCCCTTCTTCCTGTTGGACGAGTCTTTTTGCCATCACTTTGACTGACAAATCGTTCACGTCTGATCAGAAAAGCAAAATGTGTTTTCAGACTAAAGATCACTCCTCAGTTCAACACCCACCTACTCAACATGGCTGCAAACTACTTCTCTGCCTAAAAATCACCTTTGGGTAACAGCACAGGAAAGACAGAAACTCCAGGAGTCTCGTAGAGCCAGGCACAGGGATAATGACTCAGACAGGCAGACACTATTTGCCATTATGTCATCCTTATGGAAGAACAACAGCAGCAACACAAGAATGCGACCTCAAATACAAGTGCTCAGTTAGCCTGCTAACTTTAAAAAGCCTGCAGTATCTGCACCATTTTGTACTACTTTTGTGTAACAAGTCATATACAATTCACTGCAGAAAGGGGGCATTGTGGCAAGTGTTGCTCTAGCTGGGAACAAACAAGATGGGGTATGGAAATGCAAAGCATCTTAAATACCAGTTCTTTTGACTAGAGGATTTTTATGTATGTATCATAACATTTTTCAAACAGTTTGAAACTCCCTCACCAGAATTCTGAATCCATGAAGCTACTCTGCAGCCACCGCCCTTTACTCCACACCCACCTGTCAAAGGAAGAGGACTGCACTGCTGAGCCCTCGGGATATCGCCCCCTGTCCCGGTGGTCAAAGTCACTAAACCGGTTCTGCTGCCGGCTGTATTCAGACCCATGGCTAAAGCGTGCATCTGTATCCAAAGACATCTTTTTGCTTTCATTCCAGTAGGACTCGTCTCTTCTAAAAAGGAGAAAAATATCTTAACTCACTGCCATCTCCCATTCAAACAGAAACAGCTGCCCAAACTCACATGGCTTTAAAAAGCAGAGTCACGTGGACACCCACTTGAAATTCCAAACTGTTGGCTGATCCTGGCAAAGTCCAAATTTGCTTAGGGAGAATGACTCCAGCAGCACGTGCCCACTCTGAAAAGGAAGCAAGCACTCACCTGTGATCAACATCATGAGGCCGCTTCAGGGAATTTCTTTTCTCTTGCTCGTAACGAAGTTGCTGCTGCTGACGACGAAGCTCTTCTCTTTCACGAGCGATCCGTTCCGCCTCCTTACGTCGCTCCTAACCAGAAGAGTTAATTGAAGAGCTATCTAGGAAGAGGTGGCCCTATGTGTGCATGGATGCCTTAGATCTCTGAAATTCTGCAGCTTCTTGTGTTGTAATGATCAGTGCTGAATGATGGGGGCTCAGATACTGCCTGGTAACGTCAAGATTTTATCCAACAGATTGCAGTAAGGCTAACATTGCTACTACTGATGATAAATTATGTATTAAAATGCAGAAGAACAAAATATGAACAGTGTTATTCATAGAAGCAATACAAAGGATGGCCAGTAATACTATTTTTGAGGGTTTATGTGTTCTAAGAACAAAAGGTTAATCAGTTGACACAGTTGATACACAGCTCCCACGTTATTTCTTCTAAAACTTTGAAAAATCATTAAATGTTGTAGATTGTTTCCTACGCTCACAGCAAGGCCATTTTGGGTTCAAACACTTCCTAAATGGTCAAAACAATGTTGGAATGTTTTCAGTAAAGTTGGAGCAATACATTTTGAACTCCAAACAGCTATTTTGACCTGCAGTTCAAACATCCTGCAGGATGTTTCCAGTTTGAAATGTTGGGCACGCCTCTCCGTAACCAGACAACCCACCGAGAGAAGCAAAGAGGACTGGGGAGCACCGAACGCACCTGCTCGATTCGAATGCGTTCCCGTTCCAGGCGCTCCCGCTCCATTCTCTCCCGTTCCAATTTTTGCCTCTCTATTTCCAGCCGCTCCCTCTCCCTCTGCAGCCTTTCACGCTCTTCACGCTCACGCATCAGCCTGATGCGTTCACGCTCACGCCTCTCTCGCTCAGCCATTTCTCTTCGCCTGCAAAAGGAAGCATTTCAGAGACAGGATTGCTTTAGATTAACACTGGGCACAGAATGGCAAGAAGAAGAGACAAGGCAGTTCCCAAAATTTTAAAAGCAAAACAAAAACAATCTCAAAAATAAAGAAACCCAGGTGAATATTACAAGTAATACTAAAATTAAGCAATATTTAAATGCCTGTTACAACTTCTAAAATGCTGCTAGGTGGAACGTTCTATAGGATGCCTACAGAAAAACCACCATTCCACCTACCTGCCTCCAACCCCAGCCAGCTCTACCATAGGAGAGCCCAGAAAATATTGCATGAGAGATGGATCTCCCTCCTGTTTATCAGGTCACTACAACTCACTCTCACTTCCTGGATTAGACTACAACCTGAATGGAAAAGAAGGTTGGCCAGCCCTTCCCCTAGACACAACAGTGGATTGTTGGGAATTATGCTATTTTTCTTGCTTCAGGAGAAATTTAAAGCAAGGAAGTTCTTCATCCGTCCTTGTAAAGCTTCAGTGAAATCAACTTCAGAGGCCTACCTTCTGAGCTCCACAGCACGCCGTATTCGTTCTAATCTCACAATGTGTTCCCTCATTCTTTGCTCCTTCATTTTCTCAAAAGGCAAGATGTCCTTTCTGCCTCGGTAGTCTCTGAACTTCATTTTATCTTGAAGGAAACGCTCTTTGTTCCTTAACATAGGTGGCTGGAGACAAGTTTTACAAATACCAGATTTAGAAATACTTGTTCACATCCTTACTATGAACTAGTGCATTAGAAGTTGAAATCACCTTTTCAAGACTCAAATGCTTAGGAGTTAAATGTGTGCAAAATGTTTCACTTTGAACTATTCTAAGAGCAAAGCTTTGTAAAATGCCCTGTGAAGCTGTTGTTTCAAATGCAAAGTTCTTTGAATGCCTGGATGCCTTCTGTGCTCAAAACACACTGTTGAGGGCTTGGAACAGTTCTAAAACACCAGCTAAAAATAGCCATTTTGCGAAGTTTCACACCTGAGATGGTTGAAAAGAGAACATTTTGCACACAGTCTAATTTCAAAAAAGCGGCCTAACTGGCCACTGAGAACATTTTATGACAAGAAGTGTTTTGGGTCACCACACCATCATCAGGCAGAGGTGTCCAGCTGCTGGCAAAGCACTTCTGCAGAAGAGCATGCCTCCTGGTGGAGGGAAAGGTCTTTGACAGCAAAGAGCAAAGCAATTCTGACCACATCTGCCTCCAATCGCTTCCAGCTAACCTCAGAACTCTGCTGTTTGGACCTATTTGGAAAATCTTGATACTTCCACCTCCACCAGGTTTAGAAAGCAGTAACCATTCCCTCAATTCTCAGTCGCTGATGCTTCGCATTTTACTTACCTTCTCAAACCTTCCCCTTCTTATGGTCCTCGGGTGAACCTGATCTCCTTTCGTTTGGTCTAAAATGACCATGTGACTTGGACTTTTTACACCTTTAGAAGAAAAAGGGACAAGTTTAACTCAAAATGAAAAAAAAACCAGATGGATCTGCAACTTGCCCTTAGCAAAACAGTTAGCAACTGGATCTTTCAGCATTTTAAAATCAGAATTAAAAAAAGAGGCAGTGCATCAGAATCCTCGCAATCAATCACTTGCACTACTAGTCCGCTTGCTTCGTTTCTGCCATTACAGTGAAGGGGAGGAAGGGAGGGAAGGCTGGAAGGTGAACCATTAGGCGCAGATGGACTATTATCTGGCTCTCAGGAGTGTCCAAGGTCGTACCAACGTGGGACCCGGAGAGAATCTTGGACATGTGCAAGAGAGACTCAAAGACGGAAAGGGGGCGTGAAATGGGAAGGGGGTAAAACTAAGTTTTGGCGTGCGCAGGACTCAGTTCCAGCTATGCTCTTGAGCTATGCATTGCTTTCCAATAAGTGAACTTTTCTTTGAGCCTGCCTTGGTTTCAATGAGAGTTGCCTTCATTGGGAACTGAGTACCGCAGTTCTTACACAGTGCCTAATTAACATTGCTAAGTAAGTCCGATTAGAAAGTTTAATGATATTTAATTGGAATGGACTAATGGAGAATCAGACACAGCTTAAGACATCAGAAAGATTTTTTTCCCCACTTGATGCCCTCCATATGTGCTGGATGTATTCTCTTTACAGAAAGGTACCACAACAATGGACCCTTTTAGCCAGACAGGAGGAAGATGACAGTCCAATATAGCTGGAGGCGTTTGACCAAGAATGGCTGATCTGAATAAGGCCTGGGACAATGACAGCTGCTCACGGCCACCGCCTGCTGTACATCGGTCTCTAGAGAAGGAAGGCCCAGCACATACTCAGCCGCTTCCTTTCCTCAGGTGTCTTAGTAGGCTCTTGGCTCGGGCAGCCAGATCCACTGTCACTCTTCTCATCCTTTCCATCAGGCTTTCTCGTATCCTTGCCCTCTTTCTTCTCGGATTTATCCGCTTTCTTATCCTCCTTTTTGGAGGGAGTCCTATTAAAAAAGGAGTAAGAACCATAAAGAGCAATGGATTTGCTTCCAGAAAAACCGACATTTTATCTGAAGGGGGATGATTAAGTTATACGTGACTAAGTTATATATTCTCTCTGAGCAAGTTTTTCATGGCTCTCGTGCTTGAAGTTTCTGAAGCTACAGAGTCAAAGCCAGGGTTGGATATTTGAGTTCTGTAGAGCTTCCAACCTTTTACCTGCTGAGCAAGGTCAGGATTAAAGCTAGCTCTTTGCAAATAATTTAGACAGGCAAGTAAATTCAGGAATTTATTTGTGCAGAGCTCTTACTTGCTGGCTTTGTCACTTGATGTAGTCTTCTTTTCTCCAGGGTTCCGACCAGAGCCAGATTTCTCATCACTATCTTTCTTCAGTTCTTTTTTGGAAGGATCGCCTTTTACCTACATATATGTGGTTATGAACAAAATGGAACATTAAGTATTAAACACCAATCCCACAGAGTCCTTCTGCACTGAACTAGAATGTTCCCATAATAAGATGACTTGAACGAGGTTTCTCCCCTTTCTTGTTACATGTTCAGGCCAAATGCTATTGTTACAGAAAGGTGGGAAGAGAAGCCTCCATACTGGGTTCAAAGCATGCCCTGGAAACACTACAGGGAGTCAGTTCTCCATAGTGGGGCTTCTCCATTGCAACTGCTGCCAAAGAGTAATTCTTTAATAGGATTCTGAGCTGTTAACGGTCTATCTTGCTACTCAAAACAGCTGGCTTCTTTTCAAACCAAGTATCTTACAGGAACTCTCTTTCTCAGCTCTGCAGTACCAGGACAAGCAAACCAGGCTCCCTGAGCAAAGAATAGTTGGGTAGCCAAAGGTTTCTTGAGTGAAACATGCACAGGCCACTGTTAAAATCAAACAGGGGTCACGGTCTTTTTTCTCCTCGTTTCTTGAAGAGAGTCCATTTTCTTCTCCCTGCTCTAGAGATTGCTGTTAGTGTGTCATCCCACCTACTTTCTCAACAGAAATCTGCTGCCCATGGAGCTCTGTGCGGTGAAGGTGGGCAATGCACCTTGCCACTTCTGTGCTTGATGACATGGTCACAATGCCATAGCACTTGGCCCCCGGGCTTCGGGCACTGGTGACCACTTTTGCAGCAAGGACCTACAAAAACCAAGAAGCATGAATTAAGTTTTGAAATTATCATTTTGCTACTCTGGACCTTGGGGCCAAATACTTGGGACATCAGCATCTTGTCTTCATTTGGGAGAAACTAGTCCTACTTTGGGGGTCTACCACCACTTATGACTTCTCAGTTCACCTTTCCTGGCCCCATTTTGTAGGATTGCTGGCCAAGAGAAAAGAGTTTTAATTACAAGAAATAATTTCAGGGAATGAGGAGCCCTGCCTTCCCTTGGAATCTACTGCAAACAGCCTGTGTGTCTAGGTATGTCAAAAAAGCCAGATTGTGTGGCTTGGTTAGGTGAAGAGGGCCACTATTTTCAGCCTCTTGGCTATTCCAGGAAGCACTCTTGTTTATTCAAGAGCTGCAATGTATTACCTGTGTGCAGGTGTGCAAACCTCTGCTCCTTCTCTTATACTTAATGTTATAGTTCTTGTAGTATGTGATCTCCTTGTGAATGCTGTGCACCCACAAGTGCTTCTGCACACGAGAGAGAAAGAGGAGGACAGAACAAAGCCCTGGGAAGTCTCTCCCTCTCTTCTTCTAGCTGCCCATTTTACCAGTACAAATCATGTACTTCAACGTCACTACCTGCCTCTCAGAAGTCAGTATAATAATGCCAGTTGCAACGTAGTTTAAACTCCAGGCGCCACTTTCTTAAATCTTGACCACCCCTGCCTCTTTAACCAAGAAAACCTGACAGCACACAGAAAGGAAGGGAAATGGTGTTTCCTATTCTATAGCAGTCCCTAAAAGAGCATGAAAAGCACAGAGGCTGCGTGATGCAGCACCCAGAGCCATGGGTCTAAATGGTGTGGGAAATGACAATCCAAAGCCCTCCCTGGCCACAAAACAAATCACATTCCTTATCCTGCATCTCTGACACGGTTCAGTCACCTGGGCAAATGCAGAATAAGCACCTATCCTCAGAATCACACAAGTGATAGGCTGGACCATGTGAATCATGCAAATACACTACAGCGTATTGCACTGGTAACGTAGCTTAGCAAAAGTCAGAGTCGTATCAACATTCAAGGCTGAAATGCTCCTGGATAAAACATTATGTTTCTCCATAAGATGGAAAGTTATACATCCATAAACTTTCAGCACATTTAATGCAAATAAAATGGCACATTTAATGCAAATAAAATGGCCTATTATTTACTATACTTGACTTTAAAAAGCCCCCTTTTGCCCTCAATTTGTCCTTTAACCTAGAAAAGCAGACGGAAATTCAGTGGCAGGAAGTCATAGATTCAGTTTTAAGATATGAAAAAATCTTTTAACATTTTCATTTTATTTACGCAGCTCTCTGGTGCAACACTGGATTGCAACCTCAAAGTATCAGCCCCTTCTCAGCTAAGTATACCTGTTAGTTGACCCTATCAAGCAAAGCCATACCTTTCCATATTTGCCAAAGAGATTTTTCAGATCAGCAGCTTTTGTGTTGGAGGACAATCCACTAACCCATAAGTTCTTAGTGGAGCTGCTTCCACTGCTGGCACTTCCTACAATGAAATTCGGCAGAAAAATGTTTCAAGGTCAATTGGCACAAATATCACCAGCGTAGTAAAGGGGAGCACAAATTGTTTTCTTTTAATAAGAAACAGCATAAAGAGAACAAGGGATGGGATCTGTAGGTTTCGCGATTAGGCCCAACCTATAGCATGCATACCAGACTGCACAAAGCAACCATCTGTATAAGATTACTTGTTTTTGTTGGGAAAAAACCTGGCGAAGATCCCCTGCCATCTTTGCTCAATTCAGCTGGAAGCAAGACAGTAGAGAGCTGCTGCCAGGCCAGGGCATGAGAAGAGGCAGGGCAAATTCTCTAGCCTGCTACTATATGGCCTCCCGGGTCTCTTCTTAGCTTTGTTAAGCCAGTGGCAGTGTTGGAAATCTGTCTCGTCCAATCACTGAGCAAAGTACCACAGATATCGGATGAAATGCTTGCATCAGGCCTTATTGGCTGAAGTGCTTTTTTAAGTCCACGTCAACATTTTTTCCAGGAGCAACTTGGTAGAACTAAGATTTTCAAACAGGAATATGCATTTTTATCCTCTTTATACAATCCAGTGACTTGCTGGAATAAAATATGTAATAAATACAAGCAGTCTCTAGCAAAAGAAATTCCGTAAAATGTTACATGACTGCATCTTGCCAGCTGCAATTTCTCCCTTTCCTCCCCAATGCTCACATTGCTTGAAGAATTATCTACTTCCCACTTGGCACAATTGTCTTTTTATTAAAAAAAAAATCCAGGTACCCTTTATTTTGTTATCCTTATATTTTCAAAGTAAGTTGTAATTATGAACTGGCTGACCTCAGTCTTGCAGGGTATATGCCAAAGGCAACCTGTTTAATTGTTCATATAAACAATTTACTTACATGGATAAGAATTTAATTCCCAACATTTAAAAATTGTTCTTGTAATAACTTGTTTATGATCAAAGCATTATTTTTCACGTTTCAGCAAAAACACTGCTTCACTGGAGGGGCCAGATGTAAGGAGATGTCATTCTCTCCAAGAAACATTTCTATATCAAACTCCCTTTTGAAACTATCAGTATTAGCTTTCAGGATTCCACAAACTCCTCTTACTGTGGAAATACAAGAGAGCAATAATGCACCATCCACTGCACTTTTTTTTAACTGCACCATCGAGCACAAAACCCGCCATCTTCAGCAGTTCACTCCTGATCGCCGCTGCATTAATGAAACTAATCTCAGTACCAGAAAGAGAACTTCTGCTTAAGGGTCACTCTCCTGCCCTGAGCTAACAAGGAGTGTGGAATCATTTTTCTAGCAAGGAGGCTTTCTCTTAGGATCACCAAACGGAAAGCCCAACCAAAGCCCCCAGTGGGGAGTCAGCCTTCCCCTCGTTCTCCATCCCGTCTTTCTTCTCCAGGGTCTTTGGGAATGTAGAAATAAAGCTACTATCTCCACTCCAAAAGAAAAGGGGCTCCACCCCAATTTAAAAACAACCAGAGCTAAACCTCCCAACTGAGATGCAGCCTCCTGTTCAAAAAAGTGTTCAAGTCAGGCAGCGAGAAATGGTAAGCCAAACCTTCTGATAGGAAGGAAGGAATTAAATGGACTAAGAGTATTCCCCACTCTTGGTGTCTGATAAGGGATGGCCAAGCAGCAATACCTGCCAGGCCCCACGCCTCACCCCCCCACTCCGAGTCAGAAGGGCTCTTTTCTCCTGCAGACGGTGCATTACCTTTCTCATCTTTGGAAGCGCTCTTGCTTTCTTTAGATTCCTTTGCCGAGCTAGAAGGAGGAACAAATCGGAGACTGAACAGGCAGAACTTGCTTGTCGAGAATCTTACACTATTAACCAAATCATTAAAAAAGGGGGGGAGGAGAATGAGGTGTGTGAGTAAAAGCAGGGATGCATTGCAATTTGAGGAAAAGTGATTTCCCCGCATCATGGCTTCTTGCACTGATTCTCCCCAAGATGCCTGAAGATCTAGATTTTCTGACAATTTTATTCAGTGGATATATGGTACTCTTCTCCACATTTCAGGACTGGGACTTGACTTCATTTTGGTGTTTCTTAGAACTGAGAGTTGTTCATTATCATCACAAGGGTACTTAAAACTTGACTATTTGAAAAAACAAAAAATAAAATGCTGTCAATTCGTCAATGCAACCAGCAGGACAATGCATATACGAAGATCCCGATTAAAAAAAAACACAGGTAACTTACGGCCATCAAAATATTTTACAGGCAGGAGCATAAGATACTAATTATAAGTTTCTTGCTGCTACCACCTTAATGCAGAGTGATCTTATTGAATGCTGGCAGTACCTTAAAGAACTGACATAGAAAGACAAACCTCTTTGCTTGACCAGAGGCCCCAGTAGACGAGGGACCTTTCTTCAAAGTATCCTTGTCTTTGTCTCCAGATTCTGCTTTCTTCGAGCTTTCTCGGACTTCCTTCTTGACAGGGTCCCCCATCGCGCAGTCTTCCTTCTTACCATCTTTATGGTTCTTGGTCATCTCATACTCTTTGCCTTCTTTCTCCAAACTCGGTGCAATGGCATCCTGCCCATCTTTTGACTTGCTTGCTTCTGAATCTGTAATTTTCAGATTTTTACCTGTTTCTAGAAGGTCATCCCCATCAAAATCCAGAGTGATGGCATCTTCGGCCTGGATTGTAACCGATATGTTATCATCATCAGCTTCTTTCACAGACACGTTAGCTTCCATCTCTTCATGAGCCGAGTGATCAGCCTCAGCTAGGCTCTCTTCTGAAGGAAGAGGCTTAGATACTTCTTGTGTACCATCACCAGAACCTGCTTTATCTAAGAGGATTTAACAGGAATAAATATGGCAAAACAAGAAGTTTAAACATTTTCATATGCATAAGCTAGAAGAGAGGACCTAGAAAATACAAAGCCAGTTATTAGAACTGATGGAAGGTTAGGGAAAGAACATAGGGGCATTAACATATAAACCATCCTTTACCCAGGATCACTCATTCTTCATGGTAAACAAATTCTCTAGACAAAAACACCAACTCTGAACAGGGTTCAGACAATGATTCCATCCAGAAGATACCTGTTCTTCAGTACAAGTATCTGGCTTCCATTGCTGGCATTCATGTGCAAATCTGCTTTTCTTCGTGGCTTAATGTGGCAGCAACAACTTAAGTCAATGTCATTGCACTTCTAGGTATAAGCGTGTTCATCTTCCAATCCATTTCTGATGGCCCACAGTTCAATAGCTGAATGCTTCACAGTTCTGCAACTGTCATCCTCTCTGTGTTACCTCTTGTTGCCAGCTGCATTGTCATTTAAAAGACTGGCTGCATGTCTTCATGTACACAAGCCAAAGTTCACCATGGATTTGCAATCTTCATCCAAACTCCAGGTAATCAACATTCTCAATCCTGCTGTTAGTGTCTGAACCAGCACTCTTACTTTCCATGAAAAGGCTTCAGTCATGGGAATCCTTAGAAACACCAAGTCTGTCGCTTGTACACATAAGTGTCCCTTTAATAATGGCATCTTTTCGTTGAAGTCACAATGATTCCATCATGTCCTTTAGTCTACAACATGCAAGATCCTTAAGCAAGCTCATGAGCGCGATTTGTTTGCATGGGTCTTGAGAGTTTCACCCAGTGTGGCTTTTAGGGGCATCACTGATGAGATGACTCTTTTTCACTTATTCCAAAATTCCTCTTATGTCTTTAAAGAACGATGTGACAATTGCCAGAGCATGAAAGTACGGTGTGGTCCATAGTCTGAATGGCTTTCCAATTCCATTCTGTAGAGTATTTAATTCTCGTTGGGCACCAATCAGTTACCGCAGTGCAAGGTACAGCGTAGACAACAAGACTTACCGTATCCACAAGGCATAAATAAAAAGAATTCAGCATCTTTTGTCCAGTAAGGTATATGGCAGGCCATATGTATGCATCCACTGAAGTAACTGAAGTTGGAGGACTAAGCCAACGGAGCATGGGTCCAGCCATTGTCCTTGGCAGAGGCTCTTACTAGTGAGATGACTTTTAAGAAGCGAACCAAGGCACTTGCTATTTCCAAAGGGTGGGGTGGGGGGGAAGCAACCTGAAGTATATTAGTACATTCAAAACTCTACTGAAATTCAAACATACCTCTCTCATTCTCTTCTCCATCCTGTCAATTAAAGAAAAAACAAATAAACATTCTGAATTGAGATCTAGGTTACAAAGAAAATAAACCACCATTAATTTAAAGGAGCAAAGATATGTCTATTGGAATACCATAAAGGTTCAATTAAGATTTTCTCCTGTTTATATTAACAGAAGTCTATATTCAGTTGAATTTTCCTTATTCTCCAATCACAGCTGTAATTAATCCATTGTTTCCACTAGTTTATCTAAAAAGGGAAATTCAAAACATATACTGATACAGCTGAGAAAGGCACTGCCACTTCCCTGTTGCCAATTTTTCAAAAAGTCAAGAAATTCTCAGAGAAAATAAGATAACATATCTGTGCTAAGTATAGTATTTGGGCAATCTGAGACTTCTCTGTGAATATTGGTGCCTGAGGTACAGAAAAACAGCAAACATTCCTTTTCTCTGATTAAATCATTGTTCACTTCCCACTCACTTCAACAGTATGTGAACTGACTCTTTCTCTTGTGATGGATGCCTTTTGATCACAAAAGCAGACATCACACCCTTATTTAATCAAAAACACTCCAGATCAAGTAGTGGGAAAGGGAAAAGGGAAAGGGAAAGGCCCTGGAAAGGGTCCAAGACAAAAACAGTGATGATCTAGAAATGAAGCCAACACAAAATTATTATTTTAAAAAACACTAGATTTCATGTCATTCTGTGTCAGAAATGGAGATCATGGCTTGTCCTGGAAATCACTCCTAACACACACACAGCTACAGGCAGTGACTTCACCATTCATAAGAAGTGCCAGGTATCTCCAACATAAAAATGGACCACAAAGCCAGTAAGAATCTTTTTTGACACTGCAACAAAATCTCAGACATCAAAACAGGGCAACAAATTTATTCTAGGTTAAATGTAGGTATCACCAGCTTCCCAGTGAATCTTTAAAAAGCTATTTAGGAACTTACATGAGTAGGAGCAAAGTTGTCATCTTCCAGATCTTGAACATCGATGCACTAAAATGAAGAAATAAGCCAAAGCAGGCTAAATAAGTCAGTTGTACTAACTAAATTGATGTATTAATACTAAACTTGCATTTTGACAACTGATTCTAACAAGCTACCATGAGCGTGTTGCAGTAAGTCAACGTGAAGACGTCTAAGCAACACCTGGTAATCTGGCAAACTCTGCCCTCTTGTGATTTCCTCTCAAGCAGCAGTCCTGCTTAACAAAGCGATGAGCACCAAAAGATGCTTGGAGCATCTCTTACAGTAAGCTTCACTTACTGCACCCTGTGCAACCACCGCTTTAGACTTCTTCCAGACCCATTTACGTAACTGTTTTTTCTTTAAAAAACCAGCTCCTTCAAAGCACTTTTAAGTCAAGTCAGTGAACAGAACCAGACAGCTTAGTTAATGGATTACTGTCTCTTCATAAACTGAGCTAATAATGTACAACAACAAAAATTTCCTGAAGAAGGAACTTCCTTTAACCAAAATGCAATACTAAACAGAATAACAAGACAGAAGTGCTTCTCTTCCTTGCCTTTCCCAAATTGCTGGGGTTCAAAGCTAAACTCCAGCTAACCTTCACAGTAATTTTTTTAGATATACTACACTAATGCGGTAAGGGAAAGGTTAACTCAAGACAGTAACATTTGATATGGGGGGTTCACAAACTAGGAACAAAGCATTCCTACCAAAGGACAAGGAATGCTAAGCCAGAGAGAATCGAGTCCAGCAACATCTCCAGCTAACTCTGCAGAGGGCAAAAAGACATTCATCCATCATTTCTTCAGGAAGAAAGAACACTCTTTTCCCTTAAGCTTGGACTCCTAAAATCGTCCGTCCTTCCTTCCTTCCTTCCTTCCTTCCTTCCTTCCTTCCTTCCTTCCTTCCTTCCTTCCTTCCTTCCTTCCTTCCTCTTTAATGAAATGCATATTTGGAAATGGGGTGTGTGAGATGAAGATTATTTCTCAAAATTAGGATGAAAGAATGCAGAATAACTATTAAACCCCATAAATCCAAGTAACATTTATTTATCTCCTTAGCCTCTGCTGAAACACTGAAAATAAAATTAATATTCATAGGCTGGCCACCAGATTACAATTTATGCCTTTTTTCTGATAAGCAGGAAAGTTCAACCTGGGCCTTGCGCCATGCAACAGTAGCCAAAGGCAACCCAAAGTCTAACACTTGGCACAGTAATGCCAAATCACCGTGGCCAGTCACCTCTACCCCAAGGGACAGCAGCTGCCAAAATAGTCAACCTGATAAAAGAACCCATGGAGTACCGTGGCTACTTGGATCTCAGGTGACAACGCTAAATCAGGAGTGCCACCTCTGAAGCAGGACACAGTGGGAAGGGTACTCAACCAGGACAACAGAGGTCATCACCCTGGGAAAGGGGGCAAGAGAAAAGACCAACAACCTCATTGCAGCCAAAGGAAACAAGGAGAGACTAGGAGGCCTTTCTTGCTAGTTCACAGAATATAACAGTTGCCATCTTCTGTCATCTGGAAATTGTAGGGTACCTGGTTTTCCAACTCTTTCTCTATCTGCT
This sequence comes from Python bivittatus, assembly GCF_059951505.1. Lineage (NCBI taxonomy): Eukaryota > Metazoa > Chordata > Lepidosauria > Squamata > Pythonidae > Python > Python bivittatus. Next base: position 708,165 of record NW_028277085.1, read on the forward strand.
TTAAATTAGTTTTCCTCTTATCAGCATGAGGCAGCACTGTAGAATTCAAGGAATCTTCTTCATTTTCAGCAGATTCTTCAGAGTCTTTCAATTCATCATTTCCATCCTGATCACTTGCATCTTGAGCTTCCAATTCACACTCCTTTCAAATATGAACAACATTTGACATAGCAGAGGGAAACGGCCAGTTTAGTGAGAAGATTTCTCCAGCAAATTAGGAAGCACTTTACGCTTCCTGAACTGAGCTTTCATAATGCTGTTATCACTAATGTTTAAGTTCACAGCCCAGTTATATTTTGCAAGAAGAGCAAGGATAGTAGCTTAGAATCTCTTGTATATATTTATTTAGAAATCAAACAAAACTCTGCATTTCATTGCAATTATCAAGTGTACAGAGGAAACCCATGAATGTGTATCAGAAGCTCTAATGATCTTTTCCCTAAGAAGAATGCTTAGAATCAAATCCCCAGCTTTGTTTCTCATAACAATATTACCTTGACCAAAGAGTCATCTTCCACTGAAGCATCACCACTTAGTTCATCAATTTCTTGCTTTTTACCTAGAAGCCAGGACATGCTAATGAAAATCTTGTACTCATTATTTATTTCTCAAGTTTCTACTCCAAAAATCTCACCACAATTTACTTATAAAGTAGTAATAAAGTACTCCATAAGAATGTCCTAATCACTGAAACCACAACATATTAAAATACAGAAGCAGCAATAGGCTAGAGGTATGCAAAACATTTTGAATTTGGAACACACCATTTTGAGTTCAAAACAGTGGTTGTGATGTAGCCGTAAGTGTCCCAAACTTGATAAAGCCCTGTTTTGAACTCAACACTTCCAGAATGCTCTGAACAGCTGTTTCAAACTGCAAGTTTTGAACACCACTATAAGAATCCATAACAGCAGCACATCCAGTGCTGTAGGAAATCTCAGACTGGATTCAAAAACTGTTGCAATAGTTTATGTGTGAACTCAGCCATTATGCTTGTGTGTGTGAAAAGGACACTATTTCTTAATTTGATGTGTAATCTAAGTCAAATTCAATTCTGATTTGTTTGTTTTTGCCAAAGAAACCCTGCAACAATAATCAGAAAATAAAAGACAAGTGTTGTAGCTTAACTTCACCATATTGGTAAAGTTAAGCTACCCAACTGAATTTTCTATATGTGGAAAAGTACCAAACTTCAACTTCAGGTTAAATGAACATGCTTATTTCAGATGCAAAATCTGAACTTGCACAATGAACACTAATAATAATAATTAATAACAGCTGCAGCTCTGATCCAATTTTTAGGAATCTGAAGTTGTGTCTTAATGATATTTACACACCATAGGTCATCATTAACAATGATGGAATAGTCCTTTCCTGAATCCTCAGGTATCCTGAGTCACTGGATATTTAAAAACAGAAAGTCAGTGAGCTAACACACCCTCAAATTCGGCACAATTTTTGGCACTACTTCCTAGAAGCAACTTAAACTAATAAATATGTTACTCTTTGAAATGCAATCACAATCTATACCATCAAATGACATGCATTGCTTATGCACTGTTAAATGCAACATTAATAAACAATTTATGGTAAACTGAACACATCTAGCTGAACTAGTCTAAGTTAAAACAGCCCCATCTCTGTTCTCCTTCCGGAAAGCCTTAAAAACATGGTTCTTCCATCAATCCTGGGGAGTGAACCTGCAAAGTGGCTGTATGTGGCTAAATGATGGCTGTTTTCCCAGTATCTTGGGATGCTTTTACGTTTTTTTTCTTTGTTTTTTAATTTTTGCTGTTATTTATGTCTGATGTTTTTTATATTGTGAAATGGTTCTAATTGTTATTCTACTTGTAAGCAGCCCAGAGTCAATTTGTGAGATGGGCAGCTATATAAATTCGCTAAATCAATCAATCAATCAATCAATCAATCAATCAACTTTTTGACTACAATTAACTAGTGAGAGTTAAAACTTCCAAAACATCCAGAGGCCACATCTAATCCTTGTAATAGGACAATTAGACAGCGAATTTCAAAAATCAATTGAGAGGCATTAGGCTTCTATTAAGGAACAAAGCGTTAGGGTTGTCCAAAAGTATAACACAGGATTTGGCATGATCCTGATGCCAAAGGCCAGCAGACTTAGTTAGCATTTTAGCACCCAGGATGATAATTTTACTCATTTTAAAACATTTTTCTGTAAGTAAACAACAGACCTCTTGGTCAACGTTAACAAATTACTTTTACTCAAATTCTAACCTTTTCCTTTGGTTGGCTTCTTATTCAGAGCATCTGCTGAAACAGCTATTTCAATATTATCAGGATCTCCTCCTTCCTCTTCAATAGCCTAATAGAAAATAACAATAATAAAAGGATTGTTTTATACTTGCATTTTAATCTTGAATTCACTATCATTTAGATTTGGCGCACAGAGCATAAGCTTCAAGTTAACTGCACTTTGGAAGAAGCGTTTGAAGGAGGATTCCAAAACCAGAAGAGTAACATCCCTTATGAAATGGAATGTAGTGTGACTTTAGAAAACAGCTCCAGTCCCAACACAGAGAGCCTCCTCATTCAGTCACACACAGAAATAAAGGAGAATGGGTCAGAATGATGGGCCCTTTATCACATTTAACATCTATGAGCCATCTACAGTCCCTCTGAATTGAGGCAGGGATAAATCACACAAATAAAATCAATAAATAAAAATAACAGATTTGAATAGACATCACAAATAATCACCTTCATCACTAAATGAACAAACTAAATTCAAGATCCAGAAGTTATTTTTCAGATGAACATTCTTAGCAGGATTGCCTGGTTTCAATTCAGCCATGTAAATATTTGTTGATTTTAATCAAAATTCCCATTGATATCTCACATATTCTCTATATAACAACGGATATTAGGAAGTAGTACTTTTTCAAAACCACATAATGAATTACCAAAAGAACATATTTAATTTTGAATTAATTTTAGCCTTCTGGGCAAGCATCTATAGTCAATTATTAGCAAATAACCCACAAAACCAATAATGCTTCAAGAACAGGCCGTTTGCTTAGCTTCAGAAAGCAATTCCTACAGTTCAGTACTTGCCATAAGCTCAATTTATATTTCAACTTTGATCATCTGTCAAAGATGAGCAGACCCTGCACTGAGCCGGAGGTAGACTTGATGACTTCTAAAGCAACTTCTCACTCCATAATTCTATGATAACAAATAGTAACGTAGGCTAAACCAATAGTTACATATAAAACCCCAAACTATGTTAAAAGAAATCTTGCCTAACATTTAACAATTTTAGAGAAGAAAACAATTATCTGGTTTAGCACTTGGTATTAACTATGCTAACAGACTCACAAAGCTGAATGGGGCTACTTAGACCTTAGAATTCAACCAATAATATGCTTAGTATTTTAAAACACCATGGTTCTTCAGAGTTGATGCTTTAAAATACCTTGCCATTTCTTGATTTGGGCTTTGTTACCTTTTTTAATGGAGGAATATTATATGTTACTATTCAATGGAGAATTTGTCACTGCAAAATGTTGTATGCTGAAAAAAACAGGAGCAGACCTTTCCAGAGGTAAGGGCTGTGTAATAGCAGGCCAACTGGATGAGTTTAAAATTAAAGACCATGAACATCTTTATTAAATCTTCTTAAAGATCAGACCAGACTGCGGAGTTCAGGTAGTTAAGAGAAACTAAAAAGATGAGTGTACAAGGCCTCTCAAGTGAGTACAGAAAGTGATATTTCCAGTGAGATATTGAAGTGGCTGGCCCCAGCATCAAACTTTTAACAACAACTCATTATGCTTGATCTCAAATTTTGAATGGACAATTGTTTCCTACCACAAGATAATACAATGCTCCTTGGCTTCAAGTAACTTTTTTCCCCCAGAGTCTCCTTCAAGTGGAATCTGACTCTTGCTGACTTCACAGACCCCCTCCATGAAAGGGCACCAGTCACCACTGCCTTCTTCTGGAATATTCTCTAATTTCTATCCTTCAACCCTGGCACTCCCTAGTAGCGCTGTGCAATGTTTTTGATTCCAAAGAGACGTTGCCCACGTGAAGGACCTGCTACCAAGTTCTGGGATCGCACAGCCACCCTCTGCAATTTGGGGAAGAGAGGCACAGTACTCGGTCTAAATAGGTTGTGAGGATGCCGAGGCACCCTCCCAAGTATCTCGCTGCTTTCACACCCCATTCCCTAAGAGCCAAGCCCGACCCTGCTGTGCTCCTGAGCCCGGACCGGGGGTTTCGGCGGACCACCTACAACTGATTCCCAGCGTGGTGGAAGGCTGACCGCTCTTCCTGGTCACTTGTCCCCTCTGCCAGGGGCAGGAGGCTGAACTGAGCTGCAGCTGGTCTTTGGCTTTTCATGAGGGGCGGGAGGGCCTTCAGTCCCCCCCCCCGCCTTTGAGGCTTCCCTTGATATCGAGAGCCAAAGCACCACCCTCAAAAAGGAGGGGGGCTGAAGAAGCAACGGACTCGGTCTCCTCTCCGGGGGGGCGGCCCTGGGCTCTCCCTCCCCCCTTGACCCCCTCGCGGGGAGCTCTGGGGGCGCCAGCCTCGCCCAACGGAGGACGGGGGACCCCTCTCAGCTCCCTCCCTCCCTTCACTCCTCACGGCGCTGGACGTGGAAAGGCGCCCCCATTCCGGCTTCCCGAGAAGCCCCCCAGGGCGGCGGCCAAACCTCGGCCCGTCAAGCGGGGTCCGCCCCGCCCCCGAAGAGCGGCGCCGCTCGACCCAGAGGCCGCCGCCGCCGCTCCCCTCCCGGAGGCGGGCGCCCGGGCCTCTCCCGCCGGGGACCGCAGGCCGCGGGGCAGCGCCGGGCCGGGGAGCCCCTGCGGGTCCCCGCCCGGGACGGGGCGGGCGGCACCTGCCGGCCTCCGGCGGGCTCCCGGCTCCGAGCGGAGAAGCCCCCGCCCCCGCGCGCACCTGCTTGAGGCGAGCGATGAGGACGGTCTTCACGCCGGCGGCGTCCAGGTTGCGGCGCTTCAGCTCCGACTTCAGGTCAATGACGCGCAGCTCCGCGATTCTCTTGCTCTCCGGCGGCGGCGCCGGGCCGGGGGCGGCGGCGGCGGCGGCGGCCGAGCAGGCGGACGCAGCGGCCCCGGACGGCGCGGCGGCCATTTTGCGGCGCTTCGGCGGCGGCCACAATACGGCGCCCCTCCCCCACCCGCGGCCTCGCTTGGCGCCCCGCGTCGGGAAAGGACCCGGATGCCGCCGGGGGCGCATGCGCGGGGCGGCCACCGCCTCGGCCCCGGCGCCGCGCCTCTTCCCCCTCCCGCCCGGAGGGCGCCCGGCCCCGCCCCTCGCCCTCTCCCGGCCGCTGATTGGGCGGCCTGGCGCCGGGCGGGCGCTTGAAGTCGGAGGGGGAGCGCAGGGCTCGGCTCCTGCTGGTCAGGCCCGGCCCGGGCTGGCGCGTCGTGCGGAGGCCAGCCGCGGGGGGGGGGGCATGACTGGGACGCCTCGCTCGGATCTGCACGCCGGGACCGGGGCCGGGACGCGCGATGCCCCCGCCTGCGGCCGGACTGCGGCTCGACGCGGCCGGAAGACCCGCGGGCCCCGCTTCCCTTCCTTCTGAGCCGCTCCGAGCGCGCCGCGGCTCCCTCCCGACAGCCCAGGAGCTGGACTCCCGGGCCCACCCGCGGCGCCCTTCATCGCTGTGCGTGTACAACAGCCCGGAGAGGTGGGCCATCCGCTCCCCGCGGGCGGCGGCCCCGGCCGTGCTCTCCTCCGGCCGCGAGGGGGCGCCCCCCGGCCAGCCCAGACGGGCCCTTTCCCTCGCTGGTACCGGCGCCGAGACTGCCGCCCAGAGCGTTTCCCCCACACTTCGGGTTCCCCTTCGCCTGCGGGGCGGCGGCGGCGGCGGCGCCTCCCTGCTGCGCTGCGGCGGCCCCTGAGCGCGGCCGGGGTGGGCGGAGGCGCTGGCGGCCGCGAGGGAGCGCGGCCCCTGCCGAGAGCGGCGATGTGCCGCGGCGCCCCGGCCTGGCGGCCCGGCGGCCCCCTCCTGGTCGACTGAGAGAGCGGGGACCGCAGCCCCTCCCGCGGCGTCCACGGGGATCCGGAAGCGGGCGCGCGCGGGAGCCGAGGCCTCTTGGGGGCGGCGCCGGGCGGCCTGCCGTAAAGCGCCGCGGCTGTCGCGCCAGGGCGTCCGCGGAGGGAGGGGAGGGGAGGGGAGCGGCGGGCGCGGCGGCGGCGGCGGGGCCGGAGCAGCAGCAGCAGCCCCGGCGGCCTCTCGGGACGGCGGCCTCGCACCGCAGAGGCAGGGAGGCGGAGGCGGCGCCGCGGCGGGCGAGGGGTCAGGCGCCCGCTGGGCCCGGCTAGGCCGCCGCCCCTCGCCTCGGCCCCCTCAGGTAGGCGTCCGGGCGGGCAGCCGCCGTGCTCTCCGAGGCCGCGAACCGGGCGACGCTCCCCGGCGCCTCTCGCGGGCCGCACTACAGCGCCCATCGTCCGGGGCGGGGTGCCGCGACGCTTGTGACCCCGCGGGGTCCGCGGAAGGAAGGCCGGGGCGGCGCTTCCTGGCCTCGCGGGGACCGGGGGGACGGGCCCGAGCGCCGCCCAGGCGCGTCTGCCCGGCTCACCTGCGCAGAAGGCCCGGGCTCCGCCGCGGGGTGGGGGGGTCGGGCCTGCCCCGGGCCGCCGGCCTCCGCGCAGCTCGCCGCGCGACCTGGCCGCCCGGGATTGCAGCTGCCGGGGCTCCGCCGAGGGCTCGGTGGGCCTCCTGCAGCCCGCCCGGACCGGGAAGCGCGCGGCGTGTGTTCAGGAGGGGCGGGCTTGTGACCTTCCGTCCCACTTTGAGTCGCGGGCTCAGGGACGGGCCCGCAAGCCGCGTTCGTGCTTCCTTTGTAAGAGGCGTTTGGTCCGGAGTGCCACTGAGTGCGACCGGGCTGGAAGGAAGAGGGCCGAAGGGGACCCCAGGGGCCTGCCTGGTCAGCGGCGCCAGGAGCGGTGGAAAGCCACGCGATCCGTGTTGTGCTTCCTGGGGTTTGAGAGGCGGAGATCACCGAGCCTCATCCTCGCCCAGGGCAGGAATTCTCAAGCCGGCCCGGACGAACGGCTGTCTGCCTCTCCTTGAAAGCCTCCAGGGATGGGGCCCTCATGACTCCAGGAGGCAGGGTGTTCCGCTGCCTAGTAATTCTCACCGTCAGGAAATCCCTCCTTATTTTGACTGGGGATCTCTCCCCGTAAAGCTTCCGCCTGTTAGTCCTTGCCTTGCCTTTCCTTTGGATGCTGTGGAGGATAAATCCACGCGCTCTTCCCCGGGATAGCGTTTCAGAGTATTAGAAAACTGCTATCGCATCTCCCCTTAGCCTTCTCTTCTGCAGCTCGAACTTTCCCAATTCTTTTCAGTTTAAAAATTTAGCTTTTAAACCCCTCATCATCTTTGTTGGTCTTCCCTGTATTTTTTCCAGCTTCTCAGCATCCTTCTTATATTGTGACACAGTATTCCACATGTGGTCTGACCAGTGCAGCATAAGAGTGGAACTATCACTTCCCATCTGGGGATCAAGAGAGCAGCGGTGCTCCTTCAGGCATCAGGTGTGAACTATATTTTAGCAGTGGAAAGATTTCTGTTTGCAGACGGCTGCAGCTTGAAGAAAAGGGAAGTTTGCTTGTCAGCTGGAATCCTCATTCTATCAGCTTATAATTTTTCTGTCCATAAAGATAGGCCATTCTGAATCCTGCTGAATTGTAGTTCCCCAGCTTGCAGGGATAGGAAATACTGCTGGAGGGTAATGTAGCCTAGCACATCTGTTTTGTTGGGTAGGTTCTATTTTGATTTTTAATGGAATCCTAAAATTCACCAACTGGAGCTAAGTGCAAAATAGGAACTCAGGATGTGGATGTTGCTAAGGAATAAGCTCGCAGATCCTTCCAACCAAGCTTCCTTTACTGGTTTTCTCTCATGTTTAGGAAGAAAAATGTTTTTGAAATGTGGTTATTTTTAGACTGCAAATGTTGGATACCTATATTTGATGTACTGCAAATCTGTTCCTTTTTTCTGCCTCTGGTTTAGAGTATACCTGAAGGAGCATTATGCGGTCACCCTGCAGAGCTGATCTGGCCCTAGTTGGGAAAGCACCATACATACTACTTGGAGGCTCAGCATGGTAGAAGAGGAAGCATACGGGGAGAAATAGAAGAGACGGGGAGGGTGGTTAGTGAGACTGCTCCTTTACCGCATCTCCAGTATATTGTAGCTATAGAAGACAGGTGACTTTGCCCAGATCTGCCTCTTCACAGTGGACTAGCGGGTCCTTCCGACCAACGCTCTTCTCGCTAGAGATGATGTCCTTTGCTTGTGGAATCGCTTCAGTGCTAAGTGAGGCAGAATCACTGGTTAATTGTATGGTGAAACTTGATGGTTGGAGTTATTTTATATACGTGAATGTAACTTTTATCTTCTGTGTAAGTTTGTATAGTAAAGGTTTTGATAGAAAAATTACAGGAACTTCATTTCTGTGGATGGTCAAGTTAGAGAAAGAAATGATATGTGTCGTATAACTCAGTTTTGACTCTGCCCAGTCATTATCCTGAAGTGGTGGACAGAGTGAAGAGGAAGCCCTTGCTTTGTTCTCGCTTTCTCTTTTCTCATAAAAAGCTGGATAAAATGCTCTTCAGGGATTAAATCTCTCAACGTGATGTGGTGGGGATGGTAGTGTCTTTTATTATGCAGTTTGTAGTGAAGCAGTCTTCAAGCTGTAGATTGCACCTAGGAGTAAGATGCCCCCAAAGTGCTAGCTGGGGCGATTCCTCCTCTGGTTGAGCAGGGTGCTGAGGCACCAAAGGGGAAATTTCAGGTGAAATACTAGAATATCAGAAACACATTATATTCCTTTCTTATGGCCACATGTGCACCATTTTCTTTATCCATTAATGAATAACCCAGCTAATAGTTGCTCTGATGCTGGATTTTGTATAGGGTAATGACAGTTGGCAGTAATGTACTGCTTAGCATAATGACAGTAAATAAGAAATGATTACAGTTGGGAAACCAGAAACATAAAGAGGCTTCCCTTTAAGCACAGTCCTTTTTAAGATCAGTTTCTAAAATTTATTTCTTTTCGCTATCGTTGACAGTTGGGAAGGCCCTAGATCATGTGAAAGCATTTGCATAGCCAAAAAAGATGATGGATAAAACTGAGAATGTCCATAAGGAATATAGTATGTAGGAAAGGCCTGTATAAATAAACAATGGGGGTGGGCTGGGGGCTCTTAATGGGCAATACTGCAAGAATTTCCACAGCCAAACAACAATAGGAAAGATTCTTGCCACCTCTGCAGGTAAGAGGACGCAGGGAAAGCCCCTGAAGGACTATATGAGCCCAGTTCATTCGGGACCAGGGGCCATCACTTTATGGCCTCTCTAGCAAAATAGTCTGATCAGCTGCTGCATATCACCCAGTCCAAGGCCAAGCCTGACCAGGAGCAAAATGCGGACTTTGCACTAGTTTGGAAGGAGAGCCAGAATGGCTAGGTAGAAAAGTTGATCTGCGTGTCCTAAATAGTGGATGGATCTGGGCCTGATGTGATCAGTGGCTAACTCTCTCTTTGCTTGTTTCCTATTTTAACACACACGTACGAGGAGGGAGCAGTTCAGGTACAATGGATGTTTGAAACCCCTCGGGCATCCCAGTTTCCCTGATGTAAAAACGAACCGTATTGACTAAACTGACCATACCTAGACATCCTGGCATCTGCAGCAGCTATCTGAGCTTTGGATTCCCCCAGTCTAGCATTTAGCACACACCCCTCCCGCCACCTGAGTTCACTTCTTCCTCTGCCATTGACCTTGAGCGGCCTTCAACCAGGTGCTTTCCACATGTGTTGACTAACTCTGGATTATGGGACTGTAGCCCAGGATATCTGAAGACAGCCAGTTGGGGATGGGCTGTTCCAAAACCATTCGTCGGGTTTTTTGTGTTCTAATGGTCATCCCCGGGGTAGAGTTATGGGTGCCGGTCGTGTGAATGTAGCATTCGCAGGGATTTTAAGTCAGAACATCCACTATTTTCCTGCACCAGGAAACGATACTAGATCGAGGCCGAGTTGATTCTTGGCTTGGTATCAAAAGGAGCCTCTGAATCCAAGCTGTGGCTGGAAACAGAGCCCTTTCCCTCTGTCTCCTGGACGAGGAGACCCAGGTCTGCTAGTCCACAGCTGGACATCACTGGGGATATCCAGGGCCTCTCCTGGGCCAGCAGGGGCTTTGTAAATGAAAAGTTGCAGGGGGCTGGAGACCCTTTGGAGGTGGTAGCAGCAGGCCAAGGTGAAAAGAAACTGGGACACGGTGCTTTCAAATCCAGGGTTTTTTTGTAAATGGATGCAACCCATTTGAATTTCCATGATCCTTAAAGAACCAGTCCAGGTGGCCTGGGTGGAATCTGGAGCACTTCGCTAAAGTTCGTAAATCTGTGGTGGATGCCTGGCAGGAGAATGGATGCACTGTCGTAAAGCTTTGAATGCATTGTGTTTGACTTCTGCTCTCACTTAGTAACAAGTCCCTGTTAGATTCTGAGTGAAAATCTAACGCAATCCTATCAGGTGTAAGATGAAAGTAAATTGTTAACAACTCTGAAATGTAATTGCTCATTAAGCTAGACTTACTGGCTGACTGTGTTCTTACCACAACCACCCCAGATGGACGCCCTAGCCTACGGTGAATCTAATAACATACCCTTTCATTGCTAGTGTTACCCAAATTCAGAGAGGCAATAAAACTATTAATTGGGAAAATGAGAGGAAGGAACAGTAGCAGTCATGTCAATTATCACCAGAGTGAGGGATTTGGGAAACGCGTGTCTGAGGCATGTCTAACCTTCAGGTCCTGAATTATCTGTTTGCATCATGGGTAAATCGTGATCTTTCAGGGATTCACAATTTTAATAAAGGGCACTTTAATAACTGGGCCACTCGCTCTAAACCAATGAGCCATTGAGCAGTTAGTTTGGCTCTGGCTTTTAATGCTTTGTATGAACAAAGCCACAGCAGATTGGAAACTATTGTTTGCAATTGAGCGTGTTGTGCTAATTAAGCGAATGGTGGTTTGTTGATGAATAAGCGAGGTGAGAATCCAGTCCTTTACACAGACTGTGGGTGTGTGAGAGATACTATGCAGGTGGGGTAGTGGAAGGAAAGCACGTCAATCTTTTATATTTCTTGCCTTTAATAGAACAAATTCCAGTTCTCCAATGCATTTTTGTGGCTTGATTGTATCATATTTTTTTACCCGTGATTTCAGTTTCCGACATCAAACATATTTGGCAAGCAATCTTGTTTTTCCCAATCTTACTGTGAACTGTTTCCAAATTTTATAATTAGCTTAGTTAAGTTTATTCAAGTTATGGTTATAGACAAAGTGATTAGAATCATGTGAAAACCTAAACTATCCCCAGCCCAATCAACAGCATTTTAACATAGCTGTGTTTTCTTTGCAGAAATATAGTGAGTATTTATTATTCCCCCCAACTATAGGAAACCTAGAAGTCCTAGTAGTTTCTTCCCAGATGAAACTGTTTCTCCCCCCCCCGCCTTATCTTTGCTTGCTTCATTTCACTTGAGACACAAGAGCCTGAGGCTTGTGGGAAGCTCTGACTGAAGCAGAGAAGGGTGCAGAGCAAATGCAGGATTCCCAGCGACTTTCTGGCCACTCAGGGAAGGGTGGAAGCAACTCCAACCAGAATCTTCTTAGCAGTCCTTGGTGTTTGCATGCACAGGCATTAAAAATAACTCGTGTCTTGCGTTTGTTTCCATCAAGGCCGTCTATGCGGTTTTCCCATGTCTCAGTGGGCTCCTCGGTGTAACAGCGTCTATACGTTAGAAGCGGATATGAAGAGTGACGTTTCTTCTGGTGCACCAAAGAGCCAGGAAAGCCTGAAGGGGATCCTCTTGAACCCGCCACCCACTGAGGCAGCCAAAAACTTCCCAGAGGAAGAAGTCGAGATGATTGCCAGCAAAGTGGGAGACGAATTCTCACACCTCTGTGGCGACACTCAGAAGCAGAAGGACCTGAACGGAAGTCGTCCTGAGCAAGAAGCCATTGTCGTGAGGAAGAAACGCAAGAGCCAGCAGGCTGGCCCTTCCTATGCTCCAAACTGTGGGGGCAAAGAGGCTCCCCCCATTTTAGGGACAAGGCGGCGCCTTGATACCCAAAGCGAGGACAACGACTCTTCCTTTAGCGACTGTGCCTCTTCACCTTCGTCTAGTTTGCATTTTGGAGACTCTGACACAGAAACATCGGACGAGGATAAGGAGGTGGCCCCTGCCAGGCAGACTCGGGCCGTGTTGAATGCATCCGGCAGAATTCACAGTTCTCGGCCGCAAAAGTGGCCCCGGACAGAGGCGGACTCCGTCTCAGGGATATTATTGAAAAGGCCCTGCTTCCACAATAGTAGTTCTCGGAGAAGGCTTCCATATAGGAAGCGGTTTGTGAAAACCAGCTCTGCGCAGCGAACACAAAACCAAAAAGAACGGATTTTAATGCAGCGGAAAAAAAGGGAAGTATTAGCTCGGCAGAAATATGCTTTGTTACCCAGCTCTAGCAGTACCAGCGAGAACGACCTCAGCAGCGAATCCTCTTCCAGCTCCTCCACGGAAGGAGAGGAAGACCTCTTTGTATCAGCTGGTGAGAATCACCAAACCAGTGCTGCTGTCCCCTCAGGTAAAGACGCCTCTGGAGCTCCCGCCTCATCCTGCTCCTGGCCCCCCTTCCTAGAGCTTGCCAAACTGTTTCCCTGTAGTCCTAGTCAGTGCCTGAGCCCCGGAAGGGAGGGGGGAGGGCACCTCTCGCTAATAGTGCTAGGGCTCATGCTCAGACAATCAATCCCTGCTGGCTCTCCTTCACCTCTGAGGCGTCTCTGAGCTCTTGGAAAACTGCTGCTGGTCGGAGGATGCTCTGGGACGCTGGGGGAGCCAAGGGCCTCAGTTCCTCCTCTGCATTCCTGGGGAGAACAGGATTTACGAAATGATGGGGGAGGAAGTTGCGTCCTGGGATTCCTGGCCCTCCTCCCTGTTACCTCATCCAGTTCCCCAAAGCCCACTACTGCTGGCTTGTTAGTGCTGCTGTATTGTTACACCGTTGTATTGTTACACGGGTCTCATGCTGCTGACTCTTGCTGGAATTGGGCAGCAAGGGACTCTTGGTGCTACAGGAGGCTGTCTCGGCACTTCTTCGGATACGAAGCAGGAAGGCGTAACTCCAATTTGTGTGTAAAATTACTGTGACTTCATGGGGTCAGGGCAGAGCTGCTCTTGGCCCAGCAGTTCACTTCCTATCTGGTCATTTGCTGGGATTATCCTTGAGCACCCCTGAAGGGGGTGGTGATCAAAGGACGAGCAATGACCAGAGCCAAGGATTGCAGTGCTGCTTTTATCTGCATTTTCTGAACTCATTGCTTACTGCATTTCTCAGCAGGTACCTTTAACACGCTGGCAGTTCACTCCTAATAGAATTTGTTTTGGATTTCCCCTCTTTTCCTTTGGTGCTCTGTTTCAGGGAGCATTGATGAAGATGTTGTGGTGATCGAAGCGTCTTCAACGCCCCAAGTAACCGCCAATGAAGAAATCAATGTTACCTCAACAGACAGCGAAGTAGAGATTGTCACTGTGGGAGAAAGCTATCGGTAAGGCTTCCGCTTGGTTCCTCAGGCAGCTCACGGGATCGCTCTTGCACTGGAATTTGTGGCCCTGCATTTGGTGAGGAGGGCAGGATCTTTTGCACAGACCCAGACTGTGATCCCTCGGGCTTGGTAGCCTTTTTCTTCCCTCCTGACAATTGGGATTTCTGCATTAATTAGAGACGGCTCCAGGGATGGGCTAGATAGTTATCGTCCCTTGCCGTTCTCCTTATTTTTGCCATCTGCTGGTCACCAGGAAGCGGGCTCTGCAGCCATTCACGTCATACTGAATTCTGTCCTGAAACCTCCCTCAATTTCTGCAGTGGGTGGCTGCAGATTCTGCTTTTTGAACCACAGAAAGTTCTTGCTTAAAACAGGTGTCTTCTTATCGTCTTCATAAAATTCCACCTTCTGTTTCTCATAGCAAAGAAAAACCCTGCTGGAAATGTCATTCCAAGAAACTGGAGTGCCATTTCCTATTGATGGGGAGGTTTTCTCCTTTAGGTTTATCTCCCCACCAGGGATGTTTGCAGAGTATGGTCAAAAAAGTCAAGATGGGGGCCACACGGCACTTAAAAACAGGCAGAGCTTTGACCTTACCACCATCTTGACTTTTTTGACCACACCCTGCAGACACCCTTGCCCTCCACAATATTTTGTCATTTGGGACTGCTGCATCTTGAGATCTTAAGTTTCCTGCCCAGAGGACGTTATCAGTTGGACAGGGAAGAATGAAGAAAGGAAGTTGAGAAACAAATAATTTGTAAATAATGCAGGCTGCAGGCGGAAAGCACAATTCCGTGGTACCCCCCAGTGTATCACAGGTGTTTCCTACCACTGCTTCCAGAGGCCTATTTTCTAGGACTGCTTTGTAACTTTCCTGGATGGGGTTTGAACCTCTGCTATACAAAATCATCGTCACCATCATCATCTTCATCCTGCAGTTCTTTGAGCAAGAATGAAAAATAAGGCAGCAATTATTTTAAGGTGTATTTTAGCCTTCACCATCTTCCTGCCTCATTAGATCACCTGTCTTGGTGCATTTGTGTTGCACGTGAAAGTGACTTTCTGTCTGATATTCCTGACTGGCCCAGGGAAGAACGTGTGTCGGCTTCCCAGGTCATCAGCTACTGGGAACTTCTTTGCCTTGCAGCGATGCTTTTGGGGATCAGATGGTGCTCCTAGAACATTCTTTATTCTTGATCAGAAATAGCAAGGAGGTTTTCAGTGACCTTCTGGGTTCGGCAGATGAGAGGACGGCCCAGTGAAGCCTCAGCCTCTCTCTCCTCTTTCACGCTCTCCAAAAATGGGACCACCTCCTCTTTGGAGGAGGATTGTTCCTAGTCCTACAGCCCTGAGCGCATGCGCAGATGCTTCAGTGCAGGACCCGTCTGCTGCCTTCTCCTGCCTTCTTTTCTGCCTGACTTCAGGTTCACTCACAAGTTAGCCCTGCCGGCCCACTGACTGGTCAATTTGGACCCATCTTAAAGTCAGAGGGAGAATTCGAAAGAGACTTGCGACATTGCGGGGGTGATGAGTGTGAAACTCAGAAGTGCGAAAACCTCACTAGTTTTTTGATGTGAGCTGGGGCATGGCGTGCAAGCTTTCAAGGGCTGTGAGGATACAGAGAAATCTTTTCAGGCCTCCTTCTTCCCCCATAAAGGATGAGTCTCTTTAGAAGAGGAACTTGGTAAGGCAAGAAGTTTTCAGGATTTGTGGGAAGGAAGAGGCAGAGAAGGCCAGGGGGGCTAAGCAGGCCATGGCTTTGTGTGAGGGGACAACTTAGAGATAGAAAAAAGAATCCCACCTTTTTAATCAAGGGATGTTGGGAATTGAACCAGGCATTCTGCCTGGGGCCTGAAACTTACCTGGAAGCCTTGTGTTTCTCTAAGAGACCCCTGATCTCCCGCTCTTGCCTCAGCCTATCAACCCTGCTTTTGGAGGCTACAAACTGAGGCCTCCTGTGTACAAAGCCTTTCAGTTCTGACACTAGCAAGGTGTTTTCTTGGTCAATATGTAGTAATGGATTGAAGTTTTGTATTCAAGTCAGCTGCTCAGGCTGGGGAAGAAAGAAATGGAATTCTGGCCTCTCTAAAGAACACGCTTTAAACTGCCTGTGCCCCCTTTTTATTGCCCAATATCAGATCTCGATCCTCGCTTGGGCATTCTAGATCCCACTGGGGCCACAGTTCAAGCTCCCATGCTTCACGGCCACCTGAGCAGCGGAACCGCAGCAGAGTCTCCACGGTCATCCAGCCATTGAGGCAGAATGCAGCAGAAGTCGTGGACCTCACAGTGGATGAGGACGGTAGGTGGCTGAGATTCTGAGCCCCAGATCTGCCCCTCCTTTTCGGTCCCAGGGCCCCTGGCAAACTTGGTGGAAATGCCTAAATTCCCCCAAATGGGATTACTGCAAGTGCTCTAACTTTGGTGACTCCCTTCAGTGCATCTGGAGCCTCTGCTGGGCACCTGGTGTTCATTCCGAGAAACGCATCCTGGGCTGCCAGGCACTCAGCAAACTGCCACTGGGGGAACGTCTGTCCTTTGTTTGTAGACCCAGCAGTTGTGCCGACAACTTCATCCAGAGTAGACCCTCAGGCTGCCAGTTCTGCTTCGGATGGTGGCCCCCCCGCCGCCCCCCCCGAGCAGGTCCCTGGAGTAGCTTCAAGCATTTCCAGCAGCCAGCCCTCCTTGCAAGTGGAGCCATTGGCTGTCCTGTCCAACAGCAGCACAGCTGGGAACTCAGCAGGAGGTAGGAAGCAAGATCTCTTTCTTCACGCGGGAGGTTGATGTGCAAGAGTGCCCCGTCAAAGGTTTGCGGTTGTGGTCCTGTTGCAGCTGGAGGCCATGAAGCTAGGAGGGTCTTTGTGACAGCCGTTCTTGTCAGTATTTTAGCATGTTGAAGGTGTCCATGGGGTTTGGATGTGTCTGTGTGCCTGCTCTGATTCCATGGAAATTGTCTGTCCCGATCCAACCCATGAGTTTTACTTCTGCTTGTTTTGGAGGTGGGTCTCTGTAGGAAAGAATGAAAAGTGTAGGCTGGAGAAAACAGGCGTTTGGTTTCTGCAAAGGCACGGGGTGGCCAAAGGAACTCTGACTGCTGCAGGGTGAAGCCAAGCAGGGCAGGGCGCAGGGCGCAGGCCGTAGGGAGTGGACCATCGGAGCAGGCCACCAGGGGACAAAGAGCCTGACTTTGTACTGGTTCTGTGCATTAGAACCGAAAGGAATCAGATCAGTCCCTGTATTTACTGAACTTAGGAAGCAAGTGGGACTCGAAGCGTGGAGGGGCTGGCAGAGTATCTGCGAAAGGGAAAATGTTGGCAGGCTTGAGGGAAGTCACAATCCTTGCAGTAGCACCAGTCCCCCTCCACACACGCACTGGGGGAAAAGAAGCCCCCAGTTTGGGATGGGGAATAGTGGGCACACGAGGATCACACTCCATGATCAGAGGGTGCTGAGCGCTGCAGAGGAGGCCGAATTCTGGGGAAGGAGAGCGAAGCTGGCAGGCTGACCCCAGGAACAGGAACCCCTGGCATGTCCCCCTTTGTCTCCCTTCAGGGTGCAGATGACTCTTCATCCTGTTGCCCACCTTGCTGTCTTTCCAGATGGGTCTCGCTGCCCTCACCTTCTGATCAGTTCAGCTCAGGCCTTTTGCTTTCCTTCCCGATTTTAGATGACGTGAGAGGAAACGCCTCAAGCCACGCACTGGAATCTGGCCCCCCAGCGATGCCAAGGCTGCCCTCGTGCTGCCCCCAGCATTCCCCCTGCAGCGGCTCCTCACAGAACCATCACGTCCTCGGCCCACCCCACGCCAGCTGTTTTCAGCAGCACAGCCACCACTTCCAGCACCACCACCATCACCACAGCCCCCACGCCGGTGTCCCCCTTTCGCCCCCGTTCAGCGAATCCAGCTGTCCCGTCGACAGGCCTCCCCCCGTCCCTGTCCCCGGGGGGCCCAGCAGCAGCGCTGGCACCGCGTTCCATGACCAGGCGAGTTTGGACGGCGGCCCTCTCAGCCGGGGGTCTGCGGCTCGGTCCTCTCTCTCAGCCGCTCCGGACTGCCGCTGTCCCCTAGCCAGCAGCATCCGGCTGGCTTTCGGTGGAGCCGTCCCTGGAAGAGGGGTAAAGAGTCCTGGCCAGGCTTCCAGGGACGTTGCCATCTGGGTGGCCGCGCCCGCGTGAGTGCCGCGGGGTAGAATGTAAACTTGCCACTGGGATGAGCGAGCTGTAAGGGAAGAAGAGAAGGTGGTTCAGGAGACGGTTCTGGGAAAGAAGCCCACATAACCCCACCTTGGCTCGGCTACGTATAAGATGTAGCGCGGAGAAACTCTGGCAGGCTTTCCAGAGTCTGCTGGGCTACCCTACAAGAACAAAGGGCGCTCCCAAGACCCCTGCTGTGCCTGTTTCTCAACCTTGCCTACCTTGAAAGGCTGACGGCCCTCAGACTTCAGGCAGTTCAGCGATTTTCCTTATTCCCATTGGCTTTGCCTGAGTCTCAGTCTCTCTCTCTCCCCCCCTCCCCTTCCTCTTCCTCCCCCTCCGGCCCAGAAGCATAGTGATCACTGATTCAGCTGTGCTCAGTCTGCCTGGAGCTGAGGTCTTAGCCTTGGGGAAATTCTTAGGGCCAAGGAGCAGCGGGTGCTTTTCTCCCCTCCTGACCCCTTGGCGGCTCTCGCCAAGCCAGGCACAGTCAGCAAGTGGCCTGGGGTCAGTCTGAGTGGGCTCCAGGTTTGGATTCCTTGCCCAGTCCCATTCCTTGGGTTTTTCCTCCTGGGCAGCTGGAATAGACGTTTGCTGAATTTGGTTTAAACTTGTGTTGCCCTTTGTTATACAAACGGCAGGAAAACGTGGATCAGAGCACATTTACCCTTACGCTTGTGCTGGGCTATAACAGGGCACGCACGCAGGAAGGTGTGTAACAAGCCCGGTTTACCTCCTCCTCTTCTTTCTGCTCTCCATGTAGCAGGCCCTGCCGGTGGATCTGAGCAGTAACGGCATCAGGAATCACGGGAGTGGCTCTTTCCATGGAGCTTCTGCCTTCGACCCCTGCTGCCCAGGCTCGTCCTCCCGAACGTCCATGTACGGGCACCAGGCGGGGGCTGCTCCGAGTCAGCCGATGGCCCTGGACGGCTACAGCACGAGCATGGTCCCCCAGCCCCAGCCCCCGCCCCCAGCCCAGGCCTCTCTGTCGTCCTGCCGCCATTACCTGCACTCGCCTTGTAAGTGGGATGCCCTCCGTTGCGTGAGTTTCTGGGCGCTGCAGAGGCATTGTGGGCAGGGCCCCTTGCTCGTGGCGGGCTCGGCCGAGGGGGCTGCCTTGGAGGGAGGGCGGGCGGGTGGGGAGGGCCTTCCCAGAGCCGCTGGTTCCGAGCCAGGAGTAACAGGCCTGCTCTTCTCCCTCTCCTTTCAGATGCCTCCTTGACGCGCCCCCTCCATCCTCAGGCCGCGGCATGCCCCCATTCCCATGGCAATCCCCCTCCCTCGGCGCCCCCCCAGCCCCCCCCTCAGGTCGACTATGTCATCCCTCACCCCGTCCACCCCTTCCACCCCTCCATCTCCTCCCACCCGGTCCCGCCCCCGCCCCCTCACCCGCTGGCCAATGCAGCGGCCCCCATTCCTCAGCCCCTCCCCAGCGCCCACCACCTCCCTGCGGCAGCCCCCTCGGCCCAGAGGCTGCACCCTCACGAGGTGATCCAGCGGATGGAGGTCCAGAGGAGACGCATGATGCAGCACCCGACGTACGTCAGCTGGAACGGTGGAAGCCGCCCCGCTCTTTCGACCGAGCCCTGTGTTGTGTGTCCGTGTGACTCGGCAAACCCTGGCTTGTCCATTTATGCATTTGGTAGATTCTGAGGCCACCCAGCTCTGGAGTGGCTCCGGCTGGCTGACGCTTAGAACGGTTCGCCCCGCCCCCGCTCGCAGTACGTGGGCACCCTGCCTTTGCTGGCGGTGATTTGCACGTCTCACGCGTTGGTGCTTCCTTCCTTTCCTTCCAGGAGCCTTAAACCAGGATCTGCGCTCGCTCTCCTGCAGGCGCCCTGGGAGGGAGGCAGGGGGTGAGCCAGAGGCTGCTGCCCAGAGTCACCTGGTGGCGGCCTGGCCCGGGCGGTAGCCGCCAACCCCGCTGGGCTCTCTGGAGCTTCAGAAGGAAAGGAGCGGGAGACGTAGCGGAAGACTGCTGCTCTGTAACGTGACGGGAGCCCGCAAAGCCTAAATGCAGCCCGAGCGTCCTCCTCCCTTAGCCAAGTTCAGAGAAGCCAGGGGCTGCGTACCTTAAGAAAGTGGCTGCCGGCTGCAGAGGACTGATTAAAGCGCGCCCTCGCTCTGTGTCAGTGGCCTTCTGCCCAGCTTCTAGAGTTTGCAAGGAAGGAGATCCAGATAGGCCTGGTAGACACTTAACACCCGAGGAATTGCTGAAGACCCAACTGGCTCTAGAACTTCAATATATCTACAAGTGTTTTAGAAATGTGCCAATTGTATAGGCTTAAAGACAGTTGTAAATGGAAACGATGCATTTCCGTCCCCTACAGACACAAGCTGAATTGTTTTTTCCTTGGCTACTCAGCACCTTGTCTGCCAGCCAGACTGCTGAGCAGGACCCCCTTTTTGGCCTTCCATACACTTGCTCGATGCTGGTCAAGGCACAGAATGGGTTTTTGTTGGGGGGGGCAGGCAGTGTGAATGTGACTCTGCAGGGAGGGGAAGGGAGGGGAGGGGAGGGGAGGGGAGAAAAGTCAGGCAGTCTAGCCTGCATAGATCCATGAGCCTCTCGAAAGCCTTGCCAGGAATTGGTGCCAGGGAGGGGTTGTCAGCTTTTTCTTCCCCTCCAGGCGAGCACATGAGCGACCGCCACCACATCCTCACCGGATGCATCCCAACTACGGCCACGGCCATCACATTCATGTGCCGCAGACCATGTCTTCGCATCCTCGACAAGCCCCAGAGAGGTCGGCTTGGTTAGTAGCGTGCTGGTCCCCCCATCCCTGGTTATCCAAAGCACCCAAACGGCATTTTCCCTTCATTTGGCGCTTAAACGTGCATGCCCGGCTCTATGTGTTTGGATGATAAAGTCATGTATGAAAATAAGGAAGGAGAGGAAGAGTGCCTGTCACAGTTGAGGTAACTCAAACCCAGGGGGGTGTTGAAATAGCTTCGCATCACTTTTATTACCGAAGCCCTGAAAAGGCTTGAGACTGACGTCCCACAGCCCCCCTTCTGGGGGCGATGGAGTCTCCCAAAAGAAGTGGACGCTGGCCTCTGAGAGCGGTGAAAGTGAATTAGAGGTGGCTTGGGATTTTTCAGGTCAGAGCAGACCCTCTGAAAAGAGAGAAAAGACACGAACAGATGCCCAAACCCTGCACGCAATTTTCTTTGGGGAGAGAATTTCACCCTGCCAAAGGTGAATGAGGTGAGAAATGCCCTGGCTAAAAGTGAACTTTCTGCTCCTATCGTAGGGAACTGGGAATTGAAGCAGGAGTGACTGCAGCCACCTACCCACCGGGCCCGATGCACCCTCACCTGGCCCACTACCACACCCCCCCTCGGCTCCACCACTTGCAAATCGGTGCTCTTCCTTTAATGGTAAGAGGAACAGGTGCAGGCTGCTGTGGAGGTTGGTCATTTCCCGGTCATCCTGCGCAAGGTTCACGGGGAAGTCTGTGCAGGTTTCTTTTTGGGGGGATTTGCTGGAGAGGGCACCCCTAGGAGATCACACCTGTCTTAAAATTAGTCACAGGTGTTGATATGCAAGTACCCTTGCAGGAAAAAAAAAAAGGAATGCTCTAACTCAAATTGGCAGGGGCTTTCAGAGGAACTGAGCCCAACCCATTTTGTCTCAAATTGAGAAAATACTCTAATCAAATTCTCCAGTAGTACATTGACCCTCTGCATCTGATTTATGTTCTTAATTCAGTCATCGCTTTTGATGGGTGAGTTAGAAAAGTCCCTGGTTAGAGTAAGAGAGTCAGTGGTTATTAATTTGAGATACCTCAGCTGTTATATTTGGGGTTGAATTTGATAGAAGTGTTTTTGGGATTGTGCTTTTCAGCTTTCATAAAAAGGCCAGGGTTGTAGCTGGGGTTAATGGAGAAGACAACTCTTGAATGGAAAGTTGCCAGCTAGGCTGGTTGCTTCTTTAATGGAACTGGAGTCAGACTGAGGTTTTCTTCAAGTCAGGGTGAGGTTTTGCAGCAAGTTTCTTTCCTGGGTGGGGGAGAAAAAATGACTTTTCCCTTTTGCATTGTGCAGAAAGGGAGGAATTGAGAATCCTGTACAAACATCCCTTCAGTTGCAGCTTCAACGAAGAAAATGTCAGTGACTTTCTTCCTCCCAGGCAGTTGGGGGCTGTCTGTGGCTGAGGCCGTATGACCCCAAGTATGATCCTAAGCAAAGCCTTTGTCTTTGACAGTCTGCAGCTCGGAGTATCATTTCTCTACTTCTGATGTGTGGCATTTAACCTAACTGAAAATGCTCTTGGGGAAGGGATGAGACCAAGAGTTGGGTGGGAACTGACTACAGGAGTGCAGTTGCAGCCTCTCTTTGGACTCAACCGGTGGCTGCGCCTAAAAAGCAGCCGATGGGTTGAGCTGTGAAGCTTATGGCTGGTTAGGGCATGCTGTGATCTCTGGAGGGATGTGCGAAGGTCAAGGGCCTCATTTCTGTGGTCTTGAGAAGAAAACATGCGGAAACCTGTAACTACAGGGCCAGCGGAGAAAGTGTTACTGAATTCCTAGTCTGTTGTTAGGTCATAGCTGGAGAAAAAAAAGCTCTTTGTCATGTTGGTATTTTGCTAGAAGGCAAAAGCAAAGAAATGACTCCAAGGCAGCTTAACCACACGTTAAAATTGTTCAGGAAAGAAAGGAACTCTAGCAGCTGGCTGAATGAATTGTTGAAGATGGGAGATTTCACATGCAGAACAGAGGGGGTTCCATCTGTTGCATTGGTATGATCTTCCGCTCGCAGGGGAGTGATTTCCAGACTTCAGCCAGAATGGGACACCCTTTAATTGTGCAGAGATCGTGGCCTCCAACATTTTTAGCCATCATAGCCAACAAGCTGGAACTCTAAAGCGATAGTCTTTCAGGACAGGCATGTTGGGCTTGGGTTTTTCTTGTGGGAGGACCACTTTCATTTGAGACTTTGGTTGCCTTTGATCTCACTCGAGGTCTGGAGGGTCTGACTTTCTGAAGATGACGCTGGTAACTCTGCAGCGTGTTCGATTTGTTATGGGAGATGCCTGGTGCATTCTGGCTTGATTAAAGGAATCTTATCTGTGCCCCTGTTCAGAGAGACTTGCCTTGGTTCTATTTTGTAGAAAAAAATGGGATTGGGGGTCACATGGGTTTTGAAATGCACAGTGTGGGTATTTCAGGCACGGTTTCAATATTGGGACAATACTTCGCATGTGTGAAGACCAGTGTAAACGCCAGCATTACACGTAGCTCTATTAGCTCGTATGTCTGAATTACAATATACTGAAAGATAAGAGGCTGGTTAGCAGAGAAGAGGGTTCATGCCATCACGTCGGTAGGACTATTTTATTTGTTCTTATTTTGCAATAATTCTTATGTCAGACAGACACAGAGTGCCAGTCAGTCCTTCCAGAATAGTTCCACAGCTGAAATCCTGCTCGAGTGAGAGCTTGTTTACTAGATCCAGCCTGAAGAGAATGGTCTCTCCCTTCCTTGAATGATTCTCCTTCTGGTTGGGAGCCACAACAGCCAAGAAGCTTAGGGAGAAAAGGAAGAGATGCCATCTCCTAGACCGAATTCCTTCCTTTTGCAACGTGAACAGTAAAATACTTGGAGCTGTTCTGCAATTAGATTTAACTCCCTTCTGCTATTTGAATAGGTTCCTGACATGGCGGGCTACCCTCACATCCGTTACATTTCATCGGGATTGGATGGAACTTCATTCAGAGGCCCTTTCAGGGGCAATTTTGAGGTTTGTAATAGAATAACCCTTAGATTTGTGGCAGAATTTTTGTTTCAGGGAATAAGTGGGGAGGGGTCACGCTAACTTGATTATTTTTTGTTTTTCATCATGACCTCAGGCCTTTGTTGTGGTTTGAGGACAGGTAGGCATTCAAACTTGAGAAGGCTTTTTTCTGGCTTCTACAGCAGTAGCCGCACTTAACAGCAAGAAACATGTGGCTGGGATGCAGTACTGCTTAAGTTGGCTCAATGAAAGGGAGAGTTGGTGCTAAATTGTCAAGTTCCTCCTACTTAAGTGCAGCTGGGCCTGCTTGACAGCTACGGTTGGTTATGTGGAAGAGAGAAGTTGAAGTATCAGATGCAGAGAGTTAATGCATTTTTCATGTTTTAGTTTATTGTTTAGGGAGGGCCTTCAAATGAACTATGTTCCTGGAGACAAACGGCCATTGTTTCAGGCAAAAGCCGTCCTTTCCTGTGAAGGCTGCCTTGAGGTGGGGTCACGAAATGCAGCCTTTTCCCTATGGTCATGATTACACCATCTTTAGTAACCATGGAGTAAGCCATCCACCCAACAAGGCGGAGGTCTAATTCAGTGAACTGGCTGGCCTCCCCACCCCCACCCCCCCCGTCATGCTCTGAAAACCCATGGAACTCTGTCCCACTTCATGGAGATGCCTGCAGTCCTTGGCATTCAGAGTCCAAGGTCTCCAGAACCTCCGTCGGGGCTGTGCTGCGTTGTCCCACGTCATCCATCTTTACGACATCGGAGCAGAGAAGCCAAAGACAGGTAGAGGGGCCATGGCAAATTTTCACAGGTATGGCCATTGACACCCTGGAACTGTAGAGACTGCCCCATCTGAGTTTTCAAATAAACTGCATGTTAATTAAATTGGGAAGACAGCATCATGATAGCAAGATCTTTTGGTTCCACTTTGATTCCAGGAATTAATTCATCTGGAAGAACGTTTAGGAAATGTGAATCGTGGAGCTTCCCAAGGAACAATTGAAAGATGCACTTATCCCCACAAGTACAAAAAGGTGAGAATGTCTCAGAGGTGCTTGAAGAACTTTTCTGTTAATAGTCCCTGTCCCTTCCAAAAGCTCCTCCTCGTTTCCCTATAAAGGCAAAAAAATGAAACGCTTTATAGGTTTTTACATCTCAGAATCTCACAAGTGGATGCTTTTATAGAAAGAGACAGATAATACGAAATGTTTTGTAGATTCAAGGTGTGCAATCTGGCTACAGAACCTCCCGTTTTTCCTCCAGAAGGGGCCAAATGGCATGGTTTCTGTGTTTCTGGAAGAGGTCTGCTTCTGGAAATCTAGGAACCACCCGGCGGCACCCAAATCGGCCTGTTCTGAAATAGTCAAAGCGCTAATAATTGAGTGATCAGAAGAGAAGGGAGCGTGACAGCTCTTTCTCGCCAGCCTTAACCATGATCAGCCTCTGGTTCATTTCCAGGACTGTGAGGGAATTCATGGATTGATGCCTCTCCAAGTTTCCTGCACGTAAACGGGAGGATTCCAGCGGAATCTTTCCTGACAGGTTGGGATAGGATGCGCCGGGAATCTGATATCTGATAATTTCCAGTGAAGGAGCCGTGTACGTCTGTTGCTGGGAAAACAATAAAAAAGCACGTAGCGCCCCACAAATGACAGATTTATAAACAGGGGGCATATTCCCCAAACCAGAGAATACACTTAGGACTGCTGATTATGGAGCTTGGAAAAATGAGTGGGCGTAATTGTTCGGTGTTCAGCAACTTTAACCCCAGATTGTATTACAAAGAAATAAAGTCCTGGCGTTGACTGAGGCAGCTCATGCTTGAGCTACAGCCAGAACTTTTCAAAAATCAGCTCTTTCGTGTCACTCTGTTAACATAACATAGCTTCACGACCCACCTGTGTTGGGTCATTCTTCCCCAGAAATGTGCCTTGTGTGTTTTACAGTTGGAGCGGCAAATCTGGACTCATTTCTTAAGCTGCACTAATTCCTGCTTAGTAAATACCACTGTACCTAGCTAATACCTGAATTCTATATTGTATTATTTGCATCTTATAGTACAATAAAACAAGTAGCTACCCCAAAAAATTCCTGTTCAGAAATTAAAATTTAAAAAGAATTTGGATCCCCACTCTCCCCCCAAAATTAAATTTGTTGCAAATACCTGGATTGTCAGAATTTTTATAGGATACTAAAATGGTTGTACCAGAGGTTGGGAGCTCAGGAATAGCAGCTGGATAAATTTGCTTGGCCATCTTTAATTGCATTTTGTTTAAAGTTCCATGTATGGGGGGTGGGAGGTGCATTGTTAGTTGGTGTAACAGAAATGATAATTGTGCATAAAACAGACCTCATTCAGTTTGCCAATAATGTCATCTCTGCTAATAAGGTAACAACTGATTGGTTCTCACAGAGGAAACTACACTGCAAACATGATGGGGAAGAAGGAACTGAGGAAGACACCGAGGAAAAGTGTACCATATGTTTGTCTATATTAGAGGAAGGGGAAGATGTCAGGTAAATAAATAGGAGAATTACTGGAGACACTGAACTAATGTCCTGGACCAGGTGCTGAGCAAGTCATTTTTGTAAAAGTGTCCTGCAGAAGGTGGGAATTTAGAGAGGTGTATCCTCCGGCCAGCCATTACTAGTTTGTCTCGAGTGTCATTATGGGTTGTCAGAAAATTCCCCAGGCAAATAGGAGAAACCATCCATTCGTTCTTTTTGAGGCTGACAACTCCAGGACCAGTTTAGAGTAACTTGTTTTGCCGCAAGGTCCTAGAAGCGAGATCTGAGGGAGGACGGCTCAGCTGCTTGCTGCCGCTGCTTTCGGTACGGTCTGAGAGCTCTTTCATGCTCAGGCTGGGGTCTGCCCACCAGGAGCACTGCGTGCATGGGAAACAGCGTATTAGGGCCCCCTTTCTGCCTTCTGGAGTGCAGAGCTCTGTAGCTGGCCAAAATCAGCAACATTTCTGCCTTGGGGACTGGTCATGGGGACTGCTGAGCCCTGAAACTGTCTTATTTCAACAGAGTGTCTGTGCCCCGCCTGGCGGCCAGCCAGATTTATGGCCTTCACCCTGGCAAGGCCTAGTAAAGGCTCAGAAGCAAGAAAATGGAGCGGCTGAGAGCTGCCCGTTGCCCTGTTGTAGCCACCCCTTGTCCCCAGTGGGAACTAATCCCTGGCCCCGTCTGTAAGTGTTCGTTTCCGCTTGGCAGTCTAACGCTTGCCTCGAAAGAGAAATCAGCGGGCAGAACTTGCCCCGTGTGATCCTTTTGCAGAATCGAGCCGCCTGCACTGCAACAGCCATACCGTTGGGGAAAAGCCGTATCCCTGTCGAGACAGCTTCCCTGACCTGTTAGAGAAAACGACGGCTGATGAAGGAAAGGAGGCCCTGGTCTTTCAGACAGCTGTTTCTGCTGGTGAACTCCTCATCCTTTCCTTCTTCTGTTTACAGACGCCTCCCGTGTATGCATCTCTTCCACCAAGTGTGTGTCGATCAGTGGCTAATCACAAACAAGAAGTGCCCCATTTGCAGAGTGGACATTGAGGCTCAGCTGCCAAGTGAAAGTTGACACGCTTCTGCCTCAAGCCTCTTGCTTTCCTTCTTCACGCCCATATCCTTCCTGGTACTGCAGTCAACCAAAGATGGCATGACTTACCTGTGCAGTTGTGGGAAGCACCTGAACCTGCTAGAGTGCCGTTTGTCTGCTCTGTGGTATACCTAATGCTAACCCTACAGTTAGTGTATTTATAAAGCTTATTTTCTGTTGGTTGGTTTAGCCTTTACAAATTCCTAACCTGTTTTCCCTGTACTTTTGCATGGATCGCTCCCAAGATTGCATTTCTTTGCACATGTTATGGGCTTAGTGACCCCCCCAAACTTGCAGGCAAGATTATCTGCTTTAGAAAGTAGAACTGTGTGGCCCGTCCTCCCTTTTTTATTTGTACCTAAAGTCAACCTTTCAGAGTATGATTTCACTCATTACTAACCTCAGAGTCCTTAATTTAATCAAGTATTTTAGTTTTAAATGTATAAAGATCAACTTTAAAAAAGGATATTTTTTTTAAGACATTCCTTAATTAGGAAAAAAAGCTGCTGTATACTTGTGTGGGAGAGAGACGCCAGGGGCTCCTCCCGGGCGAGCCGCGTGGAGGGCCGCGCTGGAGCATGGCCAGGGCCGTCTGTGCCCCGGCCCCACCCGCCCTAGCCTGGGAGCATCGATCGCCTTCACATCCTGTAATTTCAGACTCAGTACTCATGATTGGAGCATCCTTCTCAATCACATTTTTATGTTCTTAAACCTTCAGCACAACGCAGATATCTTTGAATGTCAATATTAAAAACATTTAGACTGCTGTCCGATTGTATGTACCATTTTCTTATGTCTAGCCATTCGAATCGCTAACATAAAACTTTACTGCTGTGAACAGCTCTAATGAACACTAAATATTTGATTTCAGCTAGCCGGGTTGTAGATACATGCAGGCCGAATAAAGCAAATACTAGGAGAACAAGGGGAAGAGCAGGGTGTCTGTCCGTCCGTCCGTCCGTCGTTTTTTGTTCCGCAGTCTTCTGTTAGGCTCATCTACTGATCTGCACAAACTGATTTTGTAAAAAAGGAAAAACTCAGCTACAGCGACGGAATCCGTACTTAAAATACCATTTCTTAAGGCAAATATCCATGACTTCATAGATTTATAAAGGTCCCCGCTCTCCGTGGGATCTGGGCGTTTTTGTTTCGTTTTTCGTTTTGTTTTGCAATTAATA
This sequence comes from Python bivittatus, assembly GCF_059951505.1. Classification (NCBI taxonomy): domain Eukaryota; kingdom Metazoa; phylum Chordata; class Lepidosauria; order Squamata; family Pythonidae; genus Python; species Python bivittatus. The sequence continues at coordinate 736,495 of NW_028277085.1, forward strand.
AAGTTAGCTGAATCCACCTGCCTTTTGTGTTGTTTCTCAAGATCGGCCAGCCTTCCGGCCCGGAGGGCATCCCGCCGCCCCCCAGGGCCGCCGGAGGCCCCCCGGCCCGGCTCCAGCGACGCCTGCCGAGGAGCCGCTCTTCCGCCCCGAGCCGGGCCCGGCTGCGGGCTCGCATCGGTCGGGACGGGGGCAGCGAGTGGGGCCGGCTGCGCCCGCAAGACTACGGTTCCCAGAGGCCCTTGCGCCACGCGGGGCGGGGAGACGGGCCGGCGGCAGCCAATCGGGCGGCCCCCTCGACACGGCGAGCGAGCGCGCGCCTCGTGACACGCGCCGTGCGGGGGGCGTGGCCGGCGTCGCGTGCAGCGCTGTCGCCCGAGAGCGGCCGGCGGGTCCCTCCCTCGGGGCGGCGAGGGCACCGGCAGCGCGGACGCCCTTTCAGACGGAGCCCGCCGGGCGGTATCGGCGCCCGAGAAGCGAGGATGCGGACCCGGCCGGAGGGCGCCCTGCCGGGAGCCGCGCTCGGGGCGCTGCCTCCGGAGCAGCCGCGCCCTTCCGGGCCCGGCGCTTTCCGGCGGGCTAGGGCGGTCGGCCTGGTTCTCGGAGCGCGGCTGAGGCGACGCCCGGGCCCTCTTCGCGCCGCAGGGGAGGCTTCTGCCGCGCGGAGGACGGGGGACCCGCAGCCGTGCGCCGCCCCGCCCCGCCCCGCCCGCCCTCGCCGCGGCGGGCCGCTCCCGCGGGGGTCTCGGGTCGCCCCTTGCGGGGCCGGCGGCGGGCCGAGCGTCCGCGTAGAGCTCCCGCGCCGCGCCGCCAGCCGCCCGGCTTAGCAAGCACGGGGCCCGCGCAGATTCGGGCAACGGAGCAGGATGTCCCGGCGGGGCTCCGTCTCGGGCCGGGCAGAGCCGGGTTGGGCAGAGCGCGTCTGCCCAGTAAGGAGGGGAGCAGGCCGCGGAGGGCCCGCAGCTTCCCGAGCAGCGGCAGCCGCGTCCCCGTCCCCGCTGGAGGCGCCCGACGGGCCGGGAGGAAGCCGGCTCCGAAAGAGGTTCTGGGCGGCGGTTGCCCGAAGAGCGTTTCCCAGGCAGCCGCGGAAGTAGCTGAGCCCTCGGGGGGGGAGGCGCGGCCCGGTCCGCGGGGGAGGCTCGAGGTGGCCGTGCGCTCCTCGCCGGAGAAGGGCGCTCAGAGGCCGCCCGTCTCCAGCCCTCCGCGGCAGCGCTGCCAGCGAAATCCTCGGCGGGCGCGCCTGGGCCGCAGGCAGGGCCTGAGGCGGCTCCGCGGTTCTCCCGGGTCGCACCTTCTCCTGCTCCGCGCAGGTGGACCCGGGGCGCCGCTGAGCGCAAGCCCGGCCGCGGCAGTGCGGCTCCGGAGCCCGTCCTTGGTGCCGAGCGAGCTCGTCCGCGGCTCGAAGACTGCTGGGAGCAAGCGGGCCCCGCCTCGCGGAAGAGGCTGCCGGCCGCGGTTCCCGGGCAGGGGCAGGGGCGGGGGCGGCTCCCCAGACCGCCGCCTCGGGGACGTTTCAGCCCTGCGTTGGCGGGTTGGCCGGGGAAATGAGCAGAACGGCTTGCCGAGGAAAAGCAGGGCCGAGCTCTACGGCAAGCGCCAGCGGGGCCCGCGTCCGGCGCCTGCCGGGAGACGAGGCCGTCCCTTGCGTGGCGGCGCTGGCCGCGATCCGGCCTTGCCGCCTGCCTGCCTCGGCCCAAAGCGCGCGCAGCAACGCGGTTGCAAGCCTGCCTCTGCCGTCCTCGCCTCGCGGCGCACGGCCAGCCTGCCCAGAGCGCCGCAGAAGACGCCCCCACCCCGACCCTTTCGAGCCCTGGCGTGCGCGCCCACCCGGCAGGGCGGTCCTGCCTGGGCAGGACTGTCACGGCCGCCTTCCTCTTGCAGGACCCCCGACTGTGCCTTTACACTGGATGCACGGAGGGGGGCTCTCCCTGGCTGTGGGGCACATGGCCAAAAACGCGGTGCGAGTTACTAAGGATCTAGCAAAATACCCTGTAAGTATCAAATCCTCCCAGCCCCACCCCGCCCCAATCCCTTATTTTGTAGGGTTTGGCCTTACTAGCTGGGCAGGCAGGCAGCCTGAGACGTAGGCCTCTCCCTCCAGGCCGGGTCCCCTCCGGATCCAGTTTGCTTTACAGTCCGGAGGGGTGCCCTGCTACTGTGGCCACGGCGCTCCTTCCTGCCAGCTTGGGGCAGCCCAAGCGCAAGGCGTGCTGGAAGCAGATGTTTTCCAACTGCAGGGCAGAAAGCATCTGCAGGAAAGGCAAGGCAGAAGGGAGAGGCCCCCTCGTGCTCGCTAGCAGCGCGTCTGGTCTTCCCAGGAGACCGAATCCGGGGACTGGCGCTCAAAGCAGATGCCGCGTTTACGAGCATCTGGGGGAGGGATGGGGCGTCACCTAATCCAACTCTCGCAAGTTGTGCTCGCCAGAGAGGATGGCGAAGACCGAGCGGCCGTTGGAGCAGCTGTGGGAGATTGTGTAGTGCTTCGTGGGTTCGGTAGGGTCCCTCGGAACATCACGCAGGCTGACCCAACCCTTCTTTTTGGCTTCCGTCCTGCGGGCGCTTGCTGATAATAGTAGGAATACCCTTTATTGTACCTTACCTCCTAGAATAAACTCTGAAGCGTTTGCAATACGTGCCTACTTGGAATTAACTTGCTCTTTCATCACCCCCCCAAAAAAGGGCAGATCACAGACAGTTCTCGGAGCAAGAAGGTAGATGGGGGGGCTGCAGTCACTTCCCCCCCCAAAGCAAAAGCAAGTGACTTAGGTTGCTCAGCTGAGGTAGCGTGGGATTGATTTCTAAGGCCTGGCCCTTGTCCCGCCACCCCCGACCAGGCAGCCAAGAAGAAATATTCCAGTGTCGGATTCCAGAGGATCGGCACCATCCCACAGCTGAACTCCCGCACCACCAAGGGCCTCGCGGCACGTTGGCTGAATGAATCCAAGCCGGCGAGGCGAGTGCCAGCCGGAGTCCGCGTGATCCGTGGTAGGGAAGGGGGCCTCTCGCGGTAGGCGGTGCGTAGGCTAGCGTTCTCCGCACTTAATAAAGAAGTTGCAGGAAATGCCCTTTTAAAGCCCATGTGAGCAATCGGACAATAAGGTGCCAATACTTTGCTCTGCCTGTCTCCTCACCGGGTAGCAAGAGGGACTTCCTAATAGAGTGGCTTTAAAGCTGAAGGCCTGCGGGGCACGGAGGGAAACAGAATTACTCCACAAAAAGGAAAAAAACCCTTTACCTCTCAGCCCCTTCCGTGTCTGTCCCACCTTGTAAGAGGGTGAGGGACCTTTCTGCCAGAGGAGTCTGCTTGAGCCAATGGGGCTGGCCTGTTTGTCCAGCAGGTTCTGGAGTCCGGAAACTGCCTCCCACTGCAGCCCCCCTGCCCCGGGCTGAAAGGGCAGGGCGAGCACCTCCAACAGAGCCCCACACCATGGCAACTGTAGTTTCTACGTTTTTATTGATGGGAGGGGAGCAATTAAGCCACCATGCAGGGGGCCAACGGCAGCGCAGGCCAGCCTTGGAAGCTCTTCTTAATGCTGACGTTCTTTACTAGTTGCTATGACAAGGTACCTGGGTCCCAGATGATATTCCAAGCCACCTAATTGTTGTGCATATTAGTACAGCTTTGCCTCTGACTCCTTTTTAAACGTGCCCCGGATGAAATCAGTAACCGGAGCGTACAGCTTCCTGGAGGCAAAGGGCAGCTGGGGCCGGGTTAGGAGGGCGAGGGAGGGCGTGCACGTAGAGCAAAAACAAAAGTCAACGTGGACCAGCCACCGTAATGGATCAGAACAAACTATTTGCAGCGTAGAATACTGTCTTCCTTTGGTCCTGGTGCCTTTCTGGAGTCGCAAGCGCACCTAGACAAGGCTGTAGGAGAGAGGGTGCGTATGCCTGGGGAAGGAGGAGATGGTGCCAGGTCCCAAAGAGAGAGAACCCTTCCACTTCAAAGAGGACTAGCAGCAGACTCTCTTTCCTCTGCGAAGCTGTCCACAGAGGAAATGTGCATAGACCGCCACTGCTTTGTTAGATAATTCAGAAGAAACAGCACGGCAACTAGAGGCACTTGAGAAATGGAACGAAAAACCCGCCCCCCGTAGCTCTTCTAAATCTGTCACAGAGCATCTGATGCTTTCCAGAACTCTGCTTTTTAAAAAACAACGGAATGTAATTTGAACACATTCCTCTTCACAAGAAAAAGAGTTAAATAAAATAAATAAATCCCTGGCTTTGTGGGCTTTGGCTTCTCGTAAAGCAGACGCATCCTCTTTTTAACCTCGCGGAGGAACGGAAGACCCACGTTCTAGACTTTGCTTACAGCGGCAGCTTCCCGCATAGCTCACGGGGTTGGAAAGCGTCTCGCCGGGCATCTTGGAGCTGCTCCAGGGCTTCTCGGGACAGAGTTATACCTTGGTCACATAATTATTGGGAAAGAGTCCTTGTTTGCCTCTTAATCTGCCTGTCCACCAGCCTGAGGGATCTGGAAAGAAGGAGAGTTAGCTGGAGGTAAGTTTGCCTGTCCCAGACCCAGAAGACCCCCCGAGCTGCTTATTCTGGTATTTCAGGCCTAAGAAAGCGGACTGCCGTGGGGCACGAGTGAAGCGCGTCTCCAAAGCCTCAAGATAAACCCTATCGATGCCTAAAGACTTGTCTTTTTTTCCCTTTTTGGGGGGGGAGATCCGGAAGAAATCATTTTGTGTAGTGTCCAAATGGGGGAGAGTAACAAGCTAATCCAAAATTAGGTTATTGAGTAAACAGTGATAAATAACAGGGCATAAGCAGAACTGAGATTTAAGACTCCCGCGCTATTCCAAGGCAGCAACTTTAGGTTATCCGATAAAACCGCTGCCAAGCCATACTTTGCCTTGGCAACCAATGCCCCTTCGTGATAAGCATCGTGGCTGAGAGCCGAGGCAAGACACAGGCTTTCTCTCCGAGGGCCCAGCTGCCAATCTGGTCCCATTCTGGAGGGGCAGAGATGGGCCAACGAGGGGATACATCACCTGCGTTTCAGACGACACAGGAATGATAAACTCTTGTCCCTTATCTGAATATTCGGTAGTCCAGGTATATTAAAAAATACGATGGGGTGAGTTACAAAACGGAGCCCTTGGGTTTCGTAAAATAAAAAGGCAATTTCCGCCGGGAGTGCGCTGCGCTGCTCCTGAATGCTCGCCACCTCAGAGGGCAGAGGCGGCTTTGGAAGGCCAAACCACTCTGTGCGCCCAGGTCACTGCAGTTCACTTAACAGCCCGTGGCTTCGTGGGCCTGCGGAGAGGGGCCTTACCTTCTCGGATGAGGTCAATGATGTCGTTGGCATTAAAGCTGAGCTCGTCTGTGTCTTGCGCATCGTAGGCATACAGTGCCCTGCATTGGGGTACCTGAGGCTTGGGCTTGGGCTGGGGCTTGGGTCTGCCCCCAGCAGGTGGGGGTCGGCTCGTCGTCTGCCTGCGGGCACTAGAGTCACGGAGGAAGGCCGTCAGGTGGCAGGACCTGGCTGGGTTATCTGTCCCCCCAGTGCAACCTCCCCCCACCCACTCACGCACGTGCACAGAACATAATATTTACTAGAGAAAACCAAGTGTCGTTATCCACACGTGGCATCCTTAGAATGCTTCTTCCTTTGCAGAACACGAGCTCCAAAGAGGAGAGGCTACTGCTCATCTGTAAAATGGGGTGGCCTACCTTGCAGGGAGGACTGGAGGGCACACAAGGTGAGTTCACAAAGGCCAAGAGCTCTAGATGGGATGCTGCTGTTGTAACTGGTGAAGGGCTCTAGCCTTTCCATTTTATATCAAAAGAAAATTTACCAAATGCAAGCCCGTGAGAGTTTCTAATGCCGTTCTCTCTGAGTTGGACTGCAGTGCCTATCCGCTTTGGCCACCACTGCCAATACTCAGAACGAGGGCAGGAGATACTGAACGTTTCCAGAAGGGGAAGAGGGGCTTAACGGGCAGTGATCCATTCAGTGAAAACACGCACATTAGGAACTTCCCCTAGCAGGTGGTGATAGGGGCTGTGCTCCCCCAACTAAAGTTGGGGGGGAGCACAGCTCAGCTGCAAGGGGCCACCCAGTGAAGCGGGAGCGACGTCTCCAGAAGGGGTGGCTTGGTTTTGGCATTTTGCGGTTTGCGTGAGTGACGGGAGCAGGAGGCCTCTGGGTGGCATACTGCTACGACTGAGGGGGCTTCAATGCCACACGTGGCTTTTCCTTAACAGCCTGTTCTGTTCGGGATGATTAAACAATCAGTCACGGAGGACAGGCATCGCTGAGATGAAAAGGCCTTGATTTTGAAAGGCACCCAGCGTCCGTTTTGGATCAGCCTTTTCTGCCTGCTGAAGTATCCAGGCGCAGCTTCCAAGGCAGCGTTCCTTCATTCCTTCACTCATTCCTGCAGATGTACTTCGGACGCCCCACACAGCACACCTCATCTCTGCTACCAAATGCAAAGACATGGCTAAGGGCTGCGTTCTCAGGGCTACAAGGGAAGGGCAGCAGTTTTGTGGCTTCCTGGTAGCTCTGAGGGGCTGCTAAATGTGCCCGGCCTGCTCCCTTCCTGGACCGTGACCGCCTGAGCGAGTCTGCAGAGGCGAGGCGGGCAGAGCAGCAGGCCCACCGGGCCTTTCCCAGAGCCCAGAGAGGAGGCGGACGGCGCAGCTGCCTGCAGCCAGCCCTCCAGCCCCCAGGCGCCTGCCTCTTCAGACAAACAAGCAGCCGTTTTGCACAGAGGAGCTCGACCAAGCGGATGCTGCAGAAGGCTTACCCGGCGGCACCTTGCTCTGGCACTCTGAGGAAGTCCAGGTTGCTGGGCTGCTGGGATATCCTGCCAGATCCCCCCGAGACCCGTGGCAGTGGTGGGCACGCCATGGAGGTGTACAGGCTCTTCTGACTAGCCCGTTGGCTTGCTAGGCCCGAAGGGTGCAGGGGGTGTTGCTGGATCTTTATCACTCCATTCTGTAGACCTGAAAGGAACTCGAGATGAAAACGCCCAAGAGCCAACCCCCCGTGGCCCGTTCATGGAATGGCTTCCCCTGAATTTCTTCCCAGGCGTGTTGTTCAACTGTCACGCTTTGGACCAGCAGGGAGCCCTCTCCTCTATGGCCCAGCTTTCCGCCACGAGGCGTCAGGTGCCACGTTGCTCCCAGCCACTTGCATTTAGCGCACAGCTGCCCCCCAGCTTGAAGTCTCCCTGCAGTCCTCATGTCTCGAAGCCCTGAGCGGGATTCTCCTCCAGAAGAGGCTGGCCACACACGTGGCGTGAATCCTAGCTGTTCCATTTTTTGGGTTGGGTTTTATGTATTACGCAGACCCAGCCATCGTGACGGATACCACAGATGCAGATTAAAAGAAACCACAGCTTAGTGCAGTCATTTTGAATCTGTTGCTGATTGTGGCTGATGATACTGGTGTTGGCCTGGACAGGGGACAGCCACCTCCTCTCAACCACCGAGCTCACAGAGTGGGGGGGGATCCTGTCCTCTGCTCAAGCTGCCTCGTGCGCAGAGGAAGGCAGGGTTTAATAATGAGAGACGCGAGATGGAATATCCTTTAGGGACAACGGATTTGGAGCCGGTTCTGAGAGCTTACCGGGGGGCGGGGGAGCAGCCCGCATCGGATAGTTCTGGCCCGGCATCTTGCTGGGAAGCCCTCCAGGCTGGGTCCTGTCCCTTCTGGTGGGTCCTGCAACGCAACCCAGAAGTCACTCAAGCAGCAACCATTTGCTTCAAGCGGTGGTGTGCCTGCCACTAGCATCCCCCACAACCTCTGGGTATCTGTACTTACGGGCATTCTTTGGCAGTCCAGGCCCGATGCTGACCTGCAGCACTTTATTGCTCGGCCTGAGAACGGCCACGTCTCCCTGACCTTGACTGAACTGCACTTGGCGAGAGCCACCAGCCTTCCACGGCCCCCAGTTCTCCTTCTTCAGCTTCACCTCGAGTCTGGCACAGAAAGGAAGAACAACAGTAAGGGGGGGAAGCCAGACTCCCCCTCCTGGGTCTGTCTCCTTGGCTGCAGGACCCTTAAGAGCACCTCTGGAATTCCTGAGGACCTCCACCTCTGCAGGACGGTTTCGCTACTTCTTGGGGTCAGGAAGTGACACCAAGGAGATGTGCAGACCCAGGCAAAATTAAATGAAGAAGCTCAGCAAACAACGTGGCTGTCCCTACCCGCTTTTTAGAAAACATGATGCGCATCATGCATCCACCATGCAGGACATTGGCTGCTGACAGAGCAAATGTGACTGATGCATTTGCTATCTCGAGCAAAGCTAAAAATAGCAGCTTCCTCCAGCCCCTTCTCTGTATTTGACCATATCAAACAAGGGATTTCAGCAAAAATGTCTTCCCTGATTCCAACGCAAAGGAGGAGCGATTTGCCTAAGGGAGAAATCTGGGTGGGACGTTCATCTCCTTTCAGTTTGCTTCTGCCTAACAGAGCTGGGGGTCTTCTTTGTAACCCCTGGCCCTTGAGGGAGAGAGAAAACGGCCATGGTCAGACTCCCCCAGAACTGTTGTGGCGGTGAGCCAATTGTTTGTTTCCTGTCTCTCTCCTGCTTAGTTTAATGCGGAAGGCAGGTGGTAGGGAAGAGGTGCTCCTAAGGGGCCCAGGAGAGGCGGCGTGGGCAGAGATTGGACTCTGAGGAGCCCGGCTCGCGTCCTGCCACCTCTCGGAGGCCCACAGTCACCCCTGTGTTTCTAGCAAGGACCAGGCTTCCGTCACCGACTGTGCTGCGGGATGGGGCAAGGGAGATGGTCTTGTGAGGCGTCCCCGGGCGTGCCGTTCGCTCCTAGCTTTGTCCCAGGGCGGGCAGAGCTGACTTGGCCTAACCTGCAGGAGCCTCTCCTGCAAGGCCCACTCACGTGTTGCTGAACTTAAGAGGTAGCCGCCTCTGCGTCTTCTCCTCGTAGCGCTTTGACAAAAGGCTCAGAAACTCGGTCTTGAAGATAGACTCAAGGAGACTGTCATACTCTTGCTCGTGTAGGACAAAAAGGTCATCCTGCATTGTGCTGGGAAAGGAAAGTTGGGGCGCAAGAAATTCAGAGTTTGCCTCTCCAGGGAGGAGAATTCTACACAAAGATCTGGCTTTGTTTCAAGCTTTACAAAAGTCTACAAATTATATTAGTATTAGAGAATAGAGGGGTTATAAAAACCACCTTTAAAATGGCATCGGGGCCAGGTAGTCCCATTACATATCAGCGCCAAGGTGTAAAAACCCCACCTAACCACTTCTGCAGGAGCATTTGACTTCTTAAAAAGCAATCATGCTACTAGGGTGTCTTTGTGTAAATAAGAAGCAGATAGTAATGGTAACTGTTTTCAGAATATCATGAACTACAAATAATCATTTTTAATTCATTAAATCAGAATCCGGGACTAAGTGGATTTTACTCAATTTCTGATTATGCTAATGATGTTTATATGCATTGTGTAGTCAAGGAGCAAATTAACACGCTTCGTAAGTGATGTAAAAGAGCGCGAGGTGGTGAGTCCATTCTGAAAGCGGCCCCCCCCAAATATCAAAGCCCCGTTCCTCTTTGCCCCCTCCATCCAGGTCTTTCCTTCCTTCCTTCCTCTGAAGAAAGGCAGCCCTGACCTTAGTGAGACAGAGAGGATCCTCTCCACTTCAATCCGCCGCTTGAGAACCTCCTTCACGAGGCCTTTATCTGGTCCCTGCTTCACCTTTTCACGCCCAATCAGATACACACATTTAGGAGAGAGAATGAGGTCTCGCTTGATGCCCTGAAACGAGAACGGATCCGTGGCTGCTGCTCTGCCCGCCCTCGCCAAAAGGAGAGCCCATTCCCAGCCTTCACGTAGAGGAATGACAAGATCCCTGGGTACGATGGATGAGCCAAGGGGTTTCGATATCAAAACTAAGAACGTTCAGTATGAGCGTTGCTGCTCGCCCGCAGGCCCAAACACCTGGGATTCTCTCAGCTTGCATGGAACAGATGGGAAAGGTGCAGAAGAATGGGGGAGTCGAGTACTCCCCTGTGGATCAGCTCTCTGGGAAGCCTGCGAAGGCAGCCCACGGTTTGTCTCGGGACCTTGGATTAGCACAGGGCTTCTCTTGGGGGTCCTGTGATTAGGGAATGTTCCCCGCACAGACCTTCAGGGTCCTCCATTGTTCTTCCCTGCCCTTAGGCTGGATTATCAGTCACAGCCTCACAGTCCACATCCAAGCCCTTAAGACGTTTTGCTGTAGGGTGGGTGATATTAATTTTAGTAAGCACGTGAATCAGCCCGTCCACCCGGAGCCCTTGACCAGATTCAGTGTCATTGTGGGTGGGTGTGAGGCAGAGGGGAAGGGTCTTGTGCACGACAGCATCAACTTGCACAGGCTACAGCTTTCCATCCGAAAGCGCCGTTGTTGGGCCCCGGGCCCCCAGAACGAGCAGCGAGAGAAGAGCAGCTGACTTGTCTGCATGCACTCTGCAACTGGGCCACATGGCCATCAAGAAAAGCCTAAGCTAAATGGGCACAGAGGCAACATATCCAGTTTACTTATATACCTTAAATCGCCTGTCGTACTTGGTGACGATGTCAGCAAAATCTATCTTTTCCCGCTTGCCCACAAATTGGCGTAGCTCTGGATGGTCGTCCATGCCAATATAGTCCCCCACAAAGTTCCTGTTGATGCTGTTCCGCCTCCTCTCTTTCTTGTTCAGCAGCAGATCTGAGGCTTTGCCAGGGAAGAACAGCGTTACTTAGTGATACCAGGGACAAAAAGAGATTCCATCACATGGACTTCAGATACTGACAATTTGTTGCACGTGCCAGGACTGAGCCTTGAAGAATTGAGCCTAGGTTCAGCCATAACATGTAGGATCTAGACTTTGTCAGACCAAGTTGGAGAAACCTGGCTGTGATCCCTTCTCAAGCCCACTTCCTAACCTTTCCAGAGACGATTCATTTTCTTTATGGCTTCTGCTTCTCTCTCTCTCTCTCTCTCTCTTTTCAGCTCCTTTATACTTGGACTGAATAACACATTGGGGTAGAAACCAGAGCTTTGCTTCACACTGTACCTAAATGGTTACATTCAGGCCTTTGAGGCCTGGCTGCAGGATCATTTGGTTGGTTGCATTTCTCCGGCCACCCAACTCAAACAAGGTGACTCTGGGCAGCATGCAAGAATGTCAACAAGAAATACAGCCCCCAAAAGAAAGCAGCGCAATGCCTTAAAAGCCAACCAAAACAGTAAAATGGCAACCAGGCTCAAATATGCTGCAACTCCACCAATTTGGGGTCCACTCATCTGGAACCACAGGCCTGTGGGGAAAGCCGGACCTTGACTGCCCTTCTGAAGGCCTGCAGGATCAGAGGGGGCCCGAATCTCAGGAGCTAGAGAAGATGAGGATGACGGTGGTGGCTGAGAACATGGAAGTTGCGCATCTGAGGCAGCGTGCACACAGGCATATACTCATTCTGTAACTTCTTGAAGAACAGAAGACACCCATCATCCATCTTATTACATACAGTGAATCATCACAAATACCTTCTTCTCTCATTTGTACATATTTCTTCCTCGCGATGTGTTTCCTCCAAGCCTTCTGGATGGCCCGCGCATAGCCATCATACTTTCGTTCCCTCATTTCCTCCAGCAGAAATAGCTGCAAGAGAAAGAAAACCCTTCGCTGGTCCAACAGCCCTATCTTGATCCTTTAATGAGTGCTGCCTCTTGGCTCAGCAAGAAGCAGAAGGAAGCAGAGTCTCAAAGAAGGCTGTCTCTCAGAGTCTCGCAGAAACGCAGTGACAGAACAGCAGGCCCAACTCCCAATCTGTGGGTGGAGAAAGGCCTTCCAGTCCATTTGATGAAGCTTCTCCAAAATTCAAGGGGTAACTACTTTCCAGAGAACAGTGACCCCTTGTAGGAGATCTTGGCACCATTAAAAAGGGCAGATAGGGAAACCAGGAGGCTTGATCCGCAGGTCCCCCCAAGACACACTTTTCTGGGATCTACATCTTGGGTGGGGAGAGAAGTGCCTTTTGGATTCTCCGTCTCCTGCTCTGAAACATCTCAAGCAAGTTCCACGGGAGCTTTGTTTCGTTCTGTTTGATTTCAAAAGTAACTATTGGAGCACAGACTGAGGTCATTCTGCCAAGTTGAGAAAATATGGAATAATTCAGGAAGTCCTTAGATACGCAGGTTCATCTACCTTAAGGGAAAGCATATTTCTACTTAGTGAATAAGAGGAAGCTATTTTCGGAAATGAAAAGCCATTATTCTAAGTGGCGTTAGGGAGTTGTGCTGCCTCCAACCAAATGACCAACATCCATTCTGCATGCACACGGGTGAAGTCCTGACCCTCTGGGATTTGGCTCTGAGAGAGACCCTTCTCATCACCTGCAACCAGGGATGCTACCTAGGACTAAACCTGGAATGTCCTTTTGTATCACCACAGAAATTCATGCCTTCCACTCCAGGACCACCAAATAAGAAGGAACAGCCCCGCTGTTGGAACCAGAGTCTCTCTTGCATGAAAGCTGTCTCGGGGGGGCGGTCCCAAGAGAAGGCTTGACCCATCCATCTCACACTGCAGTTGTCCCTCAAGTGGTACACTTCAAACATGTCAAACTGCCATCTTTTCCAGCTGACTAAGTTATGGAAAGTGTCGTCTGACACGTTTGGAAGCGTCCTTTGGAGGACTGCTGTCTTGGAGTTTCTAAATGACCCATCACGTGGAAATGAGCAAGCCGTGTTTCACTGTGCTGTGACCAGTTTTGCTCTTTCAAAACAATCCCCTGCTTCCTCTTCTTCCAGCACTTCTCCTGTTTTGCTCTAGCTCTTAGCTGGAGCAGAAAGCTGGCAGAACATCCTGCTCCCCCAGCAAGGTGATTTACATGATTCACTCCCAGCAGTCGTACTAATTGCAAGCCGTCTATCCAAACAGAGCTGCCCCTCTGCTGTAATTAAGGTCCACGTCAGACACACTTCCTGTGTCCAGAAAACCCCAGCTAGTGACTTGCAAGTAAACAAACAAACAAACAAACAAACAAACTGCTTGTGACATACAAGAAAAGCTGGAAGCAAAAATGAAAAGGGACTTTTTAATGAAAACGAATGCTTTGTCTCCACTGCTGTTCCTTCTCAAATCAGACCTTCTTAGCCCCCTCCACTGAACAGACACAGCGGATTCACACAGTTGGATGGATTCATACAACATTCCAAGCCAAAATCAACAAACCTCTTTGTGGCTGTTGTTGTGTTATGTGAACAAGGCCAGTAATTGTACAGACCTTTGAGGTCTTACAACCGACTTCCTAAGACCCCAGTGGGAAATTGGGAATCGTCTCCAAAACAGGCAGACTCTCCTCCTGAGCGCACGCGTCAGAGGCTGACTCCAGTTCAAAAGCTTTGGGCCACAGGGACCCCGTTCCCATCACATACTTTGGGGAGCAAGGAGGAAAAAAGAGGAGCTCTGTATTGTAGGACAGGACGAGTGGGACGGTCACCCTTGACCTGGGGCAGAGTGGTCAGGACATGTCTGTACCACAACTCATGATTAAATCATGCAAGGGGTCCATAGCGGAGAGTTCTTAGTGCCAAACTACATTTCCTGGGGGGGGGAGTGGGGAGGTAACTGAAAGTCTCAGGAAGTATAAAATCAAAAGCAGGTCAAAGAGACACAGCTTCACCCTCCTACTCACAGACTCTGGTGCTTTGATGAAGATTTTAGTCCTCCCGAGCTGGTACTGGTCAGGATCCATGTTTACGGAATGGAGCAGGTGGAGAACGCCCTGTTTTTCATCTCCCTTCCAAAAAGGCCAGGTCTCTTTGGTCAGGATGGCATACCTTTAAGGAGAGACACTGCACGCTCAGTCTGTGAATGGCTCAAACGCTCATTTTCCAAGGAGAACCTGCCCTCTTTGCATATCAAATGTCCCAGTTCAACCTGTGCCAGAATGCCTGGTGGGGGCAGAGCTGGTGTATGGGAGGGTGGACCCATGGTTTGAATCGAGTTGTTTTGCAATTTCTGTGTGGTTGGTTTTCCCAAGAACCTCGCAAGGTCTACAGCTAGGAAGCAATAGGGTGCCTGCTGGATACTTTGACTACAGCTCCCACAGTCCCTTGCCACCCACCATGTTGGCTAGGACTATTGGATGTTAGACCACAACATTGATCAGGCACCAGACTGCCTATTCCTAATCTTCATAAAAGCAGTATATCCAGCTGAAGAAATAAGGTACTAAACTGAGAATCTTTTAAGTTGAGCAATCATAACTGCTTAGTTCAAGGATTCAAGGGGTTCAAGATTCAAATCCATGCAAAACATCTTAGTTCAAGATTCAAATCCATGCAAAATATATTCCGCAGAAGAGGAAACCCTGGAGACATTTGGAGGACACCTGGCTGTCCTTCCCTCCCGCTTTAACAGCGTGCGGAGAAACAGGTACCTCTGCAGGAATTTTTGGAACACTCGTCTGTAGGCGTAACCTGCTCGGCGAACTCGGATGTTTTCCCTGAGCCCCAGGTACTCCACTTGGTGCTTGACCCTGCAGGGAGAGGGTTAGGAGTTGAGCCCAGTTAACCAGGGAGGGGGCAACAGCTGCTTTCATGTTCGAAACGAGGGGCACAAGCGGTCAGCAACTGACTGAACGGGAAAAAAGGACCGTTTCAAGGGACAACTGGCTGCCCTGGAAGGAAGTGGCTCGCTGAGAGGCATTTTGAAAATGGCCTTTTCTCAGATAAAAAGAAAGGCGGTTTAACGTGTTCTGGGTCGTTGACACTGACAAGAACTGGCAAAACTGTAAGAAAGGGAAGGAGTATTGTTTATGCCTTTCCCCCGGCATTATTCCAATTTCAGAAGGCAGGCATCCGTAAACAGTTTATTCTGAACTATCCTCTCTTTTTACAACCATTCCGTTTAGAAGAATGATGAGAATAATTACTTTAAAAATGCAGGCAGAGGAACAGAGGTGTATTATCACAGAAAAAAAGAATGTAATGGGATTTTTAAAGCCTGAATTATCTTGACAACATAGCTTGGGACAACATGGATGTCAGAACTGGGAAACTAGCTTCCTGTGCTCACCACTCACAACTAATAGACGATGCATCCTGTGCTTGGAAGGAGCATTTTCAGCAGCATGAAAGTGGAAAAGGCAGCGGGTGTCCCCCACTGACAAGGGCCCAACCTGTGCAAGCCCCGTCAAACGGGCAGGGCGGTGCAAGGGGCTCAGGCCGGAGGCCTTCACAGTGCGGCCTGAACCGCCCGCCTGGGTTTTCTCTCCCCACTCCCCCTCTTCCCGTTGCAGAGGAAAGGGGGGCGCATAGCCCACCGGCACCCCCTCGTTTCTGCTCCGGCCTTTTCAGGGAATCCATACCTGCTTTCCTCCCAGTCGTGAGGCTTTTTGGTTTCGTTGGGCTTGATGCAGCGGATATAATGGGGGGTGCATTTCACCAGGGTGCCCACCAGGTCGTTGGCTTGTTTCTGCAGAACAGAGAAAAGGGAGTTTAAAGTCTGTTGCGGTTTGCTTACAGCAACGACAGCAACAATTCTGTCCGCTCCTTCGGCAAAAACAGTGGATCCTGAGGGATTCCGCTAGTGCCCTGAAGCCCCTGCGTCTGGCCAACCCTGAAACTTCGGTTGTGGGGAGCCGTTCGGCTTCTTCTAGCCCGGGGGCTTCTCTGCTCGTCCACTGCTGGGGCGCCGTGGGCAGAGCACTTAGGAGGGCAAAGGGGCAGCAGCCCACTCCTGCTGAAGGCGACTCTCTGTGCCAGCCCAGAGCAGAGGGACCAAGCAGGAGGCGAGTGCTGCCACCCCACCGCACAGAAAGCCAGTGGGGGGCCAGACCATACAAGCGCACGCACACGGAGCTGGGTTGTCATTGTCCTTTGCGGGAGGAGCAAAGGGCAGGGACAGATGAAGACGTAGCCACGCGGGCCTGATGGACAACTGCCAGATGCTCTTTCAGTCCTGCACTTTGGCCAAATCTTGCTTTCCCGTTACATTTCTGCTGGGCTCTTGTTTTTACATTAGGTTTCAGGCAGGAGCATCTGGACACTCCTGAAGTGACCAGAACCCGGAGGCCCTCCAGGTGCTGGAGAAGCAAGGTCCCCTCACATGCCACCGCCCCAAAACACCCACCTTGATTTTGCTGCCGGCGGTGGTGGGTCGGCCTTTCTTATCGGCTTGCAGGTTCTCTGGAAACAGCGCCTTTATAAAAGGCCTAGGAGGAGCAGAAGCAGAGGGAGAGGCGGTGAACTTAGTCCTCTGCGGGGTGCAACCAGCAGCCCCGGAGGCCCTGCTGACCAGCTTGGCTAGAAACGGGGGTGCAGATTCCTACCATTTTGAAGCAGGAAGCCCAGTGAGACGGTAGCACAAGCCCCACATAAGCCCAGCGTAACCCTAAACGCAGCATTAGGAGAGCAGGAACACAAATCACGGCCCAGCCCGCCCGCCTCGTCCCCATGCCTGCCCCAGCCCTGGCCGCCTTCCAAATGTCCCGCGTGGGCCTCGGCCCCCACGGGTTAGCCGCCTCTGACAGAATCAGCCAAGACGTGAACCATTCTGACCCACGAAGCAGCAATGACAGTATTTTTTGTATTTAAGAAACCCAAAGGCTGCGGGGCCTTTATTCCACATTCCAATTCTGGTTCTCATATCCTGGAGCAGGACGTGGATCTCCTTTAGCTTCCCTCACATCTCACGAGCCAGCTGTCTACAAGCTCTCACGCCATTTCTGATTAGCTTAGCGTCTGTTCTGTTGCTCTTAATGTGTTCGTTTCTTCGAAATCCATTTTTGCATCCCCAAGCTTTTGTGCAAGCCTGCACTTCTTCCTGGCTTGCTTAAGATTCCCTCCTTCCAAAAGGAGGTAGGGTGCTTTTTGTTTTTGGAATAAGAGCTTTCTTGGCACCGCTTGCCAGTGATGCTGGGGATGGCCTGGGCTTTGGGAATACTTTTCCAATCTTGTAGAATACCCGCTGAGCTCCTATCGCTGCCATCTTGAGTAACCCACAAATGTCCTGGCAAGATCTTACATGTAAATGCATCCTTAAACATAAGAAAGCCTGTCTTACGTACAATTCGCTGCTTTGCATAAGTTCAATCAAGTCCATGAACAGAACATCTCGGTTCCTCTCACAGAATCCATCCATGTCATACGAAACCTGATGGGGAGAAAAGGGAGTAATCCAGCCTCAACTTGCTTGGCAAGGAAGAGGCCCTTCTCCAGCAGAAAAGCAAAGCGGTGCTCACTCCCAGTCTAGAATTTTGACAAATCCAGCCATCAGTTAAACCATAGTGTAAAGGAGCCATGCCACCAGTTAAATTGGACAAAAGCTCTGATATGGCCATTCTGGCTGGGCAAATACTCAATTTGGAAAGGTACCTTTCCAGCATAATGGTGGATGATGAAGCCCTGATTCCAGCTGTTGAAGTGCTCGTGAGTCCCGATCTGCATCTGCAGCTTCTGCAGCAGTGTCTGGTCTGCCCCTTCCCCGACCGCATGCATCGTGGCGCAGACATCATCCAGGATGCTCATGATGCCAGGTGGGTTCTGGGGTGCCAACAGAAACGGAAGCAAAACTTAGGAAGGACACTGGTCCTCAGTGTTGGGGCCTTTTAGGACTGAATGGTATTGGAAGGCTTTAGTTAGAGGGTTGCTGACCACAGTGGAAAGGATTGTAGCCCTTTCTCAATTCAGTTCCTGGCATTGCCAGTTAACAGCGTCAAGGAAGGGGCGAGAGAGATGGGCCTGGGGCTGTGGAGACCATCCCACACTTACCACTTTGTTCTCGATGAGGTCACAGACAATTTTGTTGTTGAAGTAATCAATGGGCGTCCAACGAATCCCTTCCTGAACGTATTCCTCCTACGACACAGAAAGGAAGGCTTGGCAACGCACCCAGAGGAGCTCTGAAGGTACGTGCTGAACCTTCTTGACTCAAGAACCCAGCCACATCCAAGCTGCTGCTTCATAGAGAGACACGATGGAGTTGTCCGCTGAAAGCAGGGAATGGCTGTCCTTCGCAGAGAGGACCACTCTCCCCAGGGCCGAGGGCCAAGTGCGGCTGCGTCTGTTTACTTACTAATGGCAGCCTAGCCTACCTAGTGTGAAAGGCTATACGGAGCAGGCCTGCCAAAATCCCCTCCTCAGAGCAGCTAAAAAGCCCAGGGTCAAAAGATCAGTGCAACCACTTTGAGATCTGCCATGTTTAGTCGTGTTGCTGTGACTCTTAGAGCAGTGGATGCATTTTGAAGAACTGAGATAGAGAAAGGAAGCATCGTTACAACCGCTGCCAGGATAAATATTCTTGGCAAGAAGTCCATAAAAAGCGGTTTATGGGCTTGCCCAGTCAACCCTACCTTTGTGGGCCCAAAGGGGAAAGCCACCCTGCTTTTGCAGAGCTCAGCCGCAGGAATTGCCAGGTGTGAGCAGGGTTGGACCTCTGAGCAGCCCCTAGGCTGAGCAAGGAGGGAGATGCGGGGAATCGGGAAGGGATAGAGCCAGAGTGTCAGTGTGGGGGTTTCAGGGCCTACGGAGAGTCGTTTTGTTTGGGCACTACTTAGCATCTGTTGGCTTGAAAGGAGCAAGGTACCTCCTAGGATCTTGTCCCACTGTTGGGGGACTAAGTCTGAACCCTAAATAAATCTCTGATCTGGCTGGCATTATTCAAAGACAAAGGCTCCGTACGGCAAAGGGCACTCCTCTTCCTATTTTCACAGGCAGCGGCTCTAGGAGTCACCTCCGATGCTGGAAAAACAGTCTAATAGGCTGCGTCCAGGTGAAACACAGCTGAACATCGGTGTAGGGATTGGCAGGTTTTTCCATTACACAGAACTCTTCCTCTTTTAATTGCTTTGCTACCTGATGAAGAGCGCCTAGTCACGCACTCTTCGGAAAAGCACAGCTCAAGGAATGAGATGCACCAGAGTGGTTTAAACAACATCTGTGGTTCCCAAGAGGATTTTAGGGAGCAAAATCAGCAAATGTACATGCTCTTCAGAATGGCAGGTAGCAAGGGAAAATAAAAGCAACCCGCCGTTCTCTTTGAAAGAGGCAGGCAGGCAGGAAATGGAGAAAACAGAAGTGCCCTCGTTTTAATTTCAGAGCCCCGTCCAACACGAGCACGCAGCCAGCCAGTTTTTCCACATCGGACAGCGAGTCAGTATCCAGGGGGAAGTCATATGATGCGATGATTGTTCTGGGACACGAGGCTCCCTCTTAGGTCACTGGATCAGAGGAGAAAATATTCCAGCAGCCATGGCTGTGTTTACTTCCAGGCTGGGCGGGCTAAACCACAACAGCTTTCTCTCCATCTTGCTTTGCAAGGCACTTTTTTAAACAATCATCAGCTGAAAAGCTTCCCATCCAGAGGCAGAAAAAAACAAGTGCCGACAGTTAGTTCCCAGGATTTCTCTCCAAGCCTTTCAGATTTACCTGCTCTGCCTTCAGGGTGAGCTCAATAAAGATCTGCTGCAGCTTTTCATTGACAAAATTGATGCAAAATTGCTCAAACCCGTTTTTCTGGAATAAGAACAAACCATGAAAAGATTAATGTAAGGCTCCCCATACCCATCTCTCTTTTTACCAAATTAAGCTGATCCAGTTGTCTTTTTCAACATGTTTTAATGACCTTCCCAGCTGAATTTTACAGGTCTGCTGTGAGCCTTTTCATGGAGGTCAGTGACCTCAGTTCTCCAAAACTGTTTCCAAAATCTGAATTTTCTTTAGAACAGCTGTTTTTGGTTCCATGCCCAGAAAAACTCAGAGCTTCTTTTGTTTTTTCTAAAATGCCTCACAGCCCCCTTTTGCACAGCTCCATTTAGACCCTAAATTCTGCCCTAGCTTACATTAAATGCTTTGTTTTAAATTAATTGATGTTTCCATTTATAGGAAGCAATACATTTGGGCTGACATCATCATCCTGCAACATTTAACCCACCTCCCTCCCCCAGATGTTTTTACTGCAGAAAGGCAAGACTAATAAAGTAGTCCTAAAACATAAATAAAACTCATTCCAGCAGCCTGACCTCACTTCATAGTCCAGCATGACCAACAGTATAATCCTGGACATGTTTGTTGGGAAATAACTGCCACTGTGTTTGTGGAACTCGCTCCTTGGTGAGCATTATCTAGAACTGCAGCCAGAGGAGAACTTTCTTGGGCAGCAAATACAGCTTCCCCAACCGTGATGCCTTTCCCTCTGTATTCTATAACCAAACAGCAGCCATTCATTTGGAGTGGGGGGGGGGATGCAGTTCATAATCCTGCTGTGGGAAGGGCACCCCACTCTCCCCCCTTCCAAGCAAGAGAGGTTTTTGCCGTGGGGAGCTGTAAAAAATATGACCTCCCACTGCTCAGCTACAGAGATCCCTACAAGGGAGAGTCTCTGCTTTCTCCTACTTAGACTTCAGCCCCTGGCTAGGGAGGGACCAACCCATCAGACAGGCAAACAGGGAGGACCATCTTCACAGCCCCAGCCAGCAAACAGCACCGGGGCATACAGTAAAAACACTGCCTTCTGCTTCAGGCTGGCTTGGAGTTACCGGTGCCGAGGCTGAGGGCTGCTTCTCGTTTTGGCCCCTGGACCCCAAGGCAGGTCCTCTGAACAACCCCCAGTGGCGCAGGGATCGAGTAATTCTTCCAAAACGGCTGAATGTCTTCCTTCCTGCAAAAGGGCTGGCAGTTTTGCTGCTACAAAGCTTCCTAATCGATCTGTAGATCGTTACCTGAAATATTTCAAAGCCGTAGATGTCCAGGACACCAATATTATACTCTTGATTATCTTTTTCCATCGCCTTATTGATGGACTGATAAAACAAAATGGGGAAAAAAGTATTCCCATGAAAACAAGGAATGTAACTTTAAAATCAATGCAATATAGTGAATTAAACCTGAGTAAAAAGGCAATATTTTTGCTTGTTAAAGGTTATTTAATGCCACTTTAAGTGCACTGAGAACTGCAAGGGCAGGCCATTCACTCTTTGCTCTGCCCAGGAAGGAACTTCACTGAGATATTTTTATGCCAGTTCTTCTGCCATACCAACAACAGGGGGCCCTGAGTCTCCCCTCCCCAAGGGCAGCACCCTCTCAATGGGCACAAAGGGCAGAGTGTTTTGGAATGTCGTCTGCAAAACGGTGATGATGCAGCAATTTGAAGTGGCTGCTTTCAAGCCACAACAGGAAGAGGCAGAAGGCTTGAAAATAGCTACTTCAAATTGCTGAATTTTGCAGATCCTTCTTCTGAAACCTCTTAGAGGAAGTACTGCTGACGAGGGATGCCAAGGAGGGATATTCTTTTGTTATAGTTCAGTGGAATGTTTTTGTGACAATCTTATGCCTTTATTGTTTGCAAATGTCTGTTAACTGCCAGGAGTCTATTTGAGGTTGGCAGTATACATAGTTTATAATAAGTGCATAAATAATCCTCATGATGGACACCACTCTCCCATTCTCTTCCAGCAACTGGGGAAACAGTATGTTGAACCACCACCTACGTCCACCAAGAAGTCAAAGACCCTGGCGTGAAGTGCTTTGGCCAAGGCGTCCCTGGTGTAACACGCTTGCTCCACGTTGAGGGTCACGTTGATGGATTCCGATTTGCCGCCCCACTTGCTGTCCATCTGCCTGCTGGTCAGTTTCTCTTTAAGCCGGCACTGGTTAATTCCCAGGAGGAAAGCCGGGAATGCCAAAACTGCAGGGTATCGAAAGAAAACCATAGTGAGACAGCAAAGACTGCCAAATAAGAGTGGCAGCTCTATCTGGAAAAGCGGCAGTAGAACCGGCTTCCCAAAGTGCATCTTAAACCTCTTGGAAGACTCTTCTGCTCAGCAAGTTGGTTCTTTAGTCATCACAGGATCTTTCATTCTGTCCTGAATGCCAGAACTGGACCAGGCAAGCCAATAATCTACTTGGCATCCCTCCCCTGGCACAGGAGGAGAAGAGATGGAACCCTCCAGAAGTTCTTCGGAACATGGCCAGTTGCTCATGGTCCAGAGGGACAGGCAAGCAATGAGTAGCCGGAGGAGGAGGAAGGATAGCATTTTGTTTAGAACCTCATCCCGCTCAGGGTGGAGGGCACTGCATCATCAGTGCAGATTGCATGGGAAAACATTCCATGTTTTGCACCCCCTAATCCAGATCATTCTCCAGTTCTGGACACCTCTTTTTGGGTAGAGGAGGAGAAACTCTGGCAAACATCAATGTGCCTGGGCGTCTCTTGCCTACGTGGATATGGTTCTTCCGCATGATGGCCCACCACCCTTGCGTCACAAGAGCGAACTCCTGTGACCCCTCGGGGCTTCCCGTTCAGCCCTCGGCCACTGCTCCAACCCAGTCCAAGAGGGGCTACCTACACTCCTCGCTCTCCACTGCAGCATAGTTGCTGACTTCTTTGAAGCTGATGTTGCCCAAGTGAAGCACCCCTGCCACAATCTGGATCACCAAAGCCTGCTCTTCTGCAGAGATCCCAATGACATTCATGGCATGCTGCAAAGATTGAGATTGGGAGAAAAGAGAGGAACAGATGGATTACAAGCCCATCCGAAGAACTAAATCAGTTTGGCTTAATTAGCAGTAGTAAATATTTCTTTTTTTTTTAATAGTTTTTATTAAAAGATTTTACATAGGTAATAAGAATGCATTCAAAGAAAGAAAAAAGATATAGTAAAGTAAATGTGAAAAAGAGAAAAGAAAAGAGAAAGAGAAAAGAAGATAGAAGAAAGAAAAATAAAATAAGAGAACAGAAAACATGAGTATATCTACATGAATGAATGAATGAATGAATGGGCTTCTGATCTTCCTCCAGGCAGTTATACATACAACCGTAATCAAACAACCCACAAAATCATTTTCTTTCTTATGTAAAAAGTCCATAAGTGGTTTCCATTCATTGATAAATGTCAATAATAACCTTTCTCTAATCAAAGGAGTCAGTTTGTCCATCTCAGCAAGTTTAATAGTTCTCTGGGGATTTTTTAAACTCTTCTTCCTTTTTTTTTTTTAATCTTGTCCAAAGTCACTTAGATTTTCTCTTGCCTTTTCTTTTTAAACTCACTGTTATATTGAATAAAATATCCTCTTACAAAAGCTTTGCTTGCATCCCACACCGTTCTTACTTCTGTGCCTTTATTAAGCATATTCTCAAAAACTTCTTTTAACTTCTTCTTACAATCCTCCACTACCGTTTCCTTTTGGAACAACATCTCATTCAATCTCCATCTAAAAGAGCCATTTTTCCTTTTAAAAGTTAAAGTCACTTGGTTGTGGTCTGAAAAAGTCTTTGGTAATATCTCCACTTTATCAACATTAGTAGTCAAAGATAAGAGATCCAAATCATATCTATTCTGGAAAAAGATATATGTCTTTCAGAAAAATAAGTATATTCTTTTGAGTCACCATTTTTATATCTCCATACAAGCTCCAAATTTTCCATTAAGTAAAAAAAAAAAAAAAAAAACCTTTGGTAACGTGCCTTGTACATTTTTAATATTTTTCTCAGAAGTTCTATCTTTTTGTGGGGAAACCACTCCATTCCAATCTCCCAGGAGACACTAATTTTCATACAGAAAGTCCAATAGTTTATCCATAAGACCTTTATAAAATGCTGTTTTATCTTCGTTTGGAGCATAGAATCCCAGTATCAAAGTCTTAGCCCTCCATAGGTTAATTTCCACCCCAACATATCTGCCATAATCATTTAATATAAGTTTTGGATATAGTTGAGAATTTATACACAAAACAACTCCATTTCTTTTTTTCACTCCTGCTGAGATGAATTCTTTGCCCAAATTTTTTTGACTTAAATATTTCATATATTTTTTCCTAATATGTGTTTCTTGTAAGCAAATCACATTTTGTTTTAACTTTTTCAAATAATTTTCTTTTCTCTTTTGAGGAGCATTTGCTCCATTTATATTCCACGTTAAGCTTTTATAATCCATAGTTATGCCAAGATTTTAGAGAAATCAGTATCTGTAGTGCCCAACATGGTATCATCTTCAGTGTCCTGTTGTATCTGTTGTGGCATTTGTTCAGTCCCATCTGTCATTGTCACTTCCATTTGTATTTCCTCCCCTTCTTCTTTCAAATTTCCCAAGAAATCTCTTGCTTTCTGCACAGAGTTCGGCCTGAATCTCTGTTGTTTAAAAGTAAAAATCACCCCTTTCAGCTGATCCCATTTAAATGGAATCTTCTTCTGTTTAAGTTTGTCTGTCAGAAAAAATACTCTTTTCTCTTACGTAGTATTCTAATTGGAACTTCCTTAAGTACAGTTCCACCTGTGTTATCAATCCTCAATCTAGTACTGAAATTCTGCTGCAGAGCTTGATCTCTAGTCTTCCTCCTGACAAAGTACACAAATGTTCCCTTGGAATATTTCTTAATTTTGCAGATCGTGTATTGATCCTATAAGCCTTATCAATCCCTATGTCATCTGTATCCCAATCAAAAAAGTTAAACAGAGAGTTAACAGTCTTTTCTCTAATATCTTCCCCACGGTCTTCGGGAATTGCTCTAAATCTTAAACAAATTCTTTTTCTCTCAGTTCTAGTAACGCCAAGTTGTCCAACTCTTTCTCCATCTCTCTATTTATAACGTCTGTCTTTCCAAAACTTCCACTTTGTCATTAATTTGGTTTACATCTCCAGCCAATTGTCCTACATATTCTTCAATCTTCTTAACTGCTTCTTTCATATCCTTTTTTATCCCTGCAAATCCTTCTTCCGTTTCCTTTTTAAAAGCATCCAAACTATCGGCAACTGTTGCAGTCATCTTCTTGCCAAATTCTTCAAACATTTTCTGCAATAAATCTGGCATGATGCCCTTATCTGTAAGTTGTTCTGGTGAACCTCTCCTTCCTTCTCCTATTTTTGCTGCTTTCCTATGGCAATTACTAGGGTGAAAATAAAAGGCAGGGTTCTCTCTCTCTTTTTTCCCCCGTTTTGCTTTTCTCTGTCTTTAACACTTTAGTCCCAATCAGCCCACCGTAGCTACAGTCACACAACCTGGCTCATATTACCCTTATTTTGTAAAATCACCAATTATCTACTTCCTGTAATAATGAACAATCAGCATTCCCACGAAGGTCCGGTCTGCTTGTCTGATTAATTTTACTATTTTCAAAGGCACTTTCATCAGAAAAAAATTATTCTTCTGTTTTCTAAGATTACTGTCCCCTTTATCCATTTAAATTTTTCTTAAATCACAATCTTGTTAAGCTTTTTGCTTTTAAGTTAAAATCCTTTCAGATAGTTTTCTTCTCTCTTCTTAATTCCAAAAAGAAGGCAATTCACCAAGTGTCTTTATTTTTTCCTGCCATTCAGAATCTCTCTCTTAAGTTGTAAATTAATTGTATCCAAATGTTTAAGAAAGTGAGGTTTTTGCAGGTCATACGTCCGTAAAGGCTACGCAGCAGTTTTGAGCGTGATGATAATCCCTCAGCTCCCAAGCCACTCAACTCACGATCGACCACAAGAAACTCAATTACGGTGGTCTCCTCATGAGGAGCAGCTATCCAGAGCACAGGTGGGCAATTTCCCAATCTCTCCTTCTCCGGAGAGTATTTCGTCAGCCTTAACTTGCTGCCTGGTGGCCAGTCTTTGCTGCGGTACTGCTCCTGCTCACAAACACACTCATAGGGATGTCTAACCCGCCATAGGTCCTCACCCAGAAGCCCAACGGTAGTAAGTATTTCTATGTTATCTTCAGAGCATTTGGAACGGCTTCCTTATCACAGTCCTGAATCAGACTTGTGCTTTGCTATCTCTCTGAAAGGGCAAAAAATGCTGACTTATTTCATTTTAAATGAAAGAACAGTTAGGGAGGGAGCCCACGTGAAGACCAGTCTTTTGCAGAACAACACGCCATTGCTGTAGGTTGCCAGTTCTCGCCACAAGAAGCTCATTCAAATAAAAAGAACTCGAACGTTTCCAAGCATATTTGAAAAAAATACTTTAAAATCACAACAAGCAGAAGGCAGAAGGTATAAATCGCTAGAACTCTAAAGCAAGAAATGCTTTTCAGAGTTGATGCTCTCCAGCTGTTTCTCGCCATGTTATGCTGCAAGGCAGAGGAGGTGTTTAAACGACAGCAGAAGAGAACAAGCAATCTGTTTAAAAACCTTCTTCCTAAATGACTAAATATGCCCTTTATTTACGTATTTGCTTGCTTCCTCGCTTGCTTGCTCATGTTACGATTTTACAGACTGAGGAAAATCCATCTTGTACTCCGTTCTGTCTGACTTCTCAGTTCAGGGAACAGAGAAGAAAATCAAGGTGGATGAAACAGTGGAGTCCCAACAAATCCACAAAAGCCACCCAAAAGATCCAGAATCTTTGGCAATATGCAGGGGGACAGACAAGGGCTCCTTAACCAACCAAATCAACAGGGCAAGAGAGAATCAAGAAGATGAAAAGTATGAATCGCATGCGGTAGCGAGATTTCAGTAGAAAAGAGGATTAACCCGTCCATTTTTTAAAAACCACCTCCGTGGATGGAAATGAGGTTCCTGAAATCATAGAATTGTTGTCCAGAATGGCTAACGGACAATTCGGTATCTAGAGCGCCTCTCCAGCCTTGCCCCAGGGGCTTCTCAGGCACCCTCATAATAACTGACCACCACAGACCATCACTGTCCCCCTCTGCCTTTCTGAGCAAAGGAGCAGCTTTGCTAGTCTCGAAACTACACCTAAGATCAGATCAGGGAGCCGGATGAAAACACGGATGGACGCGGACGGGGATTCCTCTAGGACTTCTGTAGCAAAAAGCAGTCTGATCGTGTATGTAAACCTTACCGAAATGGCCCTTGTTCTCACACACGCTGCAGTTGGGACACATTTCTCACAGACGCTGCTCTTATTTAAAGTGGGGGTGCAGAAGGGGGGGTAAAGTTACCAGAGTTTCCTGGAAATCAGACTTGTCATTGATGTCTTCCACTTTGTAGGATCCTGAGAGGCTCAAATAGTGATAGTAATCCATACTGGTGATGCCAAGGCTGGTCTTTTGCTCACTGGAGGCGCCTTCAATCAGCTGCAGGATAAACCCCCCAAATGGTAAGTTAGTCCATTTTCTGTTGCGTCTGGGAGAGGGAGAGAATTTGGCTTTATTTATGGGTGGGGGTGGGGGGGAGCACTACTTTCATCCTTACTGGGGCTCTCATCCCAAGCTTCAAAGGAAAACGGCCATCTTTTGTATGTTGAAAACTACCTCTGAGAGAATAGGAGATGACAGACGTTTGCCAGGGTGATCACCGCAAATATTGCCTCTATAGAATTGGGCCCAGGGAGAAGGACCCTTTGCACACGAAAGGCCCCAATTTCAATCTTGGTTCTTAGCTATGTTATGCAACATAGCTAAGAACATCTCCAGGTGACCCCGGCAGCCCTCAGCCAGAAGAGTACCGAGCTCCAGGGAGCAGCAGTCGGTTTATTCAAAAGGCTGTCATTACATCAGGACTGCCAATTGGTTGCTTGCTGGTGGGGGATTATGGGGGAAGTAGTCCTGAAGGCCTGGAAAGCACCAGATGGCCCTCCAGAAGGAACAGGAGCACCTCCATCCCATTGCAGCCAAACTTGCAGAGAAGTTCTGAGGCCTCTTGTTCAAAGCACCGCTGCAGCCCCTCTCCCCAGGCAGTCTCTGACCTGGTAAAAAATGTGGAAGCTCCTTTCCCCAGGATTCCTCATGACGACTCGGGATTTCTCCAGCAGGAAGTTGGAGATCTTGCCTCCATCTGGCTCCCCACCTGGACTAAACTGGATTTCAAAGTATTTCCCCTGCAACAAATGGAGGATGTCGCTTATTGAAAGAGGGTGAAATAAATGCAAGCCTCAGCTCTAGGCTCTGAACAACTGGCTGTGGGCATTTTGCCCACCCATTAAAACAGAATGGCTAAAGGAATCATTTCCCCCAAGCATTTTCTACATGAAATCCTTGGCTGGGGAGAAAGAAAGGTTTCTTTTCTTACTGGGGGTCAAAATAGCATCACAACAGATGCTTGGTTATCCCCTTATATCCCCCCCCAACTTTAACCCTCTAGAACAGAAAGAATGGGGAGAAACGAAGAACGAGAATGAACGTGACCCATGTTGTGCTGTTTGGGCAAGTACCAAAATGCGCAACTCACAAATCTGCTGGAATTGTTGTTCCGGACAGTCTTGGCATTCCCAAAGGCCTCCAGGAGAGGGTTAGACTGCAGAATTATATCCTTCACGTGCTGAAAGCAAGAAAACTGAAGATAGGCTTTGGATGAAAGTGCCCTTCCTTCACCTTCTCCTTATACAAGTAAATGGTGCTGAGCTAGATCCTCCAGCTTGATCCTACGAGCCAGTTTTCGTACGCTCCTGAGCCAAAGCACTTGGTCTGTCACCCAGAGCTGCCGTCTGTGAGCTGCAGGCGGGGCTTCAGGCAGCTCTTTGGAAGCCGCCGCACAGTGAACACGGGCAAGCAGGCACTCTGGCCCGGGGTCTTGCCCTGGGAATGGTTGTAAAGAGAGGGACCT
Organism: Python bivittatus; assembly: GCF_059951505.1. Taxonomy (NCBI): domain Eukaryota; kingdom Metazoa; phylum Chordata; class Lepidosauria; order Squamata; family Pythonidae; genus Python; species Python bivittatus. The sequence goes on from NW_028277085.1 coordinate 764,935, forward strand.
CTCCCCTCCCCAACTGTTCGCATGGAGAAGACGGGCAACTGGCAACGCTGCCTTGAGCCACTGGAGGCGACTCAAGCACTACGCCAGGGAAGAGTGACATCTTTCTGCACCCTTTGGCTCCTCAGTGAAGATGGGCTTTTCTGCACGTTGATGTCCACACTCGATATGGGAAACCAGAAGGGTGGGCCTCGGGCCACCCAAAAGACCCCTTTTATTATTTATTATCCCATGTGTTAACACCCTTTCCTTCCCAAGACTTGCAGGAGGACCGCTGCCTAGACACAGATCCTAACGAGGTTGCCATTAATTACCCCGGGGTTGAAACCAATTAGCGATCTCCCCGGCAGTCATAAAGACACCTAGCTCTTCTGTTACCTATTTTCTGGCAGTCTAAATTTGGCTTCCAGGGGGGAAAAATGGAACTTTTCCCCTTCCTAGAAATAACTGAACCACTTATTTATAGTACACGATTAAGCCCATTCCAAAAACAACAGTTGCTCCTCCTTTGGCTACTTACGGCTCAAAACCAGGCAGACTGTGATCTTCATGGTAAAACAGGAAGGACATAATTAACAAGACTACAGCAGCACAAATAAATTACAGGGAGCTGTCCCAAGGAAGGCAGCCGCCTAGCAGAAGGACACCCAGATTGGTCCAGAAATGTCCCTTCCTCTCCGATCCTCTCACCTGCACTTTGGGGCCTCCTCCTGATATTTTGGAGATGTAACTCATGATGTACTTGGCTCCCACAGTCTTCCCAGCACCACTTTCACCACTGAGGAAAATTAAGAGCAGCATATGGTTACAGTCGTTCCGAGCAGAGCCCTCAAAAACAACGGTTGAGGTTTGTGAGTCCCAGAAGCCTTGACCTTACATGTTCCACCTGCCCCGAAGCAGAGCGCTTAAAGACTCCCTCTCACTCACGCCACGTCACCTGAACCCCCGGAGCATGGCTGATGCTTCACTCACTCGCAGTCTCAATTGGAAGCCAGGGTTTGAACTGAGTGTACCATCTTGGATGGCGAGCCAACCCTGGTTTGCCAGGCTTGGATAAAGCAACAAGTGTCGCTTTCTAGGACACCGGCAACCGAGACTTCCCACATCTGTGCCTTTGGAGGGGGAGATGCCTGAGAGGGCCCACGCCGCCAGGCCAAGGCTTAGGGCCAGCCCCGTCATGTGCTTTGCATCCTGTTTTCCTGCAAATTTGCATGGTTTTATCGATCAGAATCCTGATGAATTTGCTAAGTATAAAGCTCAGCAGGACAAGGATGCAATATTTATGAACCGCAATAAGCAGCCACGAGGCTGCTTGACTCCTTCTGGGCATCGTGGCCATTCCAGCCCAAGGTTCCTTGCAGGGCAATTGTCCCCTCAGCCCCTCCTCTTCTATTGCTTTTCCAATAAGTTGCGGGCAAATGCATTCCCTTTTCTAATTCTGTCCCTCTCAGGGCTCCCCCACCAGACAAGTTCTGCAAAAGCATCCATCTCAGAAAGAAAGCCAGGACACGTGACCAAAACCACTAGGAAAGAAACATTATGGGAACTCTATTTTGGTACCTATTAGCTGTTCCCATCTACAGTTACAGAAATATTTCAGTGCCTATTGGAGATTTTTGAAAGTCAACACAAGGAGAAAAGTCAGCAGGGAAAAAAAAACACAGAGTGTGGCTCAAAAGTTTTGGCTCAGTGTGGTGAACTGTGCACCCACCCACCCACGACAGCTTAACATTTTGTGTCAAGTATGATGCCTTCTCCAACCAACTGTGGTTTAAAAATCTGGCTTAGCATCTGTGAATGCAGTCAAAGAATTTTTGCAGCCTTCAAGGTCAGGATTAAGTTTTCAAATGAAGTATTTTAAATCTTGCTGTTGCTTCCCTTTCAAAGCCAAAACACATAACATGCCTTATGTTTAAAAAAAAATAGCAAAGAAACCAATATGCCTGGCATAATACACCTAAACCTGGTGATTGAAAGCAGAACCTGCTATATATTTTCTCAGAAGTTAATCCCACCAAGTTCAAGGGGGCCTGTAGCCCTGAGGAAAGTAGGAGCGGGAGCCAAGTCATGGTCTGGCAACTCCTAGTCCTTTTCAGGATGCAAGAGCAAGAGAGATGCAGACCATCAGCCTGCCAAACGAGGCTCAGCTCTGTGCTAAAGTAAATCACAGAGTCAGTGTATTATTGAATTAAGCGAAAAATCAAATGCATTTGACACCGGAATGAAATAGGGTTTTGGCTACTGGAGCTTGCAGCCAAGGCTGAGTCCAAGCTGCACAGTTGCTGGGCAGTCATGAAACATTTGTACGGGGTTAAGGGGGAGCAGCAGTAGACAGCCGGAGCGCTTGACGGACGTTTGGTTAGCGACACGGGATAAAGGGGTTCTCGACCCTAGGGGGACCTTCTGTTCTGGACTGGGCAGCATCCTCGGCTGCCCCACCTTGCAAAGAAGCACGAACCTCCTGGCCTCGGTAGCAGCCAGGCTGGCCCCACAAGCAGCAGGGCCCTCTTTAGACCGGGCCCAGAGAAGTGACACCCACCCACGTTCTTCCACCAGCAACTACTTGCAGAAAACGCCAGGTTTCTGCCAGGTCTCCCCCTTCTCTTGGGGCACTATTTACCTTTGTCTGAGAACCTGTGAATAACCCTGGGGAGGGTTATACTTTCTGCTGCTGGTCTGGGGGCTCTGTTGCTTCAGGCGTCCGCAGTGTTACCAAGCAACCTCAGAGGCGCTGTCAGCATCATCTCAGGACAAGGAAAGCCTTGCCAGCTCCTTTGCATCGATGTATCACCACACGACTATGACTATGGCCGTTGTTGGCTTCTCGTGCCCTGTATTTATTCCATGACACTTCCAGTGTCAGGAAAAGATCCTTGTGGCATCTAAACATGAATGCCAGAAAGTTCATAGAGCGGAGAGAACACTCGTGCTGTCACACTACAGCCAAGATGCCCGTCCTGGGCAGCTTGATGGCAATTGCACAGTGCAAAAAAGAATTTCTAACCAAGGTCTCATTTCATCCTCAGCCACATGGAGGGAGAATTCCTGTAAGTGGCAGATACTGCATTTTTTTTAGGCTTCAGAAACCAGAAATAGAAATCAAAAAGCCACAATGATGACAAGTTGGGAAAAAATACAAGGCTGGCTGCTTGCAGTCTAAGGCTGCAGGCCACAAGCAGAGATGGCAGAAAAGTACTTGAAGACGCCACTCGTTTATCCTTTCCACTGTTTTATCCCTTAGAAATTGCCGTACAGACTGATCGTTGCACCCCCAGGAATCATGGACCCTCCAGCCTTACGTAGCGGGGAGGGGAGGAACCTCCCACGGGAGGGGGAAGCAGGATCTGGAGACCCAGCTGGCCCAGCATGGCACGGATGCTTTCTGACAAGGAGCTGCGCACTGTCTCAATAAGCCAGAGAGACACATTCTCCCCTTCCCTGGGAGGAATGAAGAGATTCATCAGATTTTGCACGTAGGTTCAGTCCCTAGTATAGGAAAGGCACACTAAATAAAAACTGCTCACAGATGTACACTGAGATTGAACTTGTTTACCCTTAAAATCTACATATCTCCCTCAAAACAACACACATGGTTCCTATGTGCACTCCATGTTATATGCTTCCTTAAGCAGAAAACTGCAACACACAATTCAAAGAAGTTCATAATCCAAAGAATGAGTGTCTTCTGATTCACGGGTTCACCTAGGAAATGCAAATTGGGCTGGCTTACTGAAAAGCTCTAACCAGGCTGTCTCTCGTACTCATATGTACATTCCTCACCATCTCCACATGTGTGGTTCAACTTCAAACTCTTCATGATCTAATGGACATCATTTCACCAGAATTGTGTGTCAGTAACAGCTTCTTTGAGTCTTCTTAAGTTTGTGTGTGTCATCAGTGATACTATCTAGACACCTTGTCTTTTCTCAGCCTCTTTTTTGATCGCCTGTGATTTTTTCCAAGCATCAGGGTCTTCTGCAAGGACTTGTGCCTTCCCATTATCTCTCCAAAATATTTAAGCTTTAGCTTATTGTTAGTGCTTCCGGCCATTTTAGTTTCCATTTCAATTTCTTCTAGTCCAGCATTTCTCATTATATGTTCTGCATGGAAGTTAAATAAACCAGAGGCTGTATATAACCTTGGGACCTCCTTTCTAATTTTGAACCACTTAATTGCTCCACATTCTGTTCTAACTGTGGCTTCCTGGTCATCATACAAATTATTCAGTAGACAGATGAGATGACCCAGAGAGCCCATGATTTTAAGGGCTACCCACAATTTGTTAGACATCACAAAGAGACAACTTTGGGGAGCTCCCTTGCCCTTTTCATTCTTCATCAGACATTCACAATGTGGTCTTGGGTGCTTCTAATCTAGCTTGTACATCCCATGAATTGTTGAAATCTGGATTGCAAAATCGTTGGTATTATCTTATGTGAGCATGTGAGATAAGCACGTAACTCTTGGGTAATTTCAATCTTTTTTAGCACTGCCCTTTTTTGGTACAAGGATATAAATGAGTCTTTTCCAGTCTCTGCTGTTTTCCTTACCTGCTTACAGCGGCATGCATCACTTTAACTGCATCTACTTCTACCATTTTAAACTGTTCTGCTGCTATTTCATCCACTCCTGCAACTTTGTGGTTAGAAGTATTTTCTAGGGCCCATTTGACTTCACTGTGCAGAACATCTGGCTCTCCTTCAATGATCCATCCTCAGTAATCCCTCCTTTACATCTTCTTCTCCAGTAGACCTTCACCTTTATTCTTTGATCATGCCCATCTGTGCCCTTGATTTCCCTAATTTTCTTAAACAAATCTCTTGTCCTCATTCAGGTGTGATCCACCATCCCTTGCTGTGCTTACACTCAGGATTTATCTTCATCTGAACACCAGACTGCGCAACTTCTCCCCCTTACAAACCCTTGGTGGCCTGTGTCAGGAGACTGGTGGATGGGGGAGAGACGCCACCAGCAGAGCCACAGTAAAGATGATGCTCCCGCCGCCATCAGCCAAGCCCCAAATGCAGAAAGGAAGGCCAGTTCCTTACCTGATGATCACACACTGGTTCTCTCTGTCAATTATCATATTTCGGTACATATTATCTGCCAGAGCATAGATGTGGGGTGGGTTTTCATATTGCGCCTAAAGAGAAGAAAGCAGAAAGTAAGAAAGCATGACTTAACATGTGGTTATAAATATAAGAATTGATTAAAGGTCACATGAAGAAGACAGACACATGCCAAAAATACCTGCCATGTTCCTCAAAGGCTTGGAAAGTATCGGAGAACAAGGCTTGGGGAGTAGGAAGTAGTGAGGCATTGGAAAAGTCCAGCATCAAGAAACTTTTAATTAATTCATTTTTTAGTGAAATTAAATTTTGAAAAGCTAAAAGTAATAACTTACAGCTCCCTGATACATTTCAATTTCTTTCTCTCCAAAATATGGCATCTGCTTGAATGGATTCACAGAGATTAGAACGGATCCAATGTATGTCTGCATTAGAAGAAGTCAAGGTTGGTGTCATTTCAAGCGACAAAAATGAAGCGCCACCTCCTCTTACAGTGGGCTTGAGCTGTTCCTCAGATTTCCACCTAATATTAAGTGTGATTTGTTTGATTTACAGTAGGTCATCAAAAGCAAATGGATGAATCCACCTGCAGATGGTGTCACCTCCTTTCTTGCCGGTGCAGTTTAGACGGTCATAACAGATCTTCAGTGACGTTGGGGCCAGGCCACGGAGCCATCCCTGTACAGTCTACCCTGCCTGGCAGAGCCTTTAGGGCAAAGTAAAGTCTCTTCTGTCATCAGCTGCTTGGCCCTCTTCCCCTGGGAGGCCAGGAATCCAACCTGAGAACTCAGACATGCCAAGGATGGGCTGTACTGAGCTGAGGATTCAACCCTGTCAAAAATTATCTGCAGCTCATGAACCACGTTAATACGTATATCTGCGCCATTGTTTCACTTTCTCATGGTGTTTGATGATGCACGCATGTCATGTCATGCCAGCGTTGCCTGAAAGGAGGTCCCCCTCCAGTGTTGCAGGAGAGAATGAGGAGGCTGCTGAAGACAGCAGGGGCCCTCCTCCCTCTTTGTGGCCCCCACAAAGTGCCTTTCCCAGGTCAGCGACAATAGTTTTCCAGCACCGCAGATCGGTGTTAGTGTTTGCTTCACGCTGGCACTACACCCACGATGACCACACCTGCCCCTTTCCCATTCAGCACGCACTCCCTTCTAACAGGGACACAATTGGCCCTCAGTCTTACATACAAAACCCCATTGTCTGGGGTTAATAATTGCAAGATGACGTCATGCTGCTTGGGAAAAGAGAGCCAAGGCAAACAAACCTCACTTCGCAGATTGTACAAAACAGCCACACTTGGAAGAGATCCAAGAAGCGGTGGCACCGCCCAGGGCATCTGGGTGGTAGACCAAGAATGGACCGGGGCAGCCGAAACGCCCCGGAGCCGCTGGTTGATTCACGGGGCTGACGTTTTATGGAGAGATTCGATCACCTCTCCCCGCGAAGGCCGCTTCGCAGAAAGTAGCGCTGAATGAGCGATGCGACAGCCACACAACCGAACAGGCACGCAGAGCTCAGGCGGGAGCGGGCGGCCGGTTTGGAAGCGGATGAACGACGGGGACGGGGACGCGGCCTGCTGCGGTCGGCTGCGTTGGACGCATCTCTGCAGGCCCACGTAAGCTCGTGGGGGTGAGCTCGGAGGCGCCATTTTGGGAAGGCCCGGAGCAGGCAGGCCGGAGGAGCAGCGGAGCCCTGCGGCGGGCGGGGCCGGCCCCTCCAGCCGGCAGCGCAGCGCAGCGCAGCGCAGCGCAGCGCAGCGCAGCGCAGCGCAGCGCAGCGCAGCGCAGCGCAGCGCAGCGCAGCGCAGCCCCTCGAGACAGGCTAGGCCGGGCAGCCGCCGCCAGGACCGCTGAGCTGCTCCCGTCCAGAAGGCACGGCTCTCCCCATCGCCCTCCCAGGGCTGGATGGGGCCACCCAACCGTTCTCGCCTCCCTCCTCAAGGTCGGCCCCAGACACGCATGTCCCTGCTGGGCCCAAAGGGCCGAACGGGTCACCCTCCCCTGCCCCCCGGGCAGGACAGGACGGAGCCACCCGTTCTGTGCAAAAACTCATTTGCTCTTCGTATCACGTAAAGACGCCGAGGAGAACAAAACCGCGCGGGCCGGCCCGACAACCACCACAGCGCCAGGAGGAGGACATGGCGTGGGGGGGGCAGGCGGGGGCAGACTTGGGAAGCTCCCTTTCTGGCTCGGGAGGGGGTGTCCACGGGACGCCGCCCCACCTGGAAGGAGCCCTGCACGGTCACCGCTCTGCCCCGATGAAGCGCGGGCCGCGGGGGAGGCTCGCCGCCGCCTCGACCCGTGCGGCACCCCCCTCTCCAGCCTTCAGCAGCGTCAGGAGGGGAGGCGCCCACCCCCGCGTTGCCCTCCGCTCGGCCCAAGGCAAAGCCCTGCTGGGCGGCTCGGAGGGGGTCTCCTTCCTGCCAGAGGGCGCGAAAGCAAGACGAAGGGGCGCGATCCCTTTCCCGGGCGACGCTTCCCGCACAAAACAGGCCTGTGGCCCAGAGGCGCCTCCGCCGTCAGCTGCTGTCTTCCTCGGGCGCCGGAGCCCAGGACCGCGGGAGCGGAAGCGACAGAGCCCCCCAGGTGGGAGGAAAGCAAACGGAGTGGCCGGCCGGGACAGGAGAGTCCCGCTGGGCAGGACCCCCGGCGCGCCCCTCCCCAGCTTAGGAGCTGGCGAATGAACCCCGTCCGAGCGGGCGAGAGCCCCGGCCCCGCAGACCCAGGAAAGGATACGAAAATGAAGTCGTCCAGGTACCGCTTCTTGAGGTTCTCCACGATGGCGTCTTCTGAGATCTTGGAAAGGAGGACCATGTCGTCCACGCCGCTGTGCTTGACATTGTGGCTTTGCCAGTGATAGCGATAATGGCCCTTGCTCCCCTGCGCGAGGAGAAGACAGAGGGACCAAGTTAGTAATTCAGGAGGGCAGCGGCGGGTCACGCCCGGCATCCTTTCCCCACAACTTGTGTATTGACACGGAAAGACGGGCCCGAGAATGGGGATCTGAGAGAGGGGGAAAACAGCATTACCAGTAACAATTGTACAAGGAAAAGAAAGAGCAACTGCATTGTTTAACATAAAATCGTGAAATAAACAAATGCTGCAAGATAAATTGAGAGCTGAAAGGGACCTGAGAAGTCCTGTAGTCCAACTATCTGCTCAGCTCAGAGCTCCTCAGAACGTCTTTTTGAGGTGATCATCCAGCCTCTTCGAAGGCCTCCAGCAAGGGAGACCTCACTCCTGAACTTGCTCTAACCCGATGGTTCTAGTCTGGGCCGAGAGAGAACAAGTCTACTCGTTCTTCCAGATATTTGAAGCCTGCTCTTCTATCTCCCCTCCATCTCTTCTGTAAGCTAAACATACCCAGACCCCGCGTAGGGCTTGGTTTCCAGACCTCTCGCCATCCTCCGTGAGCCCTCCCCTGAACAAACAACATAAATCGTTGGATAGTCCTTCAAATACCACCCAGGTTTCTGAGAAATAAAAGTGACAAGGGACTGGTGGACAAGGAAGGTACGTGAGCTAAATGACCGGCTTGATTTTGCCTTCTCCTGACCGAGGGCCCCAAGCGGGAGAAGGCGTCGTAGCCAGCCAAGACAGAAGGGCTTCTGGTGCAGATGCCTACAGAGAGGAACCCTTCCACGTGTCAAGAAGCATTTTGAACTGGGAGTGGAAACCAACTGGAAGAGATCAGATTTTGTTAGAACATGGTTCTGTCTAAAGAAACACACATTTGATGATGGGGAAAGCATTAAAAAGTCGTTTTAGATTGTTCCAAACTATCAGGCCTTTTAAAAAAAATAAATTTAAAATGTATATGATGCTGGTATGTTTAACTTTCCCATGATTTCTGACAGACAGTGACAAGGATGCTTATGTCTTGTATAAGCAACAAAAACATACAATTCCTTATAATTATTTGCTACTTTTCATTGCCAAGCAACGGATTTTATCAGAAACTTTTTCAAGCAATGCTATGGACCAGATCTTATCATGCCATCTATCCATTAAGATAGTGTCTAGTGATTTCCATTGTTTAGCAGTAATTAATTTGGCTAAAAGTAGAAATCTGACGAGTTTTTTACTTTGCAGTTTTTCATTTGGACAACCAGACATATGTAATGAACCTAACTTTGGAGAAAACTCAACCTTCCATATTAGTTAAATATGAAAACGTTCTTCCCAAAATCTAAAGTGTATCAGATTCCCATCAAAGATGACTGTTCCCTTCAGTTTGCCAACAATTCACTGAATGTTTTCAAGAAATATGTGAGATTCTCATTGGCGTCTGATGCCACCCGTGTAAGAGCTAAAGATGTACTTCCTACCTGGAGGCCAATAAGAGTTCCCCCTGCTTCCAGAGAGGCTGCCAGGTATTCTCCTCTAAGGGTTTTCCTAAATCTAGATCCCAAGCAGGTTAGATTCACCAAAATCTATTTAAAAATAAGGCTGATATATTTTTAAAATTAAATTCAAAATATACTTTCAAAATTAGATGTCTGTTCCCCATCTCCATCATTGTTTAATGTCCTAATACAGAACTGAATTGATCTGATACCATAAAAGCCACAATACTTCATGTTCAAATTGTGCAGCTTATTCTAGATTGGAAACTTGACTTTTATAAAATTCCTTTGCTCTGCAAATGCCTTTGTTCCCCATGATTTCAATTGTATGATTCTGTCTTGATTCGTATCAATAGAACTGAGGAAAAGATGCCTGTGGAAGTCTGATTTTTTTTCCTCCACATTCAACAGAATAATTTCCACCTCAACCCATTATTTTGTTGGACCATTATGAAAGGAATAATTCCTAGCTCAGCTGCTTGGTAGTACATTAAACCACATATGGCCCATCCTTCTTTGTTTTGAGGTAAGTAATTTTTTTTATTCTATTGTACATGGATTTAAAGCAAAATAATAAAATGTATTTTTGCCAATTAGTAAGGATTCAGACTAGAAAATACTGCCTTTTTAAGATATTTCTGGCAATTTAACTGTAAATCAATATTATTGACTACGGAATCAGTGCAACAATCTCTGTTTCCTTAATTATTTTTTTTCAAAGAAAAGAATGTACTGTAAAAGATTCCTCTGATAATATGGCAAAGCAATGAAAGAAGTAACAAGAGGGAAATGTTTTAGAGGAGTATAATTAAAAAGGAAAGCTCATATTTATCAGACAAGTATTCAAAGGTTTGTAAACAGCTAGAATTGAAGAGAAAAGAATTAGATATGCTAAAGATCAACAAAATTTCAACACAGCTTCAACATTCAAAGAAAACATGTTTGATAATAAGATTATTATATTTTTAGCATAAAAGTTAAAAAAAATAGGGATAAGGAATTTATAAAATCAATAGACGACCTTAAAAATCTGCTAACACTTGTCAACACCACATTTGCAGGATTCTTTGAAGAATTATGTACATCTAAAAATCCAGCATCCCTTAAGAATTATTTGATAAACTAGAATTACAAGATATTCAATACCAAGATTCATCATTTACCAAATCAGAATTAACAGCAGTCTTCCAGAATTTAAAAAAAAAGGGGGGGGGGAATCTCCTGGCCCAGATGCTTTTACCAGTGAATTCTATAAAGAATTCAAGGGTATTTTAATTCCAGAATTTCTACAAATATGTAATTTATTACATCAAAGTGAGAAACTTCCTGCTTCATGGCCAAAAATCTAAAATTACAGTTAAAGCTAGGGGAAAAAAGCCATGGAGAAGGTTATTTCATATAGAGCTGTTTCAAAGGCAGATTATAAATTATACTCCAAATTATTGGCTAAACATCTCAAATCAGTGGCAGGTAGAATTATACATTCTGATCAGGCTGGAATTATTCCGCCAGGCCTTTAATCGTTGGACAATAAAGATCTCTGCAGCAGAGCAAGTCGGAAGCCCCAAAGTGCTGAGAATAGAAAACAGGTTAACAGAACTTCCTTCCCAATATAAAAGCAGCCAAAAAAGGAATTAACTCAGTGTGATGATTTCCTAACCAAAAGAGGCATCATTCCAACATGAAAACAGTGCTCCAGAAGATGTTTCCTGGACAAAGGTGGGTGAGACTAAACAAGGGAGCAGAAGAGCGAACAGGAAGAGCTCCCGGCCACATGCCTCAAAAAAGCTCGACAGCATTGTGTAAGAGCATAAAAATAGAACCTAACACACTATCCAGTTGTGGCACTCCAGATGTTCCTTTTTAGGACAATTGATGACCTAAACTGGGGACAGGAGGGCAGGAAGTAGCTTGGTCTCAGAACAAAGCAGAAGAGAGAAAATGAGGGAAGGAATGCCTCTGCCAGCCACAGGCACCGCTATAGGAGAAAAGACTCCAGCCCCTGCCTCCCATGGAGAAATGCTCCTTTGCAAGCTGGAACTGCAAAGGATCAAGAACTTGAGTTCTGTGATCTCTGGCCATAACTAGGATAAAGGTTTCCTACCTCATTGTTGAGGCCAAGTAACTTACAGGATCAGCGTGTCAGGTTATCATTACTCATTGCTATTGTGAATCAGCTACTGACAATGTTTTGCATAGGGTGAAACTTAATTTAATGGACATAATTATGTTTTTGCATTCATTTCCTTCCTTATAATGTTCTGTTGTTTGACTGACACTCACAAAACAAGCAGATCTGGCTATGCCTTTCCAGATGAGAAGCAGATGCTCTACGTAATGTGCAAACCTTTAGTGGCCACAAGCGTCCCATCCCATCTTAAACCAGCTTCGGCAGCTTCGGAGAGAAGCTTTTGCTTAGGCATTTTTGAAAAGGCTTGAACCGCAAGCATGTCCAGGGAGAGAATGGCCAGTCATTCATTCCCAGAGAGGAAAACCTAACCCAGCAGGCTGGGGGAAGGCTACCACGTGGCTGCTGGCCACCAGAGCCAACCTGTCACCTCCGGAGATACTGGAGACCGCAAAATCCAGGGCAAGGCCGAGGGACAGGAAAGGGCCTCCACTGCACTGAACACTTCAAAGCTTGGTTCGGTGGAGCACGGGAAGCCACAACTGGAGCCACAAAAACCAAAGGTTAAGAGAGGACCCAATTGCGCAGGCTGACTGAAGCCCAAGACCACCTCTGCCCGCCCACCCGCCCATCCATCCATCCATCCATCCATCCATCCACAGATCTGTTTGAGATGGATTCAGTCCTTCAGCTTGCGTTTCCACACATTCAGGGCCTGCCATCCACGACATACCCGCCATAGTCCCAGGCTATGGAAAAACCCTTCACTGGACTGTACTGAGGAAAAATACAGGTTCCCAGAAAAGCTTCTGTGCGTTCCAAAGAATTCCCCAAAGAGGCCAAAATAAGCAGATACTCCTCAAAGTGCGTCAGCAATAATCGGCCCTTAAAATCACCCAGACAAAAGCTATTCATATTTTTATTGTGAAAAAAAGTTTGCTTCGAGGAGGAAACATTCCACAGATGTTTTGCCGGTGCCTTGGAAAATGGGCAACTGTTCTCCCTGAACTGTTTGGTAAGGAATGCCCCCTCTTGTCAGGCAGCCCAGTGGATACACCCGGTGAGTCCCTGGGAATTATTACAGCAGACCCTCCTTACAGCCCCCTTGCAACACCCTCCATCAGCTGGTAGGGTGGACTCACGTGGGGGCCCACCAATTGCTTTAAGGAGCGACCACGTCTCTTTCGCTTGCTCAGGACACGACAAGGAGGGCCTGTGAGCCCCGGCAGCTCTTCTGTGTTGGTTTTGGCACATTCAAGGAACTTTTTCATACTCCAGCGAAAGGAGAAGGGGCTCTCGCCCCTCTGTAGAAGTGGGGACTTTATTCTCTCTCGATCTCGCCCCACCCGTCCCCATCTGCAAGGCAGAGAGACACTTTCCAGCTTCTCTTGCCGAGCACTTGCAGCACTTCCAGTTACCAAAAGAGTATTTAAAGAACTTGCTGCCCCCACGCCTTTCTGCATAAACACGCTGCTGGTTTAAACACAGAACAGCTGCTGTACGGACCCCCCACCCCAAGGCAGCAGCATCCCAAAATGGTCTGTGGAGTTTCTGATCGATCGTCCACCTCAGGGACGCATCCTTTGGTTGGTATCTGTCAGCTGAGAGAGCGCCTGTACCTCTCAGACTGGAACGCCCCAAACCAGCTGCAAAACTCATAAAGGAGTTCTTTTGCCCAACAGTTTCACGGATTTGGAGAACCAAGCTCGGGGGGGGGGACGGGACGTGTTTCTTCCAGCAATTGAGCATGGTCTAGGGGGCCTTGAAATCTCAGACAGAAGGCAGGCTCAAAGGATTACTTTTCTGCTGCAGCAGGTCTTCCCTGCCCACCGGCTCAGCGGGGGGGAGGGGGGGTATTCTCTGTCCAGCCATGGAGCCGTGGTAGCCCTTGACAGGGCGGGTCAGCTTGGTGCAAGCAAGAGCCCAGCCCTTCCCTGCCCCCTCCAAACCTGGGCAGCTGGCTAGGGAGGGGGGCCGGGCCCTGGGAGCTCTCCTGAGCAAGCCCTCCCCACAAGGGTAAAGGAACATGGCCACGCTTTGCGTCTCTCTTCCCATCGCCAGCCCTCCCAAGCTCGGCCCGGACAGCCATCCGCTCTGGCAGGCTGGCAGTTGGTAAATAGGGAGCAGGGATCATTTCCGTGGTTGGGCTCCAGAGATCTCCCTGACCGCAGAGTATCTGTAAGAAGAGTCGACCCAGAACACGGCAGACTGAAGAAGGCCTTAAAGCAAGCGGAAAGCTCTGCGTTCCCCCTCACCTGCCTCTCGTTCTGATGCACTTCACAGGCTCTGTATCAGCAAGGAAGGGAGCGAGCCGGGCACCGTTTGGCTCTCATTCAGCCAAACAGCCGTTTTGCCAGATGCGCCAACAGCAGCCTCCTCTCCTGAGCAGCTTTCTCTCAAGCTGCTAGAGATCCCCCGATAATACCTGTTTTTAGCAAGTTCCTTGAATGCTGGCTGCTGAGGGAGTGTGTCTGCGCCGGCCGCGCTACCCGTAGCTGAGCATGTCCCGTTCGTGCAGCCTTTGCGAGTCCAAGAGAAAAGGGCTTCGGTCGAGGGACGGGCCAGTCAGTTCCAGGAAAGCCGTTTTCCCTTGTGGCTAAGGACCGCTTCCTCATCCAAGCTAACCCAGCTAGAGAAAGACCAGTTGGATATTGATTTACCTGAAAAAAGGCCTAGTTTTATCTTGCTTTGCTATTAGGTAATAAACACGTGAAACTGTCTGTAAGCAGTGTAAGCAGATGAAAGACATCATAGAAGACAGTTGGAACATTTGCAGGGCATTAAACCTTCAGATGTTCAAAATCCCAACTCCAAAATTAAGGGCCAGCCCCTGCAAAGCAGTTTCTTGTATCCCCAACAGCTGCCTGATATCTTTGGGGGGGGGGTGCTGGAGGGCTCGTTTGCTTACTGACAGCTTGAGCTAAGACTTATGTCCAGCTTTTCTGTTGGAGAAAGACTGCAGCCAGCCACCCCTCTAGAAACCAAGCCAAACCACAATATGGTGGTTACACTTGACCGGGCATCCCTGCTTCTTCCTCTCATTGTGCCATGTAGTGTTCGCTGCTCAGTTCCTGCTCTATTTCAAAAAGGGGTTGCAAGGATAAAATGGGGACGCCCCGCCCCGCCCCACCCCACAGCAATGGAGCCAGAGCATCCAAATGCAAAAATAGCAGAGGCAGTGCGTTAAAAAAAATCCTTTAAAAGGCCCTCGGGCCATTCAGTGCTGAAGGAGATTTGCCCGGGTGTCCCTCCCAGGGCCAAATGCTCCACCCACCCCCACAGGTGCCGGGGCTGCCTACTCCCGGCTTGCCTTGAAAACAGGATGGCCGCGTCCCGCAGAGAGCAAAGCAGCTGCATGGGAGGGGCATTGCAGGGAAACAGGTGGTGGTGGGGGAGGCGGAGATGGCCTCCCTCCCTTCTTGCAAGGCAGGAGGGTTCCCTTCCTGGGCTCGACCCGGCCCTTGGCAGGCTCCTCTTGAACAGCCCCAGCCCCAAACGCCTTCCCGTCTTTCCTCTTACTCTGAGGCCCACGAGCAGCACCAGGAGGAAGCAGGAAAGCTGTGCCAGCTTGCCAGGGTGCCTTTCCAAAGACAACAGCAGCATCTGGGATTGGTAGGTGTCTCCAGCTTTGGACCCACAGGATCGGGCCAAGTGCCCCCCACCCCGCCAATGCCAGCAGCAGTGGCAAGGTACCTGTGCCCATTGGAGGGCTGGGCCTTACCAGCAAGCAGAGCCCCTTGGTACGAGTGCCTTCAGGCAGAGAGAGTGCCACGAGGAACAGCCCGCCCTATGCAAAACTGCACACTTTGTCCGTCTTCCTTCTTCTCCCAAGGACAGAAGCCGTATGAAATGGCCTTCATCTCCCCAGAAATGCCCAGCCTTCTCCCTCACCACCCTGCACGTTTTGGCATCAGCTGTTGGGCCTAATTTTTCATGGTGAGTCTGTGCTTCCTGTGGGAGCTTTGCCCACGTGCACTCAAGCAGAGTTCCGCCATCATGAGGACTAGGCTCTTGCAATGAGAGCAAAAGTCGGTGCCCTGGGCCGCCCTCTGCCTTTCTTTCCTGCCCGAAGAGCTGATCTGTGGCCATAAAAACTCACCCTCCAAATAAAACAAAAGATCATTTCCTTTTTGACTCATAAGGCATTGCTCAGAGGTCCCTCAGCCAAGCCCTGTTGAAGCTGAAGGGCGTTGCTGCACCGTCCTCTCGCAGCCCCAGCAGGACGGCCACAGAACGCTTCTCCCCTCGCTAATAGGAAGTCAAGGGCACCCACTTAAAAGCCCATTTCAGACGGTTGCCGAGGGGCCACTCCTGGATCGCTTTGCCAGCATTCAAGGCACCGAGGGTTCTTAGTGAATTTAGACTTACACTGCCCTCTGAACGGGAGCTTGTGATTTTACATAAAATAACACTTTTGCGATTCCTTCCTTTGTGGTTTTGAATGTTGGAAAAACAAGAGAGAGCTGCCCAACCTGAAGCTTTTAGCAGGTTTTTAACTCTTCCTCTGAAATTGAAGCTTTTATCAGAGGGGCGTGACCGTCTCAGGCGGCACCGCGGGAAAGCTCTCTATTCCCCACAGAGTGGAAGCAATTCAGGGTCAGAGGTCTAGGGGAGGAGGGCAGGGTACTCAGATGTCTCTTTACCACTGCAACTGTCCCCTTGCCACAAAAGGAAGGATGAGCCAGAAGAAGAGAGAAGCGGACAGCCACATGGTGGCTGGTGGTTGCGCCCTCCACGGAGAGGCGAAAGGAAGCCCTCCTGGCTACGCAGAGCAGAACCACGGCCAGCTTCTGGAATCAGCAGAATTCTGGCCTGGGCAGTGGAGGCGCTTGCTGGCTTGGGCGCTTCCCACGACCAGAGGAGGGGCGCTCAGCTCCCAGACCGAGAGAGGCCTGCCAGAAGGGCCCTGGGCTGGCAGGCAGAAGGCTCCTCTGCCACCAGAGCTGCTTGCGTGAGGCTGGCGGGCCAGAGGCCCGAGGGCTCTGCACCTGCAGGAGGAGGAGCTTCAGGTAGGGTAGGGCTTTTGTTCCACACGGCGCACACAAAGCCATCAAGCAGGGTGGTTTCCTCAGCCAGGCCCGAGAGCCGCTTGGCTCTTGCCAGCGGCATTAATGAGAGCCATCTCCCCCACCAGAGGTTTGGGCGCGTCCCTCCAGCCACAGTCCAAAGGAGGAAGTCGCTAATGGGCTTCTGGCCTGGGACCTCCTCTGGCCCTGCCTTCCCTGTGACTTTCGGTTCCCGTGGATCCCAACCCCGGGTTCCACCCAGCCGAATCCAGCCGGGAGAAGGCGATATCAAGGATGCCCTCTGCACCTGTTAGGCACACCTCAGAATTGCTGGCTAGAGGGTACTGGGGCAGAAGTCTCTGCCTTCAAACGCTGGGTAGACCTGTCATGTAGCCAATGGCGCAGGTGCACGTGCCATTGTGCAATGGGTGTTTCCAGCCCAAAGCCGCCCCGTTCTCTCTTCCCAGGTGGAAAGCCCAGAAAAGAAAGCCGCCTTGTCTGGCAGTGGTGAAAGGCCACCTGTGGAGCTGGGCCACAGAAGGTGAGACCTGCCCCTTTCTTGTTCCAAGCACGCCCCGGCTGCAAACTCGGGCAGCTTTGCACCTCTGCGCTGAGCCAGGCACACGCGAGGGAAAGGCTCGCGCTCCATGGCTCCGAACTCGCCTTCTGCTCTGACTTTCAGCTCAACAGAAACCTGTCTGCGCATGGTCCGTGACAGCCGCCCAGACAAATGCTTCACGAGCTTCCTTTCCCTGCCAGAAGTCAGCCCCCACAGCCACAGAGGGGCCTCCCACCTCACTGGCCAGCCGCTCCCGGACCTCCCCTCCAACGTGGGGCTGGAACCCCATGCCCCCGGAGCAAGGCACCCTGCTATGGAGACCCTCTTCTCCCTGCCCTTCACCCCCTTTAAGCAGTTCTCTCACGGAACAAACTCAGCCTCCTCCCCTCCCGGTCGGGGACAGGCCGGCCCATCAGCGCTCCGCGGCGTAACAGCTCTGCAGGGGAAAGCTGCGTGTTAAAAAAAATAAATGCCACGCGACTGGGTTTCTTGGCCTTCGGCCTTGCTGCCCATCAACTCCCATCACCTTTTTCAAAAATAAGCATTACCGATATTCAGCCTGGATGGATCCTGTTTCAAGGCACACGTGTATTCTCATCCCAGCCCTTACAACAGCCCTGCGGGGCATATCCCCCAGGTGGATGCTGGGATAGCAAATAGCCTTTGCCAGTCTGGCACCCTTGAGAAGCCATGGACTACAACTCCCATGGCCCTTGGTTCCACGGATCCAGATGCCCCTCTCTGACAATCCGGTTGTTTGATCGCAGAAATCATCCGAAAAGGGGTTTGGCTCCACACAAGACGCTAACAGATTTCACGGAGGATGAAGCTGAACCGCAGGTGAATCCCTTGAGGATCCAGACCTCCCCTCTCCCTTAGTGGCTGCAAAACGAGACTGCTATTCGTTGTACCCAAGGAAGGCTAGGCTTGTTCTGTGGTGAACTCCCCCCAACTTGGCCCGCTTTCTATACATGCATTTAAGAGCGGGTCTCGGCACCGGAGGAAGCACCCTGCCACACAGCAGGCTATTTTTCCAAGGAAAACTAGCTCCTGAAGCTCAACCGCATTTTTTTTTCAAATGTTTAAACTGAATCTCGGATTTTATTTTACGTTTTGCATGCTTGTTAGCCGGCCAGAAGCAAAGAGGGTTAACGAGCAACAGAAGCCAGAAAACTGAGTCTGAAGGAAAAACTGAATCATAAATCAGTTCTTCTGAGAAGCAAACCTTCCCATTGAGTCTGAGCTGCCTCCACAATACGGGTCTCGATGTATTTCTCTTGGTGTGCCAAAAAAAAAAAAAAACGGTGGGAGGGGGGACAAGCAAGCCGTACTGGGGAGAAACAAAACGGATGAAGGAGTTTGGAATTCTGTCCCCTTTCATAGGATCACAGAGGTGGAAGGAACTCGGAGATGCGCCTTCCACGAAGAAAAGTATGGACGCTCAGCAAGGTGACGACTCTGTAGAGCTTAAGGTGGCCTGTATGTTCTTCACAACCGTCTTGTGAGGTAGGTCAGTAAGAACAAGTGACTCCTCAAAGCCACCTGTTGGTGTTGATGACAAAGGCCCACTGCGAGGGGTTAGTTTCTCTCTGCTAGAACTAAATGTGTGTGGGGGGGGTGCGGTTGTGCCTTTGAATATTGTCAACCATCTGGTGTCGAGGGAGAAGGTCTGAAGGAGTCGTACTCAGGTTGGCACAAAAGCACAAACACCAGCGGGCTGATGGGTGGCGTCAGTTGCAAGCCTGGCAGAAATGCTGAAGCCGCCCAGCTGGCTGGCTCCAGACCCACGGAACATCGCTACGAACCATCAGGGCTGCAAAGTTAGTCCCGGGCAGCAGAGGGAAAACCCATTTGCAGGTCAGCTTCGGTCTTCGGAGGCAAGGAGGAAGGAAGATGGCCAAGGCCTGTTCCAAGGCAGCTGTCATAGCCAGTGTGCCCAAATGCATAAGGTCACAGACAGGAGCAAATCCCTACAGCCCACAATAAATGCAACTAACGCCTTGTTGCCCCGTACAATAGCTGCCCCAAAACGGTCTCAAAACAGCCGGGATGGCCACGCTACTTTTCTCCTCCATCTCACCGCCCAGGAACCCTGTGAGCAGAGGGCAGGCCAGCGAAAGCCACAGCCGGGGCCCACAATCTCCGGCCTGCTGGTTTTCTAACCCACGCATCCTCCCTCCCGTGCGGTGGCCTATGCCCGAAGACGTCCTGGCCATTAGGGCCAAAGGATGCATGACAAATTGCTGCCGTGCTGGGACTCGCCCGCAAGTCACGTGGGCTCACTGTTTTATCAACATCTTCTTGGAGCTGGTCCAGCCTAGCAAATGGTGCAAAATGGTGCACCTGGAAGGGGGGCAGGCAGTGAGATTCGCCCTCGCTAAGGCCAACTCTGGCGCTCAGTCCCAGGCGGCAGCACGTTCCCTTTGTGCTCCGGGGCGGGGGACAAGAACGGACAGATGGAAACTTACAGGGGAGATCCAAACTTGAAATACTGTAAGGAGGAATTTCCTGACTGAGAGGGCTGTTGAGCAGGGGAACCGCCTGTCTCTGGGAACTGAGGACTCCACTGGAGTTTTTCAAGCCAAGGTTGGACAGCCGTTGTCCTGGGGATTCCTGCTGGGCAGGGGTTGGACTAGGAGGCCTCAAGGTCTTTTCAGCCCTAGGATTCTGCCTCCTTGATCGCCACTAAGGCTTTCACTGCACCCAAATCCAGCAAAGCCAGACTACAGATCTGCCTTTCGCACTGTAGCGTTCTGGGGTCTACGAGGCCAGGGTTCAGCTGGCACCGTGAGCGAGCAAGCCGTCTCTAGCTTCCTGTGCTGAGATATGGGCAGCTGAGTCTGCAAGACCCTCTCAGGCTCAGACTTCCTACCGCAGTCAGAGAAGATGATGGCCAGGGGCTTTGCTCCAGCCAATTTCTGCCAGCAAGAAACTAGGTTAAAGAAACACATTAGCGTAGGGCATCTGTAAGCTTGGTGGCAAGCCAGTTTTTTTTTTTTTCCGAGCTAGAACATCCTGTAAAATCGGATCCAATATAAAAACTATCTGCCTGCTCTCCGGAGGTCCTCCCCTGCCCCAGAGCCTCCATCTGAAGGGGGAGGTGGCTCCAAGGAGCAGCAGAAACACCACAGCTTCCATCAAAATAAATAAGGCAATGCCCACCACAGATCAGAAGAAGCGCACCTGAAAGGCAGCATTAGCGGGTCCTGAAAGAGGCACTGGAGAATCTGGAGGATCGTTCAGAATTGCGAGAGACACAGCTCTGCAGTGCTCAGCCACAGCGCTTTCATGCACTGCAGCCATAAACCTGCCTTGGATTTTCCAGGGCCCAGAACAGCGGAGACAGCAGGGTCTTGCCTTGTCACATTAGCCGCAGTTAGACTGCTCTAAAGCTCCCTGTGGCTTAGGGGAGTCCTGTGCTTCGAGTGCGGAGAGCGCACACAGTACCAAAGCCCTGTTCAGTCGCAGCAAAACAGCCACGCAAGGACAAGGGCAGCCCCTCCAAGGAATCCTCTTGCCGGACCTCAGCGCCGGGTTTCCTGTACCCACCAGTCAGAGACGGGGACCACCTGCACTTCCGGGAGGCAGAAAGGGAGTTCTGAATACTGCCCTGGAGGCAGGACCCAAGGCAGGAAGGGCAGTGGTACCAGAGCCATCTCTGGCACCTCCGTAATCAGGAACGTCTGGGACCCTTGCTGGATGAGACGGGTCCTGCATCGGACACCCTACGCACGACAGACCTCTCGG
Source organism: Python bivittatus (assembly GCF_059951505.1). Lineage (NCBI taxonomy): Eukaryota > Metazoa > Chordata > Lepidosauria > Squamata > Pythonidae > Python > Python bivittatus. Next base: position 785,798 of record NW_028277085.1, read on the forward strand.
AGCCAAGCATCAGGACAGTGGCAGGGAACTCCAGGGCCCCAAGACACCACCAAGAGCATCTTCTGCATCCAGGGACTGCACATTCTGGCTCAACCTGCCCCCCTGAAATATTCCCCAGTTCCTCCTGGCCCAACAGGAGCCTCGCCCCCCCACCCCACCCCACCGCGGCTTGCTTGGCTGCTGGGTAGGGTTAGGGTTGCAGCACCAACCCAAGGGCAGCCCAGCACGCACAGGGCCCTGGACTCTGGCAGCCGCGAGGCAGCCCCTGGCAGCACAGAGGCGGGGTGCAAGCGGGCAAAAAACACAGCCTTTGGATCCCTGCATCCAGCCGCTCTCGAGGCTACCAACCCCTTGTGTACTTCAAACGTCCCAAGAATCCTCGCAAAGCGGAGCCAACCGACTCAACAGGACAGCTGCCAAATTGGGGCGGTCTGTCAAACTCAACCGGCGTCACCCCCAAGCCAAACTGTACCCACCTCTTCTTCCCTGCTTGGCCCCCACTGGGACTCAAAGGGGGCGGAAGGGCAGCCCAGGGCCTCAATCCGTGGGACTGTGCAGGCTCGCCACCAAGGGCAGGCAGAGAGCATGGTGACGTCCGTGTCGCAGGGCTGCTGCAGCGCCAAGAGCCAAGATGCAGCCGGAGGCTTTATGAGGACAGCCCCAGTCCCACAGGTGTCCAGCGTCACCTGACCACCTCCCAGCCCGCGGGCCCAGGGAGGACTGGGGCAGCCCAAGGGCAGGGGCCGAGCGGGGCTCAGTCAGGGAACCTCTTTCTCTCTCGCCTGCTTTCACCTCTTAGCCCGGCACTGGTCTCCGCCACTCAGCAAAGGAAAGCCGTGGACTTGTCAAAGCATGGAGCAGCCACAGCCAGAGGAATCCTGCCAGCGTGCTCAGCAGCAGATTTCCGCTTGCTGTCTTGAGCATGCAGACAGGCAGCCCCTGTTCCTCCCCCAGGGTTTTCAGCCAGCCCCCAGCTCCCCGACCCACCACGAGGCACTCAAGCAATCCGCAGGCAGTTCTGGAGGGGGGTCAGCTTTATGCACAGCTGCCAGCTCAGACGGGGGGGGGGGGGGATGGCACATTCCTAGCACCCAGACTCTCAGGAGAGGTGGCTTCTCTTGCAAACCCCCATGATACCAGGAGAAATCAAAGCTTCAGGTTGCAAGAAATGCACAAAGTGATGCTGCCAAGTTGAACATTCAAGGAAAAGTTGCAGCCAGGCCCATCCCAGAATTACAGCAAAGGCCCCCTCCTGCTGCAGCTCTGGAGACAAGGACGATGGCCTGTGGCTGCTGTTCGTCCCCAGCACCCGCCGCTCAGGGCCAGACGACCCCAGAGGGTGCGTAATCCACCTGTTTTAAAAACCCAGGTACAAAACTCTCGAAGATGTGGGAAGCGGCTCAGTGACTCTGCGAGGTGGACCCAGCCCCCCAGGGGAGGGAGCCAAGATACAATGGGTAGAGGAGCCTCCCTTTCCCAAGCTGGCCGTCCTCCAGACAGGCTGGGCTGAAACCGCCAGAGTCCCCAGCCAGCTTGGTGAAAGGCCAGGCTTGCCGCAGAACTGAAAGCGGAACCCAGGTTTCCAGTGGCCTTTACCAAGCAGGCCAGCTGGGGCAAAAACCCTGGGCGAGGAGCCAAACGGGGGGTCTTCTCAAGCCCTGGCCTTGGAAGGAAATGGAGTCTTCTGGTGGGGTCTGCATGGGGCCCAGCAAGTTGTATGTCCCAGAAGGATCCTGAGAGGATGTGCTGTGCCACTGTGCTCTGGAACACACTGGGTGGCCCACAACTTCTAGCTCAGCCCTTTGCTTTGTGGCAGGAGACCGTCCCTGGCATCTCAAGGTCTCCGGGCATTTCTTCTCTCAGCAACCAAATGCCCAACAAGCATGGACAGAGGAACTCCTGTGCATCAGTGTCCTGCCCCTGCCACTCCCGCTCTGGGGCGAGACATCCACCCCACCTGGCTGGGATGCCAGGGCAGCAATCCTTGGAATCCTGACCGGGAACAGGGGGCATGCCCCGCGGAGGCACCCTGCCAGCCCCGCCTGCAGCTGGGGACTAGCGCGGGACCCATCTTGTAGTTTCATGAGCTCTCCAGGGGTTCCACCGCCTGCCTGCTTGCCTGGCAAGGGGGAGCGGGGCTGATCTGATGCGCTTGCGAGGACAAAGCGGGTGCTTTGCCAGCACCAACTATGCAGGCCGGCGGTGGCCGCTGCACGTCAGCATCCGGCTGCCCCGGGGAGCTCGCCTGGCCCCAGCGCAGAGGGAAGAGGGCAGGCCGAAGAGAAAGAGCAGCGTCATCAGTTCCCGGGAGAAGGCGAGGGCAGGCGGGGGATCCAGTCCAGCGGTGGGTGGTCAGCAACCACCACCGAGGAGTTCCGCCAGCCTTGGCCGGGGAGATACCCGCCTCCGGTCTGAAGCGTCCCGCTCTGGCTTCCCGAGCCACTCCGGGCCGTGGAGCGCTTCCAAGATGCCGCGGAGGAGCCGGCGGGGAGTGGAAGGGACCAAACCTCCGAGCCCGGCGCTGCCCGCTCGCCTCCCCGCCCTGCCGGCCAGAGCCAGGCCGGCGCCCTTCTGCCCGAGGGACCCGACCCCGGCGCTCGCGCCCTCCGCCTGACCGCGAGAAAGCCCCCTTCCGGGCGCCACGCCTGGCCCGCCAAACGCGCACGGCGCGGAGCGGAGCGGCCGCGAAAAGAGTTGCGGGCGGGAGCGACCCCTCCCGAGCGCGCCGCGGACACAGTCGGACCCCGGCCGGCAGGGCTGGTCCGGGCCGGCAGGGCTGGTCCGAGCCGCCTGTGCGCCGCCGGGGAGGCCGAACCCGAAGCCGGGAGCCCCTTCCCCCAGGCGGCGCCGAGGACCGCAACCCCAGGCGGAGACGGGCGGGGGCGCCTCTCCGCCCCGCGAGCTCTCGGCGGCAGGGGCCAGACCGAGCCCCCAGGCCGGGCGGCGAGCGGCCGGGGGACGGGCAGAGCACCTCCGAGCGCAGGCGGAGCGCTGGGCTGGCTCCGGACCCGGGAGCGTCCCACGCGGCTTCTCCCCGCAAGGCACCCCGCCGCCCGCCGCGCACTCACTCACCATGGCCGGGCGGCGCCGGGTCCCGCGGGCTCAGGGCGCAGCAGCCCAAGCGCGGCGACGGAGAGCTCGGCGGAGCGGCCGCGCCATGCAGGGAGCCGGACTGGAGCCGCCTCTCGCCGGGGATCTGGAGCTGGGCCGAGAGGGCGGCTCCGCGCGGCGCTCCTCCCGCCGCCCGGCGCGCGCCTGCCCTTGCCCATACAAGGCTTGGCCCGGCCAGCCCCGCCGCTGCCCTCCCCGCCTCTGCGGGCCGTGCGCGGGACCCCCGCCCCGCCGGGGGCTCGCCCGTCCCGTTCCTCCCGGCTTCTGCTGTGCCTTGGCTCACAACAGCCTTGCGAGGTGGGCCGGCCCGGCCCGGCCCGCCCCGAGGGCTCGAGGAACTGGGGATAGGTTGGCACGACCCAGCGAAGCCCGGAGCAGCCGCGGGACTTCCACCGGGGGCTGCTGAGGAGCTCGCGGAGCGGGTGGGCGTGCGGCCACCGCAGCCGAAGGGCCTCGGGACATCGGCTCCGGATGGCCGCGGTCGCCCTGCCCGCAAGGACCGGCTCGTCCTGGCGCCCAGAGCCCCCTCCCCTCCCCTGGCAGAGCGGGCGCCCGGGGGCACTGACCCGGCCCGGGCGGGACAGCAGCGGCCCCTGGCGGTCGCGGCCGTAAGAGCAGGCCGAGCACCCGGCGGGAGCCCAACCGGGCGCAGCCTTCCTTTGGCTGGGGCGACCCGCCTCTTACGCTGCCCCTTTGGAGCCCCAGAAGTCCTCCGGGGCAGCGAAGGAAGAACCGGGGTCCCGCCCCCACCTTTCAGGGCGCCCAGCGCCCCCTCCTCGCCTCAAGGCTGTTGGTGACCGGCAGCCACCTCCGCTGGGCCCCCTTGGACTCTGCCCCTCCAGGCCCCCTCCTCCATGGCAGGGTGGGCATAATGTCTGCCAGCAGCAGCAGGAGCAGCAGCAGTAGGGAGGCCTGCCAGCTTGCACTGCCCCCCACCTGGGAGTGCGTGGGGGGCAGCCAAGTCCTTCCTCCCCCCCCCCCGCAGCTCTTTGGAGGGAAGCGCTGGTGGGCTCGGCCTCTGCTACGGAGGTCTGCCTTGAGCACACATTGCTCCCTATAAATAAGTTCTTTTTTCCCTTTCCAGGAGGGCCCGGCTTTGTGGAGGATGAGATGGAGGTTGCCATAGCGACAGCGTCCTGGCAACAGCTCGGCAGCGTTTTTGCTGCTCCCTCCCTCCCTCCCTCCTCCAGGAGGGTGGCAGGAGGCCCCGCCAAGAAGAGGCAGAGGGCAGGTCCAGAGCAGCGCAGCCCCAGCCGCGGGAAGGCCATGCCCTGAGGCCGTCCCACCTGGCCTTGCCAGCCTCTGGGGCAGCGCCAGACAGACGTTCCTGCACATCTGGAAGAGGGGCGGAGAAGGAGGGTGCCGGATGCTTAGGCAAAGGCCTGGGGCAGCCCTGCCCAGCCGCCCCCAGGTAAGAGGGGGCTCGGGCGGGGCGCTTTCTGCCATCTGTCTTGAGAGGTGGGCTGCCCAAGGCTATTTTGGTCCTCCCAGCCACCCCCGCTCCTTCAGGTGAGTGGGCATCCTCTGGCACGCCCCGCGCCCGAGTGAGGAAAGCAGCGTGGGGGTGGGAACAGGGAAGCCTTTGCTCCGGAGCGGGGCAGAGATGCGGCAGCCCCCCCCTCAATCGTGCCGCGATGTTCCCGACGGTGATGCTTTTCCCTCCGAGCGCTCAAGTTTGAGGTGTTGGGAACAGCATCATGTGGAAAGCTGTGGCATGTGGTGCTGTGAGTTGCTGAGCTGCCTTTTTTGGGGGGGGAATCTTCTGGGGGAGAACCAAAGGTCGTTCTGCATTGTGGTGGCCCTAAAAATGGGGGGAAGGGCAGGAATGGGTCTTCCTAGGGGATCAGCTCAGCGCAGGCCCTGGAGAAAGAGAAGCGTGAGCGGGGAGAGGGCCGTGGTGGCTGGGGAGGGCAGCTCTGGAGTCTGGCACTTCTAGGCGATTTCTCCTCTTCGCCCCATTGCTCTCTGCTCGTGTGCAAAGGTGTGATGGGTCGCTAACGAGGCCGCCTTCGCAGGCTGGAAATGAAGATTTTGGTGCTTGAGGGAAGGGCTCCCTGTGAGTAGGAGGTCACCCGTGGGTCAGATCTGCCCGAATCCCTCAGGGGCCTTTGGGACACCCCGGGCTGCTGCTGCACAGTCACCACCCTAGGGGGGAGCCCAGGTCTATCCTTGATAGTGGCAGGTGCCCGTTTCCACAGCGGGCGAGGGGACGGTCAGCCTCCCTGCTGCGCTTGGGTATCGGCTCAGCCAACCGACCGAGAGACCCGCATGGAGAATTTCAGGCATTCCAGGCTGGCAGGCGGTGGGGTGGACCCTCTTATGGGGATGTTTCCTGGGGCCAATTGGTTGTCATGCCAGCTGGGTGTGTCAAAATATGCCCCTCCTGCCCTTGGTTCTGCATGCTTTGCTTTAGAGAAAACCTAGGAAGACGCACTCCAAGCATCTCACCTTAGGCGAGGTGTGCCCTTTGATACAGGCACTTCAACCCCAGGTCCATCAGTGCCATGAACTGAGCGCCGGTGCCTTAATATATGCACCCCAAAACAAACAGTTAGAAAAGTAGCAAGGACAGAAAGAGCACCAGCAACTGTCAGGGGCCAAAACAGCTCCTAAAAAGGCTGCCCGAGGAAGCCTGTCTTCAATTGGTGCCTAAGCCAGCCTGTGCATTGGACTTTAACTTCCGTAATTCCAGCCTGTAGGGCCCAGGCCAGCTGGGGATTTGGGGGGTTGGAGCCCAGTTCATCCAGCCATCCCCGGAGAGCTAAACGTCCCCCGCAGGTTTATGGCCCGCTGGCAACTCCAGGCAGGGCCCACCTGGCCGCAGATCCTGCCTTCAAGCTGGCACCTGCGTTGCCAAGCAAGTCAAGCTGTCTTAAGGTGGCTCTTGGTCTCCTGGTGCTCCTGACGGACAAGGTGGCCCGCTGAGGGTTGGGCAGGCTGACTCGGATTGCACAGGTGCCCTCTCCCCCCGGCCCCACGTTGCCTGCCCTCCTGCTTCCTGGGCCCTGCTGGGTGCTGCGGTCCCCAGGAGGGGGTCCTCCGCGTTGGGACCTGGTAGCCAAACCAGGGAAGAGGCCCCAGGCACAATCCGGCCGCCACTTCCCTTGGGACCTGTCCCTCTTTCCCTGGGGCCCGACCTTCCTGCACCACCGCCTCCCCCTCCGCCCTCCTCCCGCTGCCTCCTCCCCTTCCTCCGAGGTTTCTTGGGCAACCGGCTGATTCGCCTGCCTCCGAGGCTCCTTCCTCCGCTCCTGCGCTTGGTGGAAGGCTCTTCCCGCAACTCAGGGTGGATCCCTCTGCTCTGCCCCCGCCCCGCCCCCAGGACCCCAAAGCGAAGGGCTGATCGTTCCTCTGTTTTCCCCAGGAAAGGGGTCTCTCCACCGTTCACGTCGACCCCAGCGGGAGATGCCAGAGCGTTCCTTCCCCTGCATTCACTCCCTCTTCCACGTCTCCCTTCCAGCTTGGAAGCCCTTGAAGTGCCGGTCAGGCCCCTGTCATCCGGGGTGTCGAACTGATGCCCCACCCCACCCCGGATGCTCTTCTCCCCGCTGGCTATCATGTTTTTCTGTTTATTTACCAGACTGGCACCCCATCCTTCCTTTCAGGATCTTAAGGCAGTGTTAGTTGGGCTCCCTCCCCGGTTCTTCTTGGCCCCTGTAGATGAGCCTTTCTTGAGAAAGCCCCTCGAGAGTGGGGAAGATGCTCACGCAACGACCTCGACCTCGGGGATTTTATTCTCCCTCCAGCTGGCTTTGAATTTGTTGAGCCTCTTGAATGTTGCCGAGTCAGGATTTTCTGCTCCCCGGAACGTGTGCCTTGCTCCTCTTTTCCAAAACAGCCTCGAAGGATGGGAACTCCCGTGGAGGCGAAGGAAAGGAGATGGGCTTAAGTCAGAGGAGGCTTGTTTTTCTGTTGGCCCCAGGAAGGCCAAAACAAGAGGTGGGGATTGGTCAGGGCTGGGGCAGGAAACAGGAGCTGCCTGTCTCTTGGGGGGCTGCCTGACTCCCTCCCTCCCTCCCTCCCGGTGTAGTCCAGAACCATCTTGGACTACAGCTCTCATCTTTCCACACTGGCTGATTAATGTTCTTTAGCACCCTTCCAGCCTGGCTCCGCTTTCTCCCACCAACCTCTGGGATCTTTCCTCCCTCCCTCCCTGACTGACCCTCCAGCTTATCGTGTCTTTGCGTCTACTTATTAGACTAGCACCCTAGTCTAGTAAATAAATGCATAATGTTTGGTTCTCAGGAAGAACTGGGGACACCTGAGCCTGCCTGGCAAGCCGGCTCCGTTCACAAGTTGCTCTTTCCCAACAGGCATAAAACCGCGGAAAGAGGAGATGGCCCAGAGAAGCCCAAACTTCTCAACGCTTGGCCCAACCGAAAGGTACCCCAAGACCTCTGAGGAGGGCGGGGGAGGGAATGGTGCTTCTGTGGGCTCTGCCCAGCAAGGGGGGATTGAGATGGAGGGCCTGGGAAATCTTCCTGGCTGGGCAGGGCTGTTCGTCCTGCCTGTGGGCTTCTGGCAGCGGCGGCGGCGGCTGCCAGGCCACACACTTGGCCCTGCTGCCCCTCTCCTGGCCTTGGCAGAAGAGGCCCAGCGCCCACCCAACCGTAGCAGAAGCCGGCCAGGAGCCGAGAGCTCCGGCAGACCAGTCGGCAGCTGGGAGGGGAGCGGGCGGCGCCCCGGCCACACCCGGGGGCTGCTCCGTCCCACCAGCCCCGCTGCTGCCTCTCCGTCGCTGCCTCCTGCAGGCGGATCCGGAACTTCCCGCTGCACAGCCAAGCCCTGACAGCGGTTCCTCTGGGCTCAGCCCGCCTGGTGGACCAGCTGGAGGACAGGATCCTCAGCCATGAGAAGACCACAGCCGCACTGGTGGAGCACGCCTTCCGCATCAAGGAGGACATTGTCTCCACGCTGCACCGGATGCAGAACAAGGGGGGCGGTGACCGGCTGGCCAGGCAGCTGCTGGAGGAGCACATCCGCAACATCACCGCCATCGTCAGGCAGCTGAACCGGGACATCGAGGTCAGGAGCGGCTCCGCTGCCTTCGTGGGCTCCTGCTTGACCAGAGCAAAGGTTGCGCCCTGGCCCCTGGGGTGAACCTGTCTGGGTCACGCTCTCTCCACCTCGGCGACTTTCGGGCCCGTGGACGCCAACTCCCCAAGTTCCCCGAGGCTGAGCGACGCTGCGCTGGGAGCAGCAGCCGGCTGGGAACGCAAAGGCCTCCCTGACCACCCCTTGCTTCCGCCGCGGCCAGGCCGATGGCCCAAGGCGGTGCATGTGTGGAGGCCGTGTCCTCTCCCTGCCCGTAGGTCTTTCCCCTCACAGCTGACTGCCGCTGACCACGCTGCTCTTTTTGCCCTGTGCTCCCAGACGGGCTCGCCTCCGTCCCTTCTTGGAGATGGTTGTGCGACACACAGAAGGGGCCTGCGGGTGCAGGAAGCGTTGACAGCTCCCTATTCCCCCTTCTCTCCCCTCTAGGCACCGCGGGGGGAGCTCATTCTCACATTTCCTGCCCTTCTCATGCCAGGTTCTGCAGGAGCAGATACGTGTCAGGGATAACCTGAGTTACGGAACCAGCTCGACCCTGAAGAACTTGGAGATGCGGCAGCTGTCCGGCCTGGGGGACCTTCGGGGGCGAGTGTCCAGGTGGGGCTCCCCAAGGCTTGAAGCAAGGCTGTCCTCTTGGGGGGAGAAGACTCTCGGTGGGCAGCTGGAGGGCCATTTCTGAACATGAGGATGAGGAAGGGTTGGGGAAGAAGGCAGGGGATGCTGGGAGCTGCAGTCCTAGCCCTGCTGATGGGTGCCAGGGTCAAGGATCAGAGCCTCTGCAAGCAGTCTGGCGCCCTGGAGCCAGGACCAGCTGGCCTGGTGTCCAGTGCACTTCTGCCATTCACAGACAGATGTGCAAAAGCCACAGGACATGGCAGCAGCTTCTTCAGACCGTCAGCTGCCAACTAATTTCAAATGGGTCTGTGCCAAGGAATGTATTTTTTACTTGGCCATCCTGAAGAATCCTTTTGAGCAGAAAAAGGTACATCCTGAGGCTCAACCCGTACACGCTGCTGCCTCCTACCAGTCTACATCAGCCATCTATTTGGTAGATCTCCCTGGCGAGTGTGCGTGTGGGGTGAGGAGCTCCGGCCCAGGTTGGGCCCACAGGCTCTAGCCGCTCCTTCCCCCAGCAGTCCCTCCCCTCCCCTCCCCTCCCCTCCCCAGCCTGGAACTGATGTGGGAAAATGTCCTGCCATGTTGATTTTGGAACGCTTATTTTGGAAAGATTTTTGCTGACGTCCTGGCTCCCTCTTGCTTCCAGTCCAAGGTGAGTCGGCTTCTTCTTAATGTGATGTCATTTTGCTCACTTGGGGCCAAGGTCTTTCTTACTCAGCCCTTCCCCTAAACCCTGAAGTCTGGGACCTGTCATGACTCTCTTTCTTGTTTGTCTCCCAAATTTGCTGCTTTACTCAGGAGTAAGGATACCGTAAGCAAGTCTGCCCGCTTGAGCTAAAGCCTTTGTTGTAAGCCGAAGGGAGGGAACAGAGCCTGGCTCCTCAGCCATTTCTGGCAGCGACTCTCTCTTTTGTCCGTTCCAGATGTGACGCCGGGCTAGCCAGGGTGTCCGCGGAGCATAAAGTCACCTACGAGAGACTTCAGAGCCTGAGTAAAGAGCAACAAGCAACAAAATTGATCCTGGAGTCTAAAATCAAAGAAACAGAAATACAAGTAAGGGGTTTGAAGCAACGGATCCCCATCCTCTGCCCGGGGTCTGCGCTGCCGCCCCCTGGACCGGCTGTAAAAGTATCAGGAATTGGGACCCCTTCCAGCCAGGATGCCAAAGCAGCTCAGGGTGACCAGGGCCACAAAGCGCTTGCTGAGGAGCGGGTCTGGGCCTCGATGATCCTGACCTGGCGGTAGTTGCCCAGGAGGGTCCCTGGCTTTCCCCGGGAGGGGTCCCTCAGCAGCCCAGAAAAAGGAACAGATCTGCTGTAGCGTTTTTCATCCGAGGCTGGGGAGCGGGCTCGGGTCTGGGGGAGCCAAGAGTGGCTCCCATCCCGCGTCCTCCTGGCCTGCCGGTGTGGCGGGGTTTCTCCTCTTGCGCCTAGAGGAGCTGTGGGGAGGGGGCGTTGGAGCAGAAAGTTTGAAGCCGAAGTTCAGGAGCACAACAATGAATGAATGAATGAATGAATGAATGAATGAATGAATGAATGAATGAATGAATATGTGAGCAAAATCAGTTTCAGTGCATTCCGGGCCCAATTTTGGCCACTTATACGGCTTTTGAGGGGGGAGAGGGCTGGATCCCAAGTCCCTCCCTCGATTCTCTGTGGTGGCCAAATCCTCCCTGGTAGGAAGGCTATAAATGGAGGCTTCATTTCCGTGGTGGCCTCAGTTGCTATGGGAAACGCGATAGCGAGGAGCGCAGTTTCTTTTTACATTCTTGGATGCTGCATAGCTACACTATTATTATTATTGTTATTACTGCACAAAATGGTTATGCACATGCTGGGTGACTGGTGTCTTTGTGTTGCTAGCTGAGGAAAGGGGGGTGTCAGCATTTCACATAAGGAAGGCAGGACCTTCGAAGCGCCCTGGGCCCGTTCTGGGTCGGGGCCTCAGGACGGTCGCCCGCCGGTCAGGGAAAGGCCGCAGCGTCCTCCTCCGCCCCCACCGCTCCTGCGGGCTCGCCTGCTCTGCCCAGGCCCCCTCACCATCTGGAAGCATGGTGGCAAGAAGAATCATTCCGTAAAAATGCATGAAATCATTTTCTCCCCGCATTACTCAGCAGCCCCTGGTCTGCGTGAGTCAGAATGGAACAGGGATCCCGTGCTGTTCCAGCACATCAGATTTTACCCATCTGCGGCTTTCCCGTGTCAGGAAAAAGGCTGTCAAATCCCTGGCGAATGGAGAGCTCTTTTGGATTTATTTTTGGAATCCTCACAGTTCGGGTGCCGCGACGGCTATGCTGGAGTGGATCTGGCCTGCGAGACACTCTGCAGACTTACTGATCGATTGACTGTTTTCCTGGATTCCTCCCATCAGCCACAGCCTTCCTGTGAATCCAGCGGGCCCTTTGAGTGGATGCCCAAGCCCTGCTGAGAGAAGCCTTGGGCAATTTTGGGGGGTGGGATGGCTACGTGGGTGCTTCCCTCTCTCCCCCCCCATGTTCTTTTGGTGCTCTAACTCTGCAGTGCAGGCAGTGAATCGTCGGCGCTGCTGCGCTGCTGCACGTGGGCATGGAAGGAGCCATGCAGCGGCCCTTCCAAAGCAAGGGGCCTCTGGGGCGTTGGGCTACCTCCCCCCTGCTGGCTGGGGTGTGGGGGAGTTGCAGTCCAACCAGTCCGGAGAGGCCTCCTCGGGGAGAATGCCCCTTCCTTTGTGGGCAGGTGGGCTTGCGCAGAAGCAAGGCCGTGCCCCCCTTTGCAGGGAAGAGACCAAGCCGCCAAACACTGCTGGCCGAAAGGATCCCAGCGGTTTGGATTGCTACAGAAGCCAACGGTTTCAAAGCGGTTTGGAGGACAGCCTACTTGAGAGCCTAGGGCTTTCCCCCTAGTTCTGATCAGCTTCCAGCCAGACTAGAGTTGTATGTCTTTGGAGCCTGGAATTAAAGGTAGAAGAAGCCATCATCTGACTTTTCTTCCCTGCCAGATTTCTCATCTTCTGAGCAGAATTGAGCAATCCGTGATGCAACAAGATGCTAAGCTCAAGCTGGCCTACAAAGAGAGCAACCAGCAGCTCCATCTTCTGGATGCCAAGTAGGTTCTCCCCCCGCCCGAGGACCAGCCTGTGGGGGTACACGCAGCTTTCCCCACTGGCCGTAGCAGGGCCACCCCACGTGCTGCTGTTGAAAGCATCCTTACGTGCGCATCTGGGGAAGGAAATTCAGTTCTGGTCACAGCAGCTTCTTGGGTACCCAAGCGTTCCATTTGAGCTTCGTGATGCCTTTTGCTTATTTTATTTAGGGGGTGCCACTTCAGACGGGGGCCTGAATTATTTTTATTCCACTAGATTACAGGAGGCCATTGATCACCTCACTAGCCAGATCTCCTCTGCCCGCAGTGGGATGGAGCAGGAGCAGGAGCGCTTTGAGAAGAAGTTTCTGGAGAAGATAGACCACCTCTCTCTGGCCATTAAGGAGAAAAGTGTACGTTTACTGTCTTCTTTTGGCCCCTGAAAAGGATCCCCAATCCTGGGGCAAGAGAAGGGGCTGCTTGCAGTTGTTTCCTGATGCAAAAAGGCGGTGAGGCTACAGACTGGGTTCACCCATCACAAGGCCACAGTTGTTTTAACCAAGGTTTGTTGGAAAGCAGTGATGCCCTAGCCTCGCTCAATGTGCCAAGAGGTGAACAAGTTGACCAACTGACTCGAGGTTCTCCTCAGAGCTGATGGGAAAGGACGGTTTCCCTCAGGGAGAACAAGTCCTCCTCCCAGAGGAGGAGGCTGGCACTTTCCACGTGCTCCCCGGGCCCAGAGGAAGACCCCTAGAACAGGGCAGACGGAGGAAGGCCTAGAAAGTCACCGTGGGGCTGTTTCTCTAACTGCGAGTCTCAACTGGTTTGACCACAGGAAATGGACAGCAGAGCCCTGGAAATGCAGCTGAGTGAGATCCATGGGAAGCTGGAGAAAATGGAAGCTGTGCAGAAATTTGCAGCCCAGGAACAGGAGGCGAAGCAGGCCGAGGATAAGATGAGTGTCCAGCTCAGCAAACTTCAGACAGATTTCACCGAGGACATCAAAGAAGTCAAGGCAGAGGTTAGCGCTGGTAAGGAGAACGGGGGTGTCCCAGCCAGCAACAGGTGCCACGGGGGGACATTCTGAGTAACGGGATAGCCTCTTTCCCCATTACATCGCTAGGACGTCTCCTGGCTGCGCCCTCTCTCCCTGCACGCCTTTCCTTTGGGGACGGGGCAGGGGGGCGGCTTGCTTCTGCATTGGAAGAGAAAGGCCCACCAAAGGTGAGGCTGATTGCTCCTCTGGAAAAGGGGTGGCCAAGTGTGTCCCAATTTCTCCCTCGTCAAGGACTCTCCACCATCTACGAGAGCATAGGTTCCCTGCAGCAGGTCCTGGAATCGAAAATGAAGCTGGACAAGGAGGAGTTGCAGAAGCAGATCGAGCAGATGAAGTGAGCGGGCAGCAAAGCCCTGCGGAGCTTTGCCAGTCAGGAGGCGAGCAGGCCGCAGGGCAAAGCGTCTGCATCCCTCTGTTCCAGGTTGGGAGGGAAACCCACCGTCTGGGCCAAGCGGCTGGTCCCCATTCCCTGGAGCTGTGGGTCCTTTTACTGTAAATAAGACACACCAGGTGTGGCCAGCGACACGTGTCCTTTGAAAGGGAGGCCCCGCGAGGACCACGGCTGTGCCGTTCTCCCTGCACTTCGGAAACTTGCTTCCTTGAACTGGGACAAAGCCTCGCCGTGCCATCTGTTTCAATGTGCCAAAAGAGCCAACGACCTGAGCTGGAAGACGGGTCAGTGAAGGAGGCACTAGAATTCAAATCACTCTGCCCAGAGCGGGACTGAGGCGGTTTGCAGTTGGTAAGTGGGTGCCAACCAAGGAGGGAAGGCGGCCATCACCGGGAGAGCATCCTCTGCGCCAGATTTTTGCTGAGCAGCTGGTGGTCCCTGCACATTTGATTGCTCCTTTGGCTTCCACCAATGTACCCACCCTGCGTAAAGGTCTCAGGACAAGTTCCAAGAACGGCCTGTAGCTTTTGCCCGCTTGTACTTCTGCACAGTCTGTGAATCCATTCTTGCTCTGGACCTCTCTCTGCCCATTTTCTCCCCACTTTTGACTTTCCCGAACGCCTGCTCTTCGGGGCTGCTCCTGTTCTAGCCCGCGTGCCCTTGAAGGCCTCTTGCCCTCTGTCCCTCGGCTGCTGCTCCTGCACCCCTTTCCTCTGGCTCCGGAACTCTTGGCCCCCTGCAGCTCTCTCGCCAGCCCTGCCCACATCATCCTATTCGCCCGCCACCCCTTCAGTGGGCACCTTAGCCAATCACTGCCAAAGCACTCCCGCTACACCCAGGGCCCAGCTCAGTGGCCACAGGATGCTGGTGTCTCCCCAAACGAGGACCAGATGGCTGCAGATGGTAGCCAAGGCCTCACTTTGTGCCCGCCATCCTTGCTAGTCACAAACCTGGCCCCATGTAAGGCAGCATCCGAGGTTCACAGCAGAATGCCCCAGAGCGGGACCTGGAGGATGGCAGCAGCTTTTCCGGTCCCGTGCCCTCCTTGTCTCCTGTCGCACCCTCTGCAGCCAGGCCCCCATCCCAGAAGGGTCGCCTGCCCTCCATCTCCAAGGATCCACCCAGCCACAGGTACTGTCGCCCTTTCTAAACAGCATAAGATGCATGCTGGAGAAACTGGAGCTGTGCTGTGGTTGAAATCCCCCAGACTCCAACCCAACCTTGTGGGCCTTTGGGGGTCCAACTGACTAGGCACCAGGAAGGGAAAGCAAATCAAGGGTTTTTCCCTCCGAATGCCGTGGGGCTTGGACTGTGCCCCCAGGAGCCTTGTCCGGGGGGAGTTTCTACAGGAACTGGTTTGTTCTGCCTTCACCTGGAGCTGAGATGATTTTGTACAGATGTTCAAACAAGCTGGTATTTTCACAAAAACCACACTCCTGACTTTATTACACCTCTTCCTCGGTTTGTGTTTTGTTAAGGTTCTGGTTTTGTAACGTCTCGTGGTGGAGAATCTTACAATGTTTTCCTCAGAATGTTAACCTCATACAGATATGAGCTAAGCTGGTAAAATGTAGAATATCGTAATAGAAGGTCTTTGCACCAAAAGCACGTCCATTCCATGACAGTCCAGCCCCCTCCCCTGGATGTTCAGCTGGGGGGGCCGTGGAAGAATTGGGTTTTCAGCCCTTTCCCTACAAGCGAACTGTACAGATTGGATTCCGTCTGTTTCCTGTATTATAACTGTTTTTCCCGTACTGCCCCTCCTTGGGCAGCGAGCCCAAATCAGAGAGGCCCACCAGGCCTGGGGCACTGTTACGACGTTACTTCTTACAGTCACGCTTTAAAGAACTTCAAACATGCTGGTTTAATTAAATCTCGTGTGTTTGCAAATCTCCCTCTCCCCAGTCTGTTTGGCAAATCCAGAGGTTCCACCGCAGCAGAATCCTGACAGATGTGGGGATCGACTGAACCGACTCTGGTGGGCTGGCTCAAAGCCACCCTCCATCTTTCCATCGACACTCGGTTGACTCTCCTAATCCCAGAGACCTTATGGTGGACCAAGGAATTTGCAGGGAACGAATGGACCCGCACCTCCACCGTGCGCCGCGCCGTGATTGCAGGTGGTGGGGGCTGGAGCCACCCTTCCAAGGGCCCTGGCTCCGCTTTCCACGACTGTAAACCTGTGCAAAGCCAGTGGCGCACCCTGAGCGGAGGAAAGTTGCTTAGGTTCGGTTCTGTCTCCTCTCATTGCGGAGACGTGGCAGCCCCGGCGTGTGCCCTAGCATCCCACCTCCTTGCGCGTGGACGATGTGACCAGTGCTCCCTCCTTGCAACCGAAGATGGATCAGGCAGAATGTCCCAACTGCCCCCACATAGCCAGCCAGCCACATCTGACGTTGGCAGGGCTTTGCTCGCTGCCGCCAGTCCTGAATCAGCTGGAGCCCACAGCCTGGCCAGCAAATCTCTTGTTAAGGGGGGAAATGTGCATCTGTGAACGGAAAGTCTCTTTCTCCAGAGCACTGAGGCGGGGAAGGACAAAGCCATGGCAGGTCAGCCTCCCGTGCCCCCCGCGTCCCCCCCCCGTTGGGACTACGCTTCCCAAATTCCCAGTTCCCAGCCAGTGTTCTGGAGGGCACCAGCCTGGGGAAGATCGAGTTGCGTTCTGACCTTCCCAGGGTCAGGCCCAGCCCTCGAGAGGGTCCCCGTTGGGGGGCAAAGTCCCCATCTGGAATGGGGGCCCCCACCCGACAGAGAGCAGGCAGCCCTTGGTTCCACCGCTGCCCTGGGAAACGCCTGCTGCACCGATAGAGTCGCCAGGCTCGGCACAAACCGAGTTTCCACCATTTAGTAAAAGCGCTTAGGATTGGCCTTGCACGGGATCCTACGCACCCCTAGCCGAGCAACCTGGTTTTCTGGCCTTGTACGGTAAATTAACCAGGCGGGCTGAGCCTGAACAACACGCTGTAGTCTCTCTTTCCTACTTGCATCTGCTGAAAAGTCAAATTAAAAAAGAATCTGAATTCATCCACGGAAATAATGATGAATAATTTTCTCCAAGTACTTCTTAAATGTCTTGAGAGCGATATAGATATATATGTATTTTTAGCTGTTTAACAAATAGGCAGGCATAAAGATTGCAAAGAAGCCCACCAGACTTTTAGGAATAACCATTGCTTGGCACCCTAAAGTTTTTAAGAGTGAAAATGAAATATGGGCGGGGGGCGGAGAAGCAGATACATATTTATAGTTTTAAGGGATGCTTCACTGTAAAACTTTCTGCAATTCCCCACGTGCCCGGCGTGGGACCTGCGAGTTGATGCTTCGGCCTCCGCGTTTTCCCCACGGCATCCGCCCGGAGGACTTTTTAGACGCTGAACAGGAGGGAACCTTTCCCGCCCGAGCAGGGGCCGCGTCCCTCCCGGGCCCCCCCGGGGGCGCCGCGGCCCCGTCCGGGCATTGCAGGGCAGGGCTGGGCAGGCGGCGGCGGCGGCGGCGGCGCGGGCTCCTCCGGCAGCGGCGCGCGGGGCGCTCGCGGCTCCTCCTCGCCGGGGCTGAGCCGGGCGCCGCGGCCGGAAGAGCTGCGCTGGCCTGGCGCTGGCGCTGGCGCTGCAGCGGGCGGAGCGAGCCGAGCGAGGGGCGGCGGCGGCGGCGGCGGCGGCGGGGCGCGATGCCGGCGGAGGAGGTGGCGGAGGCGGCGGCGGGCGGGGGCGAGGCGGCGGGCGGGGGCGAGCCGGGCGGGCCCCCGCGGCTGTGCGGCTACCTGCAGAAGCTCTCCGGGAAGGGCCCGCTGCGGGCCTTCCGCAGCCGCTGGTTCGCCTTCGACGCGCGGCGCTGCGCGCTCTGCTACTACAAGGGCCCGCGGGAGGCGCTGCCGCTCGGCCGCCTGGAGCTCGCCCACGCCGCCTTCCGCCTGCACGCGCCGCCCGCCGCCCCCGGGCCCGGCCCCGGCCCCGGACAGGAGGACCGGCAGGCGGCGGCGGCGGCGGAGGAGCGGGAGGGCGCGCCCGGCGCCGCCTTCGCCTTCGAGGTGCACAGCCCCGGCGGCGGCGTGGCCGTCCTGCGGGTGAGCAGCCGCGGGGCCCGGCGGGCGCGGGCCGGGCGCGCTCGGGCCGCGGGGGTCTCTTCGCCCGGCCGGGGGGCGCGGGGGCGCGGAACCGCCCCTCCTGCTCTGCCCCCCCCGAGAGCCAGGCCGGCGTGGGGCCGGGGAGCCCGGGGCCCCTCGGATTCACCCCGGGCGCCCCCGAGCCCGCTGCGTGCCACCTCCGCGAGGGAGCGGGGCAAGTCGGGGCTGGCCGCGGGGGCCGGTTAATCATTGGCCCGGCCGCGGAGCTGCCCAGCGGCGGACGGGGACCGGCCTCTGCCGGCCTCGTTCGCCGTCCCCGCCGGAGGCGGCTCTGCGAATGGCTCTCGGGTCTGGGTGCTCAGCGCGGGCCCCTTCTGCGAAGTCCGGCGCCGCGGCCGATGAGTGCGGCAGTCGGGCAGCATAGGCGGGCTTTGCGGCAGGGTAAGGGGCGAAGGCCGGGTCGCCTCGGCCCGGCTGGCCTCTCCTTGGGCGGGTCGTGGTCCTCCTGCTGCGTCGGTTGCGCTGGGCTCCCTCCCTCGGCCAGGTCCACCCCCGGCCCCGCAGATACAGAGCGGGCCCTCGGGTGGCCCTGGGGGTGAGGCAGGTGCCAGGAAGGCCTGCGGGTCTTCTGCTAACCGGTGACGGGGGGTGGGTCAGGGTCCTCCTCGTCCAAGCCCGTCCTCTCCTGGGTGGTGCCCTGGCTCGAGCTGGGCTGACCCCAATAAGAGCAGCGCCCCGGAACCTTCATCCTGCTGCTGCGGAGGACAGAAGCGTGGCCCTGGCCCCCCTTCGAGCCCCGGGAGCAGTGAAGGCCAAGGCTTTGAGGGGCGTCCTGGCCCTTCTCGCCTCTTGGTCGCATCCTTCCTCGCTGGGAGAGCTGGGGCCCGCAAGCCGGGCCCCGCGCTGGAGGCCCTGGGCGCTGTCGGGCAGGCTTCAGGCTTCCTGAACCGCTCGCTCGCTCGCGATTCCTGCGAGCCTGTGCTTCCCGAGGAGCCTGGCAGAGGGGAGGCCGGGGAGGCCTCCCGAGACGTCCCGCCGAGGCAGCTCTGTTTGTGCAACGCTTGGATGGTGCTCCGGATCACAAGACTGAGGGCAGGGCCTCCCTCGCCTGCCGCGCGCTGGGGCTGGCCCGGGGGTGGGGGGGTGGGGGGGGAGTGCCCTTTGGCCAAGGGGAAGGCGAAGGGCTTTCCAAAAGGGTTGTCCTTGGGAAGCGCTCGTCCCCCCCCCCGTCTTTCGAGGCAGCTTGGGAGCGACTCGCTGGCCACGGGAGGCCCTTCTGCCGACCTTTGCCCCAGCAGCGACTGCTCTGCCCAGCCCTGGCCCCCGATGTTTCCAGAGCGAGGCGGCCTGGCCCCTGGCCCCGGGCTGCCTGCTCTTCGGCCTGGCCCCGGGCTGCCTGCTCTTCGTGGGCCGGCCGGAGGAAGGCTGGAGCGAAGCGGTGTTCCTCTGGAGCCTCCCCTTCGCCTTGGGCTCCTCCTGTTGGGCCAGACTGCCCCCCGCCGGATCACCTGCGGTTTCGCTCAGTCTCTCTGCAGATTGCATGCGTTCGCCAAACCGAGCTTGCATCTGGGCATCGTGGGGCATAACTGGTTCCATTAGCGCTGCAGGATCCTGCCTTTTCATTGCTCTCGCTTGGAAAATTAGGAGGAGTTTGCTTTCAGCTGTGCTTGGCCGTCTCCTCTTCCTCCAACCGGTCGCTCCAAGAGAAGAGTCGCTCAGAGCTGAACTGTGGAGACCTCGGTGCCCTCTGAGCTGGGTGGCTGCTTGCGGGCATCTCGCGACCCGACTAGGGAACTCCATCAGTGCGCGGGAGGGTGGGGTTGGCTGCCTGCTGATATGCAGGGGGTTGCCCTGCCAGTGTTGGGGGCAGTTTTCTCCTTGGTGGTTCCTTGGTTGTTGTTTTCGGCCTGATGGTTTGTCTGGAGTTGGCCCTGCGTCTAAAGGTGGGCGTAAGTGCTGCCCATTAGGTCTTGGGAAGTCGCCCCCTACCCTTCCCCCTGGGATGTTTCATCATAAAGAGCAGAATTCAGCCCCTCTTTCTTTCTGCATCTGCCCCCAGAGAGGTTTCTCTGGTATTTGCATATTTTTACACAAAAATTTAAATAGACACACAATTGTAATGATAATGATAAATCTTTATGTTGAGGACCGGAATTGGTCTTTGAGTAAACAAGTGGCAGAAAAGAAAGACGGAAGAGGTAGCGCACCGGTGGCTCTGGGGCCGCCTGAAAACCCGGCGGTCGCCCAGTCCGCCTTCGAAATGCCAGCACAGGCATCTCCCGCTGAGATGAGAGAGGCTTTGACTCAGTTCACAGAGCCGAATTCTTTCGTTTTGGTCCACGGTGCGGAACACGAAATCTTGAGTGCCGGGGTGGAGGAAGTAGGACTGGTGGGCGTCCGGGGGGGAAGCAGATCTCAGCAAAATGCTGGAAACTCTCCCAGTGCACGTGGTGCAGTTGGCCCTGGGAGGCAGAGGGGTGCCTCGCGGGGTCCCAAGATGCTGCGGTGCAGGATCCTGCCGTGGGCCAGGCTAGATCGCTTTCAAGGCTCCTCCCAGCTCTGAAAAGCCTGTTGAAGGCGTGGGATCAGCTGGCTTGTCTGCATTTTTATCCAGGGAATTAGGAAGCACCCATCCCGGCGGGGAGCTCTTTTGCCCTTACGGCAATGCTCTTGTTCTTAACGTGCTGCGCTTCCCTGCGTCTGCCCGTCACAGGCCGCAACGCACCAGGACATGATGTACTGGCTGCAGGAGCTTCAGCAGAAGAGGTGGGAATATTGCAACAGCCTCGACGCTGCCCAGAGGTGCAGTCGGACGTCGCCCACCCCGGGGGGCTGCTCCAAGGGGCTGGTGGCCAAAGACAGTCCCGGTAAGTGTTGTCTCTCCCGGGGCCCTTGCAGTGGACAGCACAGGAATGCGCTTGCCGGGTTAGACCACGGCTGCGGCTTCAACTTCGTGGAGCGTTTCTTCCGCACCGGCTTCGCGTTCCACGTTTTTGGGCTGGATCAGAAGGATAAAAAGCCCTTTTCAAAGGGAAACGTGGAAGGCATCCCGCCACGCGCCACTGAAGCGGGGGCACGTTCCGCATGTTGGTCTCAGCCCAGATGCCCCTGCAAAGTCTTCCCCATCCGGCAGTCTCCAGTTGTGCTGGGACTACAGCTCCCAGGATTCCCAGCCAGGTGATTGTTCACAGGATCGTTCACAAGGCTCACGG
Source organism: Python bivittatus (assembly GCF_059951505.1). Lineage (NCBI taxonomy): Eukaryota > Metazoa > Chordata > Lepidosauria > Squamata > Pythonidae > Python > Python bivittatus. The sequence goes on from NW_028277085.1 coordinate 806,361, forward strand.
CCGAACCAGGCTCCGTGAAAGCTGCCTCGGCACATCTTTTTTTAATTGGTCACAACAAGCTGGTTTTCTTCATTGGGTGATTTTTTTCTTTGTTCTTTTCCACAACAGGAAGTTTTTATTTAAAATAGTTACTTTAAAAATATGCATATTGGAAATTGTGGTGTGTGTGTGTGTAGCGTGTGTGTAGTGTGCATGCCCACAGCAGCTTTCTGTTTTATTTTGATTTTTTGTGGATTTTTGTCTTCCAGAATTGTATTTCGAGGCACTTGGGGTTTTTGTTTTGTTTTTCTAATTGAATCTTTATAGGAAGCCCTGATTTTTTAAAATATATACGAGGCACGGTATGTTCATGTGCGTATATTCCGTCTGGCATCCAGTTGCAACAATCACGTCCTTCACAGTTTCCCCCTTTTTAACAGTCGTGTGTTTAAAGATGTAAAATCCGGCGGACTTGTGGGCAAAGGCCCCTCGTGTGATCAGCGTTTGCCGAGTCGCTCCGATTAGAAAACCGCTGGAGCTTTTTCTGAGGGCGGTGGGGCGGCCGCGCTTCCCCGGTCGGAAGTTAGGTAAAGCTCCCCTGACGGGCAGCTGCAGCGTCCTGTGGTTCCAGAAAGGTTGCGACAGTCGGGCAGACGGCAGTCGGGCGCGTGGGCGTGGGCGTGGGGTACGGTGCGTTCTGTCCTCAAGGAGCGAGGCGCAGATGCAGTTGGCCACTGTGGCGTGTGCGAGGCCGGCAAGAGCCGTCTCCTTCCTCCCGCGGAGCGTGCAGACCTGCTGCTGCACGCAACGCGCGAAAGACGGGCCTGCCGCTCTCAGCTGGCTGCGGTTCCCTCCGTGGAAACCTGTGCAAAGTTGCAGAGCGGCCTTGGGAGGCCCCTCGCCCGCTTCTCCCGGTGAACGGAGGAGCCCGGCCTGGGATGGTCGCGGCAGCAAAACGGGCGGGCGAGCTGGGGGAGCGTCTTCAGGGCAGGAGGCATCTCCGTTGCAGAGCTCCTGAAAAGGGGCCGGCCCCTTCCCCCCCGGGCTGCCCTCGTCTGGCCTGGCAGCTGCTTTCCACCTGCCCGAGGGCACAGTGGCGGTTCTGGGCAGAAGGCGTCGGCTTTTGGACTGGCTTGGTGGCAGTGGCAGCCGCGCGAGCCCGGCTCTGTGGAGCTGTCTCGCTGGGCTGCAGGACCGGGTTGCCCAGCCCAGAGTCCGCTGCCAGCGCTCCTCCTGCCAGAGAGCTCCGAGCAGAGAGGAAGTGTGACGGGGCAGCCGATGAGCACGCCTCCCGCGTTTCCTGAGGTGGTCCTTGAAGAGGCGAGGGTTCGGCAGCCTGGATTGTCCCCTCCCGTGGTGACATGTTGAGCCTCTTGCAACCATTTTTAAGCCCCGAGGTGGAAGTCGGTTTGCATTGCGGATAACTGGTCTGCTTGGTCCCCCCTCAGATCTGACGGCGCTGCCTCCAAACGCTTCAGCCGAGAAAGCCAGGAATGTCCTCGCCGTGGAGATCGCCCCCACGGAGCTGGTGGGGGAGCAAGCAGCCTGCCTGCCGGCCCCAGGCCACCCCAGCCCCATCAATTTCTCCTTGAAGCAGTGGGGCACGGAGATCAGGTGAGTCCAGGAGGACGTCGGCTTGGGAGCGCGACCCACAGCCGCTGGGGATTTGCAGATGGGCTTGCTCAGAACCCGGTTCAGCCTTCTTTGCCAAGGGCCTGCTTGGAATTACAGCTGTTGGAAGTTAGCAGAGAGGCATTGGAAACTAGGTTTCCAGCAGCCAAATCCCAGGGTAATCGTCATTGCCAGGGATCGTCATGCAGCGTGCTCTGAACTTGTTACCTTAGAGGAGTTCTGTGTAATGGAGGAAAGATTATGCCATGCTTTCAGATTGGACGTGTTTCACTTGACAATAACTCAACATTAACAGCACCCATAATACAGATGGGAAAGGGGTGTCCCTGTGGTCCCTGAATGAGTTCACGGCAACTCTGAAATCTGAACCAGGAACTTCGTGACTTGTGGCTCAGCTCCTGAGCTGTTTCACTGCACCCAGGCGTGCTTTCTTCCTTTCCTCTTGTTCTGTAGAAGGGACACCCCTAGCCTGGTGTAAAAGGTGGTGAGCGTGCATATCTTTGCAACGTGGGTTTAAAAGCCCTTCCTTTTAATATTCTCTTTTTAAATGGGGGAAAAGCACATTCAGCACCCAAGAAAGAGTTTTGCTGCAGCGTGTCCCTTGCCCAGCTGAAACCACTGTCTTGTCATTCACTGGCATCTGGAAGTATTCCCAGAGTGGCGAACCGCTGGTCACTTGGGTTCTTTCGCACTCCTTAATATCCACATCCACGGCCTTTTGTTCAGGCTGGAAGATGGTCCTGGGCTGTTTTCATCCATGGCTGCTTTAACACAAACGTCGGTACACCGATAGCTGTAACTCCAGGTTCTTTCCATCCTGCATTGTCTTGGCGGCCCTGGCAAACGAGACCATGTTTGCCTCACGGTTTTGGGGAGTGTGGTTGATTTGCACCCTCTCATTCTGAAGCGTCTTGAGTCACATAACAGGCTTTCAAAAGGAGAATACTAGATCTGCGGGTCAGAATTTGCCCCGAGACCTTTTCTGTGCCTGCCGGTGATCTCCCGAGGCTGTTGGGCGAACTCCCTTCTCTTGCAATGCTGCTCCTCTTATAAGAAAGAGGCCTCCTTATCTGGCAGTTTGAGCTCTGGGAATCAAATTGTGACAACTGCACAACTTTTCTGCATAGCTGTCCAGTGGCTTTCTCCAGTCTGTCCCCAAATTGTCCATTCTTGTGCGAAATGCTAGAGAGCATTAATTCTGCCCCGTTGCTGGTTCTGCTCCCCAGCACCCTCCTGGTTATGGCTGGTGGAAGGCGAGTGGCCAGCCTGCTGGAAGGTCCGTGCAGAACTTGAGAAAGGATCGGGCCCTTGTGGGTCAGGAGTGCTTGGCGCAACAATTGGCAGACGTTGGTGATGGAAGTCCACCAGGGCTTCCTGAACTTGTGAGTCAGATTGTATTTCCCGTGTGTGACTTGACCAAGTTCCTCCTTGCTTACTGCTTAATCACAACATTAGATTTTCGTCTTTAGAAACGCAGCACTTTCATCGTGAGCTGCAAAAGTTTCTGTCTGGAAAAGTAGCCAAGTTGTCTGTGTTGTAACAGCTGCTGCACGCGCCTAGTGAAGTTACCACAGATACAAAGTGAGAAGTGTTGGGCTTCTCCAAAAGCGTGGCTTTGGGTGCTTTCTCTGTTGGACATCTGACTACCAGCAGCTTCCCTGTTTTGCTGATCCCTCTCAAACCAAGCCTGCCCTGCGGTAAACCCTTCCGCGGGAGAAACAGAGGGCTGGCTTTTGCAGTCAGGCATTCCTCGCGGCTTGGGGTGCCCCGTGTTGAACCTGCTTTCTGCTTGCAGGCCCGAGTTTTCCAACTCGCACTTTGCACAAAGGGTAGAGAAGTAGGACAAATTGCCCTGATGAACTTTGCCTTGAAACGTAGAAAGGGAGCCGTTTCTGGCCAATCTGGAAATGTTGGTTTGGGTTTAAAAATGTCCGAGAAGTCTTGGGCTTAAGTTGCATTCTTGGAAAAAGGGTGCGACTTCTCAGTGTTGCAGAAATCTAACTGCAGGACCTTCATGGTTTTGAGGAAGGCAGCAAAGTGTCGTGAGTGGGTCAGAGCCAAGATTTCTCTTTTTTGCCTTTTTTTTTAAATTGGCCCCCCCTCAGATTGGCGGGAAGTGGAAATCTGACACTGCAGAAATTTGACCCAGAAGAAGAGCCGGCCGCCTTGTGGCCACAGCTTGGCCATCGGAGGTTCAGGGTTGCACCGTTTCCTGCCCTGTGGCTTGTGCTTTAGTTCAGAGGCATGAGAGTAAACTGTCCCCGGTTGTAAGTTCAGGCGTTCTGGTATTTGAAAGCCGGGAAGCGAAAGCAGCAGGACCTGTGAACCTTTGGGGTTGCAGAGGGCAAAGGGTTGTGATGGAGGGAGAAGCCTTAAAAAGCAGAGTTGTTCCGTCCTGGACAGCTTTTGAAGCCCGAGAGGGTCAGATTATGTTCTCAGGGCACACGTATTCTCGGGCCGGCGTTTCCAGCATGTTCACCTCTGTCAGTGAGATGTTTGGCTTTAAGGTACATCTGGCCCTGAAAGAAATAACTTGGTTCTTCTGTTTTGGCTTCTGCAGCTTTATTTTAAAAATATCAGCCAACTTTTCTCTGACCATACAACCATTTTGAATTTCTGCACTTCACAGGAATTCTGTGTCTTCCTTAAGAACCGGAAAAGGAAGTAGTGAAAACCGCAAGAGTGTTTTTTACACAGAAGAATGGGAAATGCTAGATCCCACCCCAAAAGATTTGCAAGAATCAGCGGCTCAGGAAGAAAAAAGAAGGTTGGCAGCAGAACCCAGCAAAGGTGCCAGCTTCTGTCCATCGCTCTGCCCCCGCCCCCGTTTCTGCTCCTGCGTTTGGAGGAGTCGTTCTGTCTTTGCAGACGGTTGGGGGCACTCGCCCCCTTTTCTGAGCTGTGCGGCCCAAGGAGGTCCCCAAGGGTGGCAGGATCCCAGGTTGGCCTCTGCACGCCATGAGCACTTTTTTCCGGCCCTGAGCTTCACCCGAGGTTGGCACAGCAGCGTCAGAAGTGCCAGATCCAGGGAGGAGGCATCTGCAGCGAGTGCCCCCCCCCCACAATTCACATCGGCTTCTCCCTTGGAGAACCAGGGAACCCTGCCTTCCACCTCCGCCCCATCTCTGCTGGGAGGTTTGGGGTCAGCAGCCTGGCTGTTAACCCAACTTCGGCGCGTGGTTTAATATCCTGGCTTTTCTCAAAGGACAATTAAGAGAAGGCTCCTCTGTCTCCCGGAGGATGGTGCTGGCCTGACAGTCCGGCACTGGGAGGAGGAGGAGAAGGAGGGCTTGCCCTAAAAGGATGGCTCGGGTCTCCCTGGACGTCACGCTCGGGCCGGGGTGCTCGGTGGCAGCCAGCGAGGCGCTGAACCAGCTGACCTTCTGCCTCCCGATGCTGCAGGTGGGTCCGGCTCAGCCTTCCCGTTTGATTTTGGCCGCCTCCCACACAAAGCCAGGCGTCCTTGGAAGGACCCGATGGCCGCCAGCAAAGGCCGGAGCAGCCCGGAGACCTCTCCTCTGGCCTGGAACGGCGGCCGGACGGCTGCAGAGATGCAGCTGAAGTTCCAGAGCCAGCAGGAGGAAGTGGAGCAACTCAGGAAGGAGCTGGCCAGCCAGAAGGTAAGCGGGGCGAGAAGGCTGTCGTTCGCCACCTGGAGTCGCCTGTGCCGAGGTGGGCAGCTATTGAATTGGCTTAGTAAACGCATAATAAATAAAGGTGGGAGAGCCGGAGGACGTGCCGGCGCTTGGGCCGAACGCCCGTCCGCCTGCCTGTTATCCGGACTCTGCTTCCCTCCAGGAAACCCCGGCGCCTCCCTCCCTCGCCCGCTTCCTTCCTCGTTCTTGTGTCGGGGCCCAAGGGCGCAGGAAAGCCCTTCCTGCGAGGCCGCCTTCCGTGCAGAGCAGCCGCCACCGAGCTGCGGCTGGTCCTTTGTTGCGCGTGCCCCCCGGCTGCAGGCTCCGCTTGTTTCTGCACGCCCTCCCCACTCTCGGCGCACAACGCAAGGGGGGGTTCGCAGAGCCGGGCGCGGGTAGCGCTGAGAGGGAGGGGTGGGCCCAGGGGCCCCCGAGGGCTTCTGGGCCGAAGTGAGGGCCAGGATCTCGCTGGGCCTTAACCACTAGACTGCGCCGCTCTCTCTTTGAAAAGCAGCAGCAGCTGGTCTTGTCAAGTGCTTTGGAACAAATGTGCGGCAGGTGGTCCCCAGAGCTTGGGGCAGACCCCCAAGGGGCTGGCAAGCCCTGATTTTTAGTGAGAAAGTTGTTGCACGCAGGAGGACTCGTTTCTTTCCTTGTCCCTCTCCGGGAACTGAGGGGGCACTCGGGATTGGAACAGGAGGTGCTTCTCTGCCTCGGGGGGGATCGGGGTGCGGCTCCTGGGGCACCCAGAGCGCGGGGGCTTGGAGCAGCAGCAGCAGCAGGTCCAAGCGCGTGGCAGCCCCTGTGAATTGCCCCCCCCCAGTTTCAGAAACGACCTGCCGGCATCTCCCCCCCACCAGCCTTTGTTCGCCTCCTCCCAGGAACTTGTGCGGCTCTTGCAGCAGACGGTCCGGTCTTCCCAATACGACAGGTACTTAGCGGGGCCCCTCTGTGACGGCGGGGCCAAGGGCCACTTGGAGCTGCTTCACCAGAAAGACCACCAGATTTTGGGTCTCAACCACCAGCTCGAAAGGCTGAACCTAGAGAAGGAGCACTTGCAGCAGGAGGTGGCGAGCTTGAAGTCCAAGGTGGGTGAGCTGGACGAACAGCTGGAGATGTTCATGGAGACCATCCAGGCAAAGGATGAGGTGATTGTGAAGCTCTCCAGGGAGCTGAGCGAGAGCGAGGATCAATCGCCTTGGCAGACCGGATCAGGGCCTGCGGACGCCTCCCCCCCCGTCAGCAAGGAGTTGCAGGAGCTCAGCAAGCTGAAGGTAAGGACCGTGGCTGGTCTCCGGGGGCCTTGGGCGCTCGGGGTCCCCCTCGCCCACTCTTCGCTGTCCCTCCAGAGTCCGCTGACTCGCTCGGGTGGTGGCTTGAGTCTGGAGGAGCAGGAAAGTTGCTTTACGGTTGTTGACCGGTCAGAGGCGAGGAAAGCAGCAGAACCCGAAAGCAAGAGGCTGCTTTGGGCGCGGCAGCCATCACAGCGAGCGAAAGGAGTGCCTGGGGCGAGAGAAGGGAACGCGTGGGTTCTCGCGTTGTGCCGGATCGTGGTTTTATTAACCATGATTTCTTAAACAAGCCACAGCGGGCTACATTCACACGCTACGCCAGGCCGTTCACCATGTTTACTAGCCACTGTGGTTGAGCTCCTCCAGTGTGCCAAGCTGCGCATCCCGCAGACTCGATTTTGGCTTTGACCACCGGCAGCCCCGAAGCCAAGAGCAGGGGGCCCAACCACCCTAAAAGCGCCACGTTTTCCCCTCCCGTGGGAGAGAGCCGGCCACACCCTTTCTTTTCTGCTTCAAAATGCCCGGCTCTGCCTCATTCCCGCCATGCTGTTTGTTGACAGGACAGTCTGCAGGGCTACAAAACCCAGAACAAATTTCTCAATAAGGAGATCCTGGAACTTTCTGCTTTGCGAAGAAATGCCGAGAACAGAGAGAAGGAGTTGATGGCCAAGGTCAGCCGGGGGAGCGCTCGTCTTGACGCCTTCGTCTGGGTCCAGGCCCTCGGGCGGATGGGAGCCGCTGGCACGGGAGTCCTTCTGGGGGGGGCAGAGAGAAGCGTTTGAGCCCCATCCTGGGGGCTGCTTTCCAAGCTGGCCGCTTGCTCTGCCGCCTCCCCTCCCAGACAGAGGCCGACCCCGAACGCGTCGCTCGCTTGGGGGAGCTGCCGCATCGCGGTCGGCTTGGAGGGCAGGATCCTGGTTGGTGCGGAGGCTTCCCCGGGTCTTCCGCGTTCGGGCTGTTACAGGCAAGGTCCCTGCCTAACCCCCCCCCCGATGTGTCCTACGCAGTACACGAGCCTCGAGGCCAGAATGTGCCAGGTGGAAAGCAGGTACCTGATTCTGCTTCAGGAGAAGAAGGCCCCAGTGTGCTCGGAGGAGCAGAGTCCCCACAGCGACATCATCGCCCAGCTCTTGGAAGACGCCCTGAAGGTGGACAGCAGCGAACAGCCCGAACAGGCCTACTCCAGGCCCCACCTGGTCAGGTGAGCCTCAGGTCTGACGCTTCGGCCCGCCGTGTCCCAAGGTTAGCGCAGCGGGAGCGGGGAGACCTGGGCCCAGCTTCCGAGCCAGCAGCTCGTCCCCGTATCCCGGCCTTCAGCTTGGCCTAGAATGTGAGGAGGGCCAGAACGGCTGCTGAGATAGCGCTGGCAAGGTCCCGCCGTGGGGCACGGATCCTGGGCGCTTCTCAGGCTGGCAGCAGTGCCCTTTCCGGCAGCGAGCAGAGGATGAGCTGAGCCCCTGAAGCCATCCCCACAGTTCACTTGGCAGAGACCACTCAGGGTGCATTTAACACCTTTTCACAAGGAACAGCAGTGGAGGCCTTGGTGACTGCCCAGGAGAAGCTAGCAAATCCAGTTTAATCTCTATTATTATTATTATTATTATTATTATTATTATTATTATTATTATTATTATTTATTATTATTTTCCCACCTTTTTTAAATATAACTGAAGATGGTGAACGTACCTAATTCTCCTGCCAGTTTTCCCCACCACAACAACCCTGTGCTTGGACTGAGAGAGAGGGGCTGGCCAAAGTCACTCTGCTGGCTTCTGTGCCTGAGGGAGGCTTCGAACTCACTGTCGCCTGGTTTCCAGGCCAGCACCTTCACTGCCACCCAGACTGGCGCGCCCGCATGCTGGGACAGCCCCGATAGGAAGGCGCCTGTCCTCCGGCCTGTAGCCAGCGCCCCTTGGGACAGAGAGCGCTTAACTTCTAGCTTTATGCAGCCGAAGTATTGGAATTCAGCCCAATATTCACATTCGTGAACCAACCTGGGGCATTTTCTTACCCTGGACGCCAGCTGTGGCTTTTGTGAATTTCCTCAAAGGTTCTTCTGGCACGTGACCCCGCTTCTCCTTTGCTTTCCAGCGAATACGATGTGTATGGGTTTCAAACGGTCCCAGAGGACGAGGAGGAGGAGGAGAGGCTGGTTGCGAAAGTGCGGGCCTTGGACCTGAAATCCTTGTCCCTCTCGGAGCACCAGGAGATGTCCACGGGCGTGAAGTGGGAGAACTTCCTGGCTGCCACCGCGAACAGGGAGATGGTCCGGTCGGTGGAGCTGAAGAACCTCATCCGGGGCGGGATTCCCCACGACCACCGTTGCCAGGTATGGAAATGGTGCGTGGGCCTCCACGTGAAGAAGTTCAAGGACCGCAGCCCCCCGGGCTACTTCCAGAGCCTGCTTCAGAACGCCCTGAAGAAGCAGAACCCGGCCTCCAAGCAGATCGAGCTGGACCTCCTGCGGACCCTGCCCAACAACAAGCATTACTCGTCCCCCACCTCGGAGGGCATTCAGAAGCTGCGGAACGTCTTGCTGGCTTTCTCTTGGCGGAACCCCGACATCGGCTACTGCCAGGGGCTTAACAGGTATGGCCGAGAAACAGACGGCAGCGATTCCAGGAGCGCGGCTTTATTTCTGCCGGGATGTTATCTTAACAGAGCCTCGACAGCCTGTCCAAGTTTCCCTCTGTCCCCTCCTTGAGTTTGTTCCTTGCGCCTCCTTCAGTCTCGGAGCTGCGCCATCTCTTTTCTAAGCCCCCCCCTTTTTACAGAGTCTATTTCTCTCTCTCGGGGGAGGAAGACACAGACCCTCCAGGGCCAGGGGGACCTCAGTGTGGGGAGCAGGGGTGTCTCACTTGCCTGGCTTTGAACCGGAGGCGCTTTATGGTGGCACTCCACGTTTCGTAACCCTTTTGTAGGCTCCAGAAGGAAATGAAACAGGCTTGAGAGAGCTGTTGTTTCCTCCCCAAAACTGGTTTTGGCTTCTGCAGAGTGCCTGCCTTGCTACGGGGGCCTCCTGGCTTTATGGTGGTGTGGCAAAGAGCGTTTCGTTTGGGGGGAAGGGAGGGAGTGAGCAAGAGGCAGAAAGACATCTTTTCCTTCTCTCCTTTTTTAAACCCTTTTTCTGGGGCCTAAGCACGCCTTGGCGTCAGTCTTTTATTGGGGCCACCTCGAATAGCCCCGTGACACCTGGGCTGTGTTCGGGAAGCGCCACTTCCAGTGGTGGTCTTGGTTCTGTTTTCCAGGCTGGCGGCCATCGCGCTGCTCTACCTGGAGCAGGAAGATGCCTTTTGGTGCCTGGTGACCATAGTGGAGGTCTTCATGCCCCGGGACTACTACACTAAAACGCTCCTTGGCTCTCAGGTACACACAGGAAAAGCTGTCAGGGGCTGATACGTGTGAAAGCTGTTTGAGATGGGGGCAAGTTGCAGAAAAAGTGGCAGCCCCCCGAACAACCTAGGGCAGGCCTTGAAGATGAACGGGGGTCTCAGAGCGTGGGCCCAGCAGGACAAGTGGGGAGGGCCTTCAGTATCACTCTGAAAGCCTCTCCCCAAGAGGGCTGCATTCTGAGACTGAGATGCTCCTGCTCCTGCTCCTGCTCCTGCTCCTGCTCCTGCTCCTGCTCCTGCTCCTAGGTGGACCAGCGAGTCTTCAAGGACCTGATGAATGAGAAGCTGCCCCGGCTGCACGCACACTTTGAACAATACCGGGTGGACTCCTCGCTCATCACCTTCAACTGGTTCCTGATTGTCTTTGTGGACAGCGTGGTCAGCGACGTTCTCTTCAAAATATGGGATTCCTTTCTGTATGAGGGACCAAAGGTGCGTAGCTCCCCTGCTGGGGCTTCAGAGGCCAGCGGGTCGGCTGAGTGGGACTTTCAGGAGTTGGGAGGTGGAGGGCTGATCTTCGGTAGGCAGCCAAAGCTTGGGGGAAGGAACCGTCCATGTGGCTTTCTCTCTTTTGTAATCCAAAGCTTCTTGAATGCCCAGGTTATTTTCCGGTTTGCTTTGGCACTCTTCAAATACAAAGAGGAGGCGATCTTAAGGCTCCAAGACTCGACTTCCATATTCAAGTACCTCAGATCTTTCACTCGCACAGTCCTGGATGCCAGGTGAGAACTACTTGTTTTCTTTGCAGTTAGCAAGTGAATCAGTCACATATTACTAGGAGGAGCTTATCGGAGAAAAGAATAATAACGTTAATGTAAACAGTGCCATAAAATAGGTTTTGACTCCTAGGCTTCCTCAAGAACTTGATGGGGTTCCATGAGAGATTAAGGGCAAAAAGAAGTCCACCCGGACCCAGGCAATTTCCTGTCACTAGAGCTTTCCCTCTTGATCAGGGGTTCCAGACGTATGGTTTTTGTTCTTTTTTTTTAGCCGGACAGGTTCCGCAACCTGAAAAAGTTTGATAACCCCTGCTATAAAACATTTGAGGCCCCGCTTTGAAAGGCAGGCAGTGAGGCCTCTGTGGTGGCTGTTCTTTCTTCCAGGAAACTGATCGGCATCGCTTTTAGGGACCTCAATCCCTTTCCTCTGCGCCAGATCAGGAACCGGAGGACCTACCACCTGGAAAAGGTGCGCCTGGAGCTCATGGAGCTGGAAGCCATGCGGGAGGATTTCTTGCGCGAAAGGGAGACCAACCCAGAGAAAAGGGACCTGATCAGCGAGGATGAAGAGGATGGTTGAAGGCAGCCTGGGCGGCCTCCTTCGGGAGCGTTCTCCCCTGGTGCTCCGGCAGAGCAGGACCTCGTGGGGACCTGAGGACAGATTCCATGACAGCATTTCATGGCGGAGGGGCTTTCTTCCAAACGGTGCTGTTCACGTTGTTCGGTGTACGCAGCACTTCAGGCAATTTGGTTTCAGCCGCGCAGCTGAGCTGTGAATGTTTTCCTACCTTTTGAAGCCCACATTTTCTGAAGTGCCTAAAGACACAATAGCAAAATGCTCCTTCCTCCTACCCGTCATTTTATACCAGATTCTTGGTGTGCCATTTCCTCCCTCCTGCCCACCTTCAGAGTGTTCAAACCATTCCGTTTTGCAGACACATTCCTCATTGTCTTGATAAAATTAATCAAGTCACTGTGCTTCGTTGGGTGCTTCGGGGCTGGTGCAAACGCTGCCGGCTTCTGTTCAGGGCCCTTCGAAGACATGCCATAGGTCCCCCTGCTTGGTTTTCAAGCCCAGGGAGGCAGCAGAGAATCTGGAGGCACCACGGGGGCTTCCGGAAGGCTGCTGGCTCCCATTCTGGGCCAGGTCCCCGTCTCTGCTAGAAAATGTCACGCAGACCATGGAGAAATTGGTCATTTCCCTGATACGATGCTCTCAAAGGCACCATATTTCTCTCCAGGATGGTCAGTCTCATCCAGCAGTCCTGGCTGGACATCTCTTGCCACGAGCTTTTCTGGTCCTCAGGTTGAGAGGCACTGTTTAATGCAGAGCAGATGAGTCAGAGACTTGTTGGCGAAGACTGGCATTTTGTGGTGCCCCAAAATTCCTGTTGAGGAGCCTGGTGGCAGTTCATCCTGGAAGAATCCAGTAACTCCATTGTGGCTTCATGCCTTTGTTCGATATGTGAGTGGAAATGCTTTTGTTCCTCAATACACACCCTTCGGATGTTTGTTGGGGAATAGATTCGGAGCCCAGGATTTGCTCTCCCCGAAACCTAGCAGCTTTTTTTACCTTGTTGTCCTGAAAGGGCGGGGGGGGGGGCATTTCCCGCCCTTCGGCTGAAACTTTGGACCAGAGAAAATCGATTTCTCCTGTTGTGTTTCTCAGATCATGGCAGAAATGTGTCTGGCCTTAACAGCTGTTTGTGAACCTGAAGAGAAGGCGAGTGATAGGGTGAGGTGTTCCTTCATTAGCAGCGTGAGTTTCCAGGAGGGACCCCCCTTTGCTGCCACCACTTTCTGTGCAGTCTCTCTCCAGAACGCCTTCCTCCCATCTCCCCCTCCAAAGCTCACCCAGAGGCTTCGATCCTCTTACTGTCTGCTCGAACTGCAGGAGGCTCCCGCCCAATGTCCTTGTTCCAAGAGGACATCTCTTCTGAAACGGGCACAAGGCGGTGGCCGTGGGGACAGGGCAAGTCCTTCTAGGTTTGTGCTGGAAGGCGGCTGGCTTGGATCGAGGACCCTGGTCACAGATTGTGTGGGTGCTCCAGCAGCTGGAGGTTTTAGTGCCAGGCAGATGGGGTGTTACCCATGGGGGGCGGTGGAATGGGGGGCGTCCTGTGAGTGGGCACCGTGGCTCAGTTTGACTCCTGTTGAGCAGGACTTGCCTGCGGACCCCCAGATCCAAACTGCTCTTGGGGTAAAGAAGGCGCCACGCAGACCCCGTGTCGGTTGGAAAGGGGCAGTCCTACAGAATCCAGATCCGGTCTGGGCATTTACATTGGGGCACTTTAATACCTTGCCCTTGAATCCTAGCCCCAACACCCACCTTCTGGTTTTTCACCCGTTTGCAGTTTCTTTTGCAAAGAAAGGCGAAACCAACCCCAGGTCATCATTCTGGGCTGTCAGATTTTGTAGCTGGCTTTGGAAGCCAGAGGTTTCAAGCCAAATGCTGGGCAAAAGTTTTTGTTTTGTCGAGCTCTCACTAGTTAAAAAAAAGTCCTCCCTGGCTGCAGTCCCTGAAATTGTTGGGAACAGTAAGGCGGCAAAGGTGGAGTGCGAATCCTCAGATTTGGAGCTTTTACTTATTTTGTGGTTTCCCAGGGCAAGTTTTAACACCCTCTGCAATCGTGCCAGCCAGCCTGGTGGATTTCCTCTGAAAGGGGGTTACGTTGGGTTCCCTGAATTGTGCCCTGAAAGGATTCCCTCCCTCGGCCCTCTGCATTCCTTGCGATGGAAACTGAACAGGCTGGACTTCTTTCTCCAGACCCCCCCCCCCAAACTCTCAACCTTCGGGGAGAAAGCTGAAGAAAGGGAGGCAGCAATGGGGCTGCAACGGTCCCCCCAATGCCCCCTTGCCATGTAGAGGTTTCAACTTTTCAGGTCTCAGTTCCTGCAATGAGGTTTTCGTACACTTCTTTTTTTATAAAGAATTCAAAACTCTGCTACATATTATATATGCAAAGTATTTTATGCATGGTTTCTATTCATGTAGTGTGTAACCCTTCTATTTTTGCTATTTGCACAAGCTTCGCACAGACCCAGTCTATTTTCCTGCCTCTGATGTGTCATGCCGGAGGCCTTAGAAGGACCCCCGAGAGGCCTCCTCAGTCTAGGCTGGGTCCCAAGTCTGGTTCAGGATCCTGCGGAGGGAGAGCCTCGCTGGGCCCGCAGCAGGCGGAAGACCCCTTGCGCACGCTCCGGGGCACTCGGGACAAGGTGGGCGCGAGGGTCGCCTTCGAGTAGGGCGCGTGCTCAGCTGTGTGGGAGAATCATGCTTTGTATACATTTGCAGTCAGGGTTCCTGGGAGTTCTTTGGGGTTCAGTCACCCCAAATTGACCAGTTCATACTTGTGATTGTTGCAACCTCTGGAAAATAGACAACTGCCTGTCTTTGATTTTAAAGGCTTTTTGTACAGCTCTTCATTCCACTCTGGTTTGGGGTCACCAGTCCTAGTAAATAAACACACGCCATCGTCTGCCGCTGCTTGGATTGGCTCTTCTGTCCTCCCCCCGAAGGAAGAACGGCCTTCGCGGAGGAGAAGGGGGCAAACCGAGCCGGGAGGAGGGGGGTGGCCGTGGGGCCCCTGCCCGCCCGCCCATCCCGTTTTCATGGCAGACGAAGAAGAGCCAGCGTGGCAGGCAGGGCACGGGGAGAAGGAGTGCAGCGAAGCCTTCCGCTGACCTGGGTTGACCCAGTTCAGCCTTTGCCGTCAAGACCCTTCGCCTGCGGGGGGGGTGGGGGGAGCCTGAGGCCTTCGTTGTGGTCTGTGGGTGCCCGCTGAGCCTGGAGCCTGCCTGCTGCTTCACCGGGCGCTCCAGCCCCGCAGCTTAACACTGGCGCTCTGTCCCATCCATACAAAGCCTCTGCTCTGCCCTGCACGATGGCCGTGGGGGGGACCCCCTGTTCCTGTGGGCCCATCCGGGAATAAGGGATGGCTGTGAGCCTCGTGACTCCCGGCGGTGCTGATGAAAGAGAATGGGCCCGCCCGCCCTCCCAGGGCCAGGGGTGGTCAAGAGGGCTCCCGGGATGACCGGTGCTGGGGCCAGGGCCAAAAGGCAGGGAATGGCAGCTGGAGGGGGGGCCGAGCCTCACGGGGGGGCCTTGTTTCCCTGTCTGCTCCCTTTGCTTACAAGCCTTCCTCCCTCTCGGTTTCAGTCATTTCAGCTATTACTATTTTATCATCATCATCATCATCATCATCATCCTGCCTTTTTTCAGAGCAAGAGAACTCGAGGCAGCAAACACCTAATACCCCTGCCTGCTATTTTCCCCACCACCACAACCCTGTGAGGTAGGCTGGGCTGAGAGAGAAGGGCTGGCTCCTCCCCCCCTTTGATCCAGGTCCTCCTCGAAGGAGGATTTGGAGGGCATCTCCCCTGCTGGAATTCCCGTTCATCATCCTGCCTGACCTGGTTTAATCCTGGTTTAACCTGCTGGCTTGACCAGGAAAAGCGCGGCGGGCCCAGCCCCAGCTCTCCGATGTTCCCTCTACCAGAGTGAAAGACACGTGTTTTAGCCTTCAGAGCGCCTGTCCGGTTCATAACCCAGCCGGGACTGAAACAGGAAGGCGCTTTCTCATTCTCTGAGAACAGGAAATGACTCGCCAACCCAAATTACTCGTCTCGGGGGATTTAATGTTCTGCATTCCGCTTGTGAGAGCAACCTGCGGTATCCGCTATTTCACTTTTCGCAGTAGTTGAAGAACTTCATTATGCGGCCAAGGGATGGGTAGACGTCCTCCCACCCCGCCGAACCCCGCCCGGCCTCTTAAGGCGGAAAGCTTCCGCGCGGGGCTCGGTGAGCTCTCCCGGTCCTCGCGGGCCGGGCCCGGCGCGGAGGGCGCGCGCAGCTGCAGCCGCCGGCAATGAAGGGGAGCCGCGGCGCCCCCGCCCCGAGCGCCGGGGCTGCTGCGCCGGCCGTTCCGCGGTGGGGCGGCAGGGGGCGCCCAGACCCTCGCGCGCCGGGGTGGCCCGCGGCTCCTCCCCGCACCGGCCGGCGGAGGGCAGGCGAGGCGGGGCGGGGCGCGGCGGGGGCGAGCGCTGGGTCGCGGGAGAGGGACAGGGAGAGCCGCCGCCGCCGCTCCGGGCGCCCTGGGGCTGCAACGCTGCGCGCCAGGTAGGCAGGGGCGGCGGGGCTGAGCGGAGCCCGCCTCGCCTCGCCTCGCCTCGCCTCGCCTCGCCTCACCGCGCTCCCTTCGCGGCCCCAGGAGGACCGCCGGCTTGGCCGCGGAGGACGGGAGCCGGGGCCGCGTGGGCAGCGGGAGGGCGGTGCGGGCGGGTCTGGGGAGCGAGCGCGGGCGAGGGCCGCCTCGGCGGGTCCCGGCTCCGGCTCTCCGAGGCCGGGGGGAGCCGGCCGGGCGAGCTCTCGAGCCGGGCTGCGCCGCCGGGGCTGCCGAGAGCCGCGGGTCGGTCTGGGCGGCGGACGCGGCGCTCTCCCGGCGGGGGACGGGGCCGCGGAGCCCGGCCGCTTCTGCGCCCCGGAGAATGCCCCGGCGAGGCGGCGAAGGGGCGCAGCTCTGCCCGTAATTGCTGCTCGGGCCCCTGGTTGCGCTCGTTACGGCGCCCCGCGGAAGGGCCCCTCCTCACCGGCGCTCCTGGGCGGAGGCGGTCGCCCCGACACCCCCGGCAGCCCCCGCCCCGTGAAGAGCGGGTCCAGCACCACCCGGCGATGCAGCTCAGCTAGTGGAAGTCTGCGTCCCTTGCTGGGCTGGGTCTGAGGCTGGGGGCGTCCTGCTCTCCAGGAGGCTGTGTTGGGAGGGGAGGGGAGGGGAGGGGAGGGGGGCTCTTGCAGGGGTAGAAGGGAAACAACCCCCAGCAGGTGGCTGCCTGCTCCTTGGCGCCTTCCCTGATGCCAAGCCGGGCTGATCCCAAAGCCCGACCGAGGAGCCCGGTGTCCTGACGCCGTGACTCGGCGCCTGCAGGAGCCCCGAGGAGCCTTCGTGGCCCAAGGAGCGCCGAGCTTTGCGCCACAGATGCGGCCTCCTCCGGGGGCAAAACGGCTGACCCAGGGGCGCTCCGAACGGGAGACCAGCCAGCCAGAGTTTGCCAGCGTGCGTCTGTTGGGTTTACAGGTGTTTCCTACGAGCCGGGATTGCTTCTGTTTCGTTTTGTGGGCCTCCGCGAGGGCCTGCTGGCGTCTGAAGCTCTTGTGGGCTGAGGGTACTCGCGTGAACGTGGCCCAGAGGCTGCAGCCGCTGCAACCGGCTTGCAGCTCTCGAAACTCTCGGGGACCAGCGCTAGGAGAAAGCAAGCGGAGGAGGAGGAGGAGGAAGAAGTGGCTTCTGCTGGGGGAAGGGCGGCTCTCAAGGGTCTCCCTCGGGCCGCGGGGCCGCCTCCTCCTGCTGGGGGGGCCTTTAACCACGATGATTGTGGAGCCCCCCTTGAAGCAGGCTGTCGTCCCAGAGAGAGGAAGGGCCCCAGTGGCGTCGCTCGGCGTCCCCCGCTTCCTCCAGTTGCAATTTGGGAGCAGGAAGGGGCGGTTGAGGCAATGCCATTTGTCCAAGGACAGATCCCCAAGAGAGGATGGGTGGGCGGCTCCTTCAGGCCTGTGGCTTCCTCAGCCCTGTCTCCTTCGCCCCAGGAGGCCTGTGGCTCCGCTGACCCACGGAGCTGACCCACCCATTGCTCCTTACGCCTCCCCGACTTCCCTCCGAAGAATCCGGGGAGCCAGAGAGGTGCAGGAAATCCCTGCTGGGAATCCCGGCCCTGCCAGCCCTTCCTGGGGCCCTCTGGGAGAGGGACGATCTGCCCTGGAGTCCCCTGGAGCAGCCTCACAGAGGGCAGCGAAGTCCTCTGTCCACCCCACCCCCAGAGGAGAGGCTGCCAAACAGCTGCTGGGACTTCGTTCCCACCTTGGGCCTAACCGGCCAGGCTCAGGCCACGCCGGAAGCCGTGAATTGTGGTCGGCTGTGGTAACATCCTGTGCCCGAACTGAGGATCCCCTGGAAGGCTTAGCGTGCTGCAGGGTCTCACAGTGTGATTTTACAGGGTTTTGCGGTCTGCCCTGGAGGGGTAGAGGGCATCCTTGTCTTGGCACTTCTGGTGCAAGAACGTCGGCCTTTGAAGGGAGGCCTCCCCCCGGGCTTTCCCAGCCTTGGCTGCCCTCGAGGAGGCTCCCCCACCCTGTTTCAAATGGTGATGGGAGACCAAAATCTCCTGGCTGGGGCTTATTCCCCCCCTCACCCCACAGCTGCCCGTGGTCCGTCAGTCCCCGGGTCCCCGTTGCAGCGGTAATTAGCCTGTTTCTCTTGCCCCAAATTAGCGGCAGAGCTGACCTTCAGCCGCTGAGCATGCTTAAAGGGGAAGGGGCTGGCGCCGCAATCCTTCCAGCCAGCAAAGAAGGCTCTTCCTTGCTGGCCCCTGTTGAGGCTCTTGCTTTCTGCGTTAGAGCCACGAGCATCCTGGGCAGGGGACATCAAGGAAACGGTCTGATGCCCCCGCAGCCTGGCAGTCTCCAGACGAGCTTCCACTGGAGGTCCGGCCTGTGCTCCTGCCTGGGCCTCGCGTCCAGCTTGACTCGTGAATTCACAGTGGAGGTTACGGACGGTCGCCCTGAGCTGGCTCTGGCTCTGGCTCTGGCTCTGGCTCTGGCTCTGGCTCTGGCTCTGGCTCTGGCTCTGGCTCTGGCTCTGTTTCCCTTCTTGGCTGGGACTCCCCTGTGGAAGGACAGGCCTGGAAAGGAAGGAGAAGGCTCCCCCCAACTCCCCCCTCCTGGGGAGCTCTTGGGGATGGCGGCTGCAAAAGGGGAAAGGCAGCTTTTGGGCAAAGGGGCAGGAAGCGTTCTCGGGGCGGGAGCTGATCCGTCTTGTTCAGGCTATTTGTCTCAACAGGCACCTCTTCTTAAGCTGAGATGATCTCATAAGTGGTTTATTAATTTCATTATGTCTTGACTTGCAATAATCCCTTGAATACTGGCAAGGCTGCTCAAAAATTTGTTGCAGCCTTGCGGCCTCTTGAAACCTAATTAATTTCATTTGGCACGGATTTTGTGGGCTGAAGCCACCTTCTTCCGACGTCTGTGAAATGGGTTGATATTGAAGGGGCCATAAGGTTCTCGCTAACTTTGTCTTCTAGGTGGTTAGGTCTCAGGAAGGATAATTTTGGTGCCTGTGTAGCAGAGTTTCTGGGAAAAATCACAACCCAAAGGGATTTCCCTTTGAAGTCTTCTTTATGGGAGTTTCACCCTCTTCTTGCCCAACTGGCCGCCCACTTCGAAGGGCACCTTCCAAACACCCATCATCTAATCCAATATGCTGTTCCGTTGATGTTCTTGCCTGGGGCTGATCTGAATTCTTTTGTGGGGTGGGGCTACTCTATTCGCCTTAATTTTACTTTTGTTACTCATTGGACGCCTTTAGGTCGTTTTCTCAACTAATTCAGAACCAATTTGTCCCTCGCTTTCAGTGGCCCTTTTGCTGCCTGTAACTTCATTTTGGTTCAACCAAATAGTGAGATAATCTCAGGTATTCCGCCAGTGTTTCAAGATAGTTGGGCAGCCGCATTTTAAGGAGATTAGAACAAACCCCCTTTTTAAGGCAGTTCAAAAGTTCTTGTCCTGATTTTTTTTTGGGTTGAGATCCAACAGATCAGACCATCCGATCTTCCCATGGATAAGTTGGGCGCCCTCCTTAAGTAGGCAGGTGAAGAAAGGGTTGTATGCTCTGCGCAGTCACAGTTTATTTAACAGATGAATAAGCCAGACTTGGCTAGGTTCACACAACGCGCTAAGCGCTAAACAAACACACCACCTTGTGGCACAGGGCGTGGCACGAGGACCCGCTCCCATGCCTGTCTTCAGCCTTCCCTCGACAGCTGGCTCCCACTTCCTTTGCAATGAGGACAAACAGGATTAATCGGGCTCCGGGCTGCCGAATGCATTCCCTCCCCCCTTCTGACGCCAGCGGGTGTCTTTCAACGTGGAGAGGCTGCTGCGCTTCGGAGCCCCCTGCTCCTCCCGCAGAGGGGGCCTCGTCCCACCGTGGAGGCCCCAGGCGCTCCCTCGTCTCATCCCCATCCGGGCTTCCAGATGCCGCAGCCGAAGGTCCGGCATTTCCGTGCCCCCAGCGCTCTCCAGGCCGGGGGAGAGGGGCGTCTGTCCTTCAGGCTACCCTGAGAAGCCCAGCCGGCTCAGGAGGGCTGCTCTGCCTCCAGCCGACGTCCTTCTAGGCTGCCTCGGGCGCCCTTCGAGAGAGGGAGCCAGCGGGGGGCCGGAATGAAAGAAGCAGGCGTAAGACAGAGGGCAGTTGCCACCTGGACTTTTGGGACCCTGCTCCCCCAACACGGCTAGACGCCCCTGTGGCTACACCTGGCTGCCGAGAAGCACGGTCCCCCGAGCAGCCAGGTGTGGGCCCTGCCCTGCCCTGCCCTGCCCTGCCCTCCCTCTCTTCCACCTCAGACAGGGCGCCTTCAAACAGGCCGCCTTCAAACAGGCCTCTCGGATTATCCCCATTTTACAGGGGTGAAAACTGAGGCTCAGGAAGGAAGTTTCTCTCTCATTAGAAAACTCCAAGGGGTGCCCCAGGAAAATGTACCGCCCATTCTATTTTGTGGGTCTGGCCTTTTTCAGCCTCTGGGGAGCAGCTTCTGAAGTTCCTGTCCGTCCAGCTCCCTTCCTGGAAAGAGTTTCCTTCCTAGCATCATGGCAGCTTCTCGGCTGGGAAAGCCGTAAGGAGCTTGGCTGCAGCTTATTCTGGCAACGAGGAGCTCCGGGGTTAGATGCCAGATTAGGGAGTCTTGGGAAAGGAAGTGGGTTGTACCGAGGGTGGGCGAGGGGTCCTGCCCCTGACCTCGGCTTTAGCGTTCCGCCCCGGACCCACCAGCAGCCGTTGGACACCAGGCCAAGCCACGGGGCACCCTCTGCTGGGTTAGCCCACGTGCCAACAAGTGCCTGTGAAGCGTAAGGCAGGCCACGGTTGCCCTGTCGTGCTGATCCGCACTTTTAACCCTTGTCTCCCAACGAAGACATCGTGGCTGGATTCCCCACTCAGCCAGAACTATCCAGCAGAGTTCTCCAGGCCCGGGGGGTGGGCTCAGACACAGCGTGCAAAGCCAGCCTGTGGCTTATTCAACCACCGTGGCACAAAAGATTCCCTCAGACCCCAGCCGGCCACCGGCTGGGAGCAGGGCGGCTGAAGTTCTGCATCCGCCTTACGAAGCTCCTGGGGGGCCCTCCTGTCCTAGCCCTGCGAAGGGGCTGCATGATGCGCAAAAGCGTTGTAGGGGAGAGCCCTGTTTTTCTCGCACCCTCGTCCCTCTCTAGAAGACAGGGTCAGCCATCCTGAGGCTCCGCGCGCTTGGCTGCCCCAAATCAGCAGGGAGGAGGGTGAATCTGACTCCCCAAGGAAAAGCGGCACAGGTTCAAAGTGTTGCTTTCAGGGTGAGGCTGGCACAGATGCGACAGGCGCAATCCTCTCCTGGCCCTCTCAGGAGCTGAGCAGAAGTGAGTCACCCCCAGGCAGCCCGGCTCCTGGGGGCCTGGGACAGGGCGATCCCGGCCGGCCTCCGAGCCAGGGAGGTTCCGAGTCGCAGACAAGATAGGAAAGGTTCCTCACCACCTGGATCCTTTTCCTCAACACTTTGATGTAGCAAAGAATAACTGAAGATAGTCAGTTCGGTTCTAAGGAAGCATCGTCGTCATGTTGAATGGTTAGGGTTAGGGTGGAAGAAAGGAAGGAAGGAAAAAACAAAGTCTTCTTTGGTTTCCTTTCCCAGCTTGCTCAATGAAGAGTCCAGGAATGGCCGTGTTTAAACAACAAAAGGTCGAGGACCTGTATGAAATCGGGGAGGAGCTGGGCAGGTAAGCTTGAACTTCCTCTTCTACCAGATCCAGATCCAGCCTTTAGCCTCGGTCTGGTTGCTGTGCTGACCTCCGAGCTATTGGTGTTCCGCCACTATAGAAATGCCCCCGTGGTGGGCTTTTCAGTTGCCTGGTAGATCAACACCTTGGCTCCTAAATTAAAGGGAGAATAAATTCTTGTCTTTGTTAAATGCTGGCTGGTGTATTTAGAAAGCTTTTAGAGTGCAAAAAGTTGGGGTGAAGAAGTGATGTCAGTCTTGCTGAAGTCTTGCCTGATATTTCAACGGGTTTAGGGGGTGGGGGGTTGAAATAATTATGAAATACAAATGCACGAGCCTGAACATATGCTAGCCTGAACGTGGCGGCTCTGCGAGCCTGAACACTTGGGCTTGCTACGACAAAGAGCGGCAAAGAGTTTTCTCCTTGGGTGAACCTGACTCCCAGGAGCACTCTTACCTTTGGGGTCCGAAGGCACCTCTCTGGCGCCTGAGCCCCGATGGCATCACGGGAGATCCCCAGCCTCAGATAAGAGGCTTGCGGGCACCTTGTCCTGGCGCAGCCGCCTCAGGGCCTCTGCCGTGCCCCTTGCCCCTTGAGGTCTCCGTGAGCGGCAGGGCAAGCACTGGCTTGCCTACCTCTCGGGTCCGCCAAGAGAGCTTTGCACAGGCCTTTTCCCACCAGATTTTCAGCAATTCCAGTTGGTGACAACTGTGTCTGGCAAGCGAAGGATCGTCAAGTTCCCTCCCGGAGACGTGTCTCTTGCATAAAAGAAACAGGTTTTCACCAAGCAGCTGATGGGGTTAGAAAGTGGGCCAACTGTCCTGCCCGTCTTGCTCCTTCGCACCCAGAAAGGGAGGCGTCGTCGGCTCGGAGGCTTCAGAACCGGCTCTGCCAGAGGACCTGCCTGGCATGGGACTGCCAAGCCCAACCTGCCAGCCCACGGGGCATCCCGAGGACGGGCTTCCGCCTGCCCACCTCCCTCCGCCCGTTTTCGGAGATCCTTCCTCCGGGGCAGTGGCTGGCCAGTGCTTCTGGTCCAAAATTGGCCTGGGCACCTGGGCGGTCGGGGCCTCTTCTCGCTCCTGCCGGCTTCATGTTTGTCTTGCCAAGCGATGGAAAGAGGAAGCCGCTCACTGCGTGAATCAAAAGCTTGTTCCAGTCGCGTAACTTCCTGAGCCCAAATGTTTTTGGAATGGTCGATTCTGGCACGGTGCTCCTGTTTTGGAAACACCGGCTCGTCCCCTGCGGGACTTCTGGAGATCCGGAGCAAACGCAGGGAGGGGGCTGGGGCTGTCCTGGGTGGCACCGCTTAGAACTGTGGTCCCTCCAGGGATGCTCAGATGCAACCCTAGTGCTGTGAGCCGGTGGCGAGCTGAGATTTGGCAGCCTTCACAGGAGCACACGCTCCTCCTGGGCCCGAAGCGGCTGCTGATGCTCGCGCTGTGTGGTCGGAGATCCGCAGCGCTCGTAACTTGTTAGCTAAAACGGTCCTAGAGCCCCGGCCGGCGGGACGCCGTTGCTCTATTCAGCCATTCAGAGCAACTTCGTGCTTCATTTTGGACCGGTTCCAGGTTGTTGTTTGCAGGCAGAAGGTGAGTGTGTCAGCGTTGTGGAAGCCTTTGCTACAAACGTTTGGCAAAGTGATCCTAACTCAGAAGAAGAGATACTTTTTGGGGGGACAGGATCGGACTTGTCATAGTGGGACCAGCTCAGACATTTTGACGCCATCTGTGGTAGACTGTTAATGAGATGCCACCACCTCATCGCCCCGACTAGCAGCCCCCTAAGCTGGGCTTCATGTCTTTGGCTAACCTTTGTGCCCTGCTTTTGGGACTGAGGAGGTGGCACAGACGGGAGTGCCTGGGCGTGCTCACGGCGTAAAACCTGCTTGGCTTCGGCAATGTGCCCTGGACTTGATCATAGTCCCACCACGTCTGGGGCCGTGAGGCTGGGGAGGGCCACTCGCCCCAGAAGGTGGAGGGACTGTGCCCACCTGCCTGTCCAGCTCACCTTCTTGAAATTAATGGCCGGACTTTATATTTCCAAAAATGAGGGATCAGCAGTGACTTACCCACCTGCCACAGTTCTTCCCCTGAGATGCGTTTCTAACCCTCTTGCCTCATGAAGAATGGTTGGAGGTTGGAAAGTGCACAGGCTCTTCTGCCCTTGGCATCATGGATCATGGTGAATAATCAATGAGTTGGGAGGGTGTGATTGCTTTGGGAGGATCATGGAGGGGCAGATCCTCTCACCGCTCAGCCCCATTGCCCCACCAAGAAAAGGTGGTGGCCTCTTGATCAAGTCACCTGCAGGGGAAGCCCATAAATCTGTCAGCTGCCTTCCTCAGGACGCCAGGAAGGCCCTCGGAGCCCCAGTCAAGGATGTGGCCAGCAAGGGGGGTGAAGGTCAACCCGCCAAAGTAAAAGCAGAAATAAGGGAGGAGGAGATAAGGCAGGAGGCCACCTTGGGCGTTAGCCAGCTCCCGAGTACAGAGCCGGGCAGCGGGAAGGAAGTCCCTGGCAGTGCCCAATGGCTCCGTGCCTATTGGGGTAAAGAGAACTGATAACCAGGGAGTAGTCACAGCTCCCCAAGCGGGCCTCCTCTGCTTGGCACCTCCCAGATGCGATTGGACTGCAGTTCTCATTGCCCCCCATTGCCAGATTAAGAACCAACCCGAAGATCCTGGTTTCTGAGGCTCTCATGGTGAAAACCGTGGCGGCTGGAGAGGCAAGGGGCTGGTTCTGAAGAAGCACCACCTGGCACCCGGTTTGGCGTTTTCCTCTGGCACTGTAGCGATGGCCCTCGGGCTCAAGCACCCACCCACCCACCCCTCACGCAGCCACTTCTCCTTTTGCTGCAGCCAAAGGAGGCCAGTCCAGACTACGGCTTCCTCGCATCAGGATCCCAGACAAGAGTGGCTTTGGCAAAAGTGGAGGTGAATGAGGAATTTGGCGCACAGGTGAAACAGGAGCACCTGGGATGAGTTTTGTGTCACACCAAACAACAGCTGGGCCGTAGGTCAAGCGGACTGATTTCCACAGGAATGCTGAAGGTGGATGGAAGTGATCTGGGTGGGGGGGTGGGGGCTGTGGTTTCCCCATCTCATCCCAGCTGAGATTCCAAGCCCCCGCCTGCCGCTGACTCCGGGGTGCAGCCCCCACAAACCTGAAGGGTGGCAAGGCCACCAAAGGGAGCTAGTTAGCAACTGGCGAGGTCTGGGACTGGACAGTCACGGGAAGAAAGCTTGTCTGAGGGCCAAAGGCGTCTGTGCTCCCCCTTCCTTCGCAGCACGTGTGGATCTGGGGCAAAGAGCAGATTGACAGAAACAGTTGGAACGTGTTTTGGCGCCCGGCGCCTGGTAGGGAGATGGCCAGAGAGGGAGCAGACTCAGAAGGGCATCATGGTGAGTCAGTGTTGCTCACCCCAGCTGGACATCTGCATTTATGCCCTTGTTCCTCTGGAGATCTGAGTGGGACTGTCGCCTGCGCGTTTTGCCCATGAAAAGCTCACCAGCCTCGCCAGGAGCTGCTGTGCTGCGCCGGGTGGGGTCTCCATTGTTCCCAGAGCTGTCCTTTTCTCTTTGGAAGCCAGTCTGTCTTGGCCACAAAGAGGGCCATTGTGGCAAGCCTCTGTGCCAATGAATGAACTAAAAAAAAGAGCCCCCTGCCCCCGCGCTCTTCTCTCTCAATCTGTATCAGGAAGGGAAGAGGCCGCGGCTGGCCGCAGGAGGAAAGCGTGAGGGTTCCCGGGGGCTCTGGGCTGCCTTCCTTGCCTTGCGAGACTCCAATTTGTGAGAAACCCAGGGAGTCGCAGGGGGCACAGCCCAACCCTCTCGACCCAGCAGGGTCGGTTCCCAGTGAAGACGGAGCCTGCCTGTCGCTGCGCGTGGAGGGTTGGGAGCAGGAGGCAGCTGCAGAGCTGCGAAATGGCCCTGGTCCAGGAATGGCCGGAGGGGCCGAGAAAGGCGGGGCATTGCGAGGGGCGTCTGCTGGGCCGGTTGCCCTCAGCCAGGAATGAGCACCCTCCCCATGAGCGAGGAAGCGGGCCTGAGTTCAAGAGACGCCAAGAGCATCAAGTCCCGACTTGCACTGGAAGTTTGCTCCCGTGAGCATAAGCGCATGCTCCCGGTGGAGGCTCTTTGGCACACGGCTTTTGCTCTTTACGGGCATCTGCCTGCAATCCCAAGAAGAGGCTGTTGAACCTTGCTGGGCATTTCTCCCTCTTACTTCTAACATGCAAAGGATCCTGGCCAGTGGGCATTGGGGTGAAGGCCTTCGACTGGAAGTGGCTGGGGCCTCAAGTTCAAGGCAAGTCCACGGGTGACTTGGGACCTCTTGCCCTCTGATTCTTAGCCCATCCCACCTCACAGGGTTGTTCTTAAGGAGATAAGATGAAGGAAAGGCAGGAGGTTCACCTAGCCGGTTGTAGCTGAATCCCCCCCCCAACATTCTGAGCTTGCTTGTGGGTCACTGGCAACCAGAAGGGCCGCTTGGCAGGGAAACGCCTCTGCGAGGGAGCTGCTTCAAGGAGAGCGATGGGGCAGGGGTACTTCAGGGGCACCCCCTTCCTTTGCCCTTGCAAGGGTGCGGAGCCACATGGAGCCCAGCAAAATGCCCCACTGGCAGCTGGATTAGCCGTGCCCTCCCCAGCAGTTCAGGAGCTTCCTCGAAAGGGCTTTGCCAGGGTGCTGAAGGGTGGCGGTTTGGCTACATGGTCTTGGGCCTCTGCGTGGCTTGTGGGGCTGCCGAAAGGGAAATGGCCAGAAGGTCCATCCGCCACCGGGTTTGGACTCCAGATCCCATAGTCCCAAACCGGGGCAGGTGGCTTCCTTGATTCCAGTCCCTCCAAAGGCTGTGGCCCCTTTCTTTGAAGTTGTTCTCTGGCCTCGGATTCTGCCCGTCCTTTGTCACGTTGCTGGTCGACTCAGCCGCCTTCCGCAATCCCGCTGCGGCTTTCCCAGCGTGACCAGCCTTCCGCTTCCCCCGGTGCCAGATCGTTGCCCACGAGTCCCCTCTCTTGGATCCTGCGAGGGGCGTCCCACCCGGCCGCCCGCCCGGCTGCCTCCCATTCCAGGCATAGCTGCTCCGACTCACTTTCTATCTTTAGCCGAGTGGCACATCTCTGGCACGGGGAGATCGATGCTGGCTTGCTTAAGCATAGCCCTCAAGGAGAGGCAGCCAAGACCAGTGTGAAGCTGGGGGGGGGGGCAGGAGAAGAGGGTCCGTGATCGGCTGTCCACCTGCCATGCTGCCCCCTTGCCCAGAGCTTAGAAAGGCCTGGTGGGAAATAGGCTGCCCGGCCTCTGAGAAGGTCGAGCTTAACTGTTGGCTAACCCAGTCTGACTGCAGGTGACTCAAGAAACGGTGGTCGAGGAAACCGTGGCTGTGAGCCACGAAGTCTGGGGACTACTTAGCCCAGGGACTCCGACCCTGTAAGCCGGGATTGAACTGACGGCCCCGGGCTGAGTGGCGGTGGGGGGGGACGATGCAGCAGCCTCACTTTAGTGAGTGACCAACTGATTCGGGCGTGGACTTTGGTGGCCCCGTTATGTTGGACGGAGGAGCAGCACAAACAGGTTTACCATAACAGACTCCCCAGGACAAACCTGCTGTTGGAGGCCTGTGTGACATTTTGAAAGAAAAGCAATACGGCTCTTTTACCGGGTTCACACGGCTGCCCGTGGTGGTTTCCAAGCCTCCGGGCTCCATCTCGCGCACAGTCCCCTCCTTCAAAGCCTGCCCCTTTATGGCTTGCTGTGAGGCATTAGACCACTGTCGTCTCCTGAACTGGCCGCCTCTAACCTGGCGGCCTCCGACTGGGTTGGATAATAGGTCCCATCGTCCCCAACTGGCATAGGTGGGCAAAGAAGGCTGTTTTGCAGCACGTGAATGCTGCCCTGGTTGAGCGCACCCACTCAGTGTAAACGGGCAGGCAGCTGGTCAGCCGCCCTCCTCTCTGGCCTGTCGCTCCTGGGCTCTTGGGTGGCTCTGGACTGGCGCAGCGGAATCCGGCTGCAGCGCCGCTAGAGGAGCCCCCGCCCCGGCTTCTCTCCTGCCATACCTTCCCTCTCTGCTTTTAGGCTAAGAATTGCCTTTGCACACCCGGGCGGGCTTTTTCCCTCCCCAGTCCGAACAGCTGCCTCTGCTCAGCCTCAGGGCTCTTAAGGCGCATCCAAAAATACCCGCTGCCCGTCATCCCCAGCATGTGATGTGACACTGATGTTTAGATGGCCTGGCACACAACCTGCGAGTGTTCTCTCCTGCCAGCGCCCCCCCCCCCATTATCCAAATATCCCTTTTCCAACAGATGGGATTGCAACCCTGGGCCTTAAATATCGAGAAATCTGAAGTTCCCTAAGTTTCAGACAACATTTGGAGTGAGAAAAAGCCCCCCTCCCCAACCGCTTATTCCCAGGACCACAAAGTCCGGCGCCATCTGATGTCTCGGCTGCGTCACCCCACTATCCACTCAGTGGGCACCAGATGCTCCTGGCACCTCGGGGTGTTCCAAGAAGGACCTCGGAGGGAGGCCTTTGGGTCCAGGCAGCCCTCCATGGGAGAAGGGCCTCGGGGCCCGGCCTTGGAGGAATCAGCGGTCTCCTTGCTGGTTTTGCCAGCTTCCCAGCCCCGCCACAGAGAGGCCCTGAGGGCCCTGACCCCCTGCTTGTGTTCATCAGCCTTCTCGGCAGGCGCAGAGCTGCAGTGAGCCGGAGGGCTCTGGCACTTCGGGGCGCGGGAGGTCTGGGGAAAGCCTTGCCGCTGGATTGGCGAGCGTCCAGAGGTCGTGTGAGGGGCACCAGACTGGGCTTAGTTCATGGGTGTGTGTGAGGGAGAGCTAATTGCAGTCCGTGTGGCACAGTGGGGGCTTCTGCGCGCTCATCCCGTAACTGTAGGGGCCCCATAAAAGAGGGAGGGTCCCCGCTGCGAGCTTCTTGGAACGGGCTTGAGTGTTCTGCGGGGGAGAAGCCAGGGTGGGCCTGGCTGCTGCTGCCACTGAGTGCCCGAGGCTGAGACGGTGTTTCTGCACTAGGCGGAAAGAAGTGAAAAACGGAAGGGCCTCTGCCAGCCCCCGGGCATGGAGAAGTAGCAGCGCATCGTCTTCTTTGGGAGCAGGTTTTCTGCTTGCGGCTCTGAGGGCGAGACAAGTTTCTGAGAGGAACTGTGGGCAGCTCCCGCCGGCTCCTCCATTAGGTAGAGCAGAGCCAAAGGCAGCAGGGCCCGGGGGGGGGGGGGCTGAACTGGGTGGGTGCCCCCAGGTTCGCAGGCTGGCTGTGTTCGAGGGCAAGGGGGCTTCTCCGGGACTGAAGCCAGGCGGCTGCTGACCGAGCAGGAGGGTGAAGCCCCACTTGTCTTTTCTTCCAGGGGACAAAATGAAGTTGGCTGCCCCCCAACAAGCAGGGGCCCAAAATTACCCCTCTCCTTCCTTTTGAACCTGCGCCGGCTGCTTCCTCACGCCCTTCGGCTGGCGAGTCTCGGGCCCTTTGCAAATGCCTTCCTGCGAAGGGACCCCGGAGTGGCTGAGTCTGCTGCTCCTGTGGCTCGGGGCAAGCGGGAGTGGCCCGGCTGCCTCGCTGGCTTGCAGCTAGGAAGGCGGAATTCCCCCCCAAGAAAGAAATCCCGGTGGGAGTTAGCGCCCGGGGGCCCATCTCGCGCGGCAGAGGGAGGCCTCGTGCTTTCTCCCAGCCGCTCCTCCTCTGGGGCCCATCCTCGGAAAGGATTTGAGGGAGGATTTGCACAGCTGCGGCTTCCCTCTTCCGCCACCAGGTCCGTGTTCGAGTGGCGCTCCGTTTGAGCTTCAGAGGACCACCTTCCGGCTTCCTGCAAGGAGGCCCCTGGAGGCACATTTCCTCACACCTGGAAGGGAAGCGCGCCTTGAGGAGGCCTTGCCCTGCCCCGCTTCAGGCCGCAGCGTTTACTCATCTGGTCTCCGAGTTTCCTGCTTCTGACCTCTGGAGGAAACCCTGAAACGAATGACCGATGAGTAACCTTGCAACTCAGTGGTCCAGGCCAGCTGGCCGGTCCGGCAGAATGGCCACCCTCTAGCCTTGTACGGTGTTGCAGAGGCCCTTGGCCTGCAGACGCCCAAGAAATGCCCCGTGGACTCATAGTTCGTGCCTGACGGGGGTTCGTTCTTCCAGTCGTCGGTTCAGATTTGTTTGGGTTTGTTTTCCATGCTTCTGCCCTGCCCCCCCGACACGTTTTCAGGGTCCTTTTCAATTGGAGCGTGAACAGGGAAAGGCAGAATCGTGCCAGCAGAAGAACCAAACCAAAAGATAGCACAGCCGATTAAAACCATTCAGGGAAAAAGCAACATTCAAAAGCCTGGGAGAATAAAAAGGAAAGAAAATACTTTCTGGAACGGGAGGGACCCTCTCTGGGGAGGGCTCTGGTGAACGCCAAAGCCGGGCAGCGTGTACTCTGGAATGACAAACGCTCCTTCCTCCGTGCTGGAGCGATCCACCTGGCCCAGCCATCGTCCAGGTGTTTCCTGTGCCTCTGCCGGAAGGGGACGGGGGACATCCGGCGACCTGAGTGCCGGTTCCTCGCTCGGATTCACTCCCGTCCCGCCCCGCTTGGTTTGCAGCGGGCAGTTTGCCATTGTGAAGAGATGCCGGGAGAAGGCCACGGGGCTGGACTACGCGGCCAAGTTCATCAAGAAGCGCCAGAGCCGGGCCAGCCGTCGCGGGGTCCGGCGCGAGGAGATCGAGCGGGAGGTGAACATCCTGCAGCGGATCCTGCACACCAACATCGTCCAGCTGCACGAGGTGTACGAGAACAAAACCGACGTGGTCCTGATCCTGGAGCTGTGAGTAGGAGGGTCAGGCGGCGGCCATCAGGTTTATCTCGGGGAAAGGGCGAGCGCGTTAAAAGTAACGCTTCTGGTCTTTGTCGTCCCTTTCAGGGTTTCCCAGCCTCGGCCACTTTAAGAGGTCTGGACCTCAACTCCCAGAATTCCCCAGCCGGCCAGCTGGCTGGCTGGGGAATTCTGGGAGTTGAAGTCCAGACCTCTTAAAGTGGCCGAGGTTGGGAAACACTGATACGTTTCATCAACGTATGGCTGGGAAATCTCTAGATAATGAGTCGATTCTGGGTCTCTGCTGCCTCGGTTGCCTAAAATAAATGTTAATAGGGCTGCGGGCCCGTTGAGGTTTTCGCTCTGCTTGTAGAATTCTTCCCCATTCACATGCACAGGGCACTAAGCCACAGCCCGCTTAAACCCGACTCGCTGAAGTCAGGGCATGTCAAACCAGATGGCTGCGTGCAGCCCAAACCACGACGTGACTTAATCTAGGTCCCCGTGCATAATAATAGCACATGTGCACCGTTCCTTGCTTATTTCTAAAGCCCCTTTTACACGAGGTGAACAATATTTGCACGCGAACAAAGCTGCTGAGGACCGAAACAGACTTTCCCAAATGGCGAGTTCTCAGGAGCCAAAGCTATGAGCGCCAGCTAGAAACAGATGCAACGTTACCCATCCAGCCGTGCAAAGCTCCAAGTGACTTGGCCCTTCCGGCCCCGAAATGCCCAGGGAAGATCTCTGGAAGGCTGGGTTGACGCCGAGCACCACCCTGCAGTAAGCTTCGCGAGCTTAAGCTCAGCCTAAATCCCTCCCTCCCAGTTTCCGTGTCACCGTTACTGCTGGGTTCTGACAGAATGCAAAGTAAAGTTGTGCGTGGTGTCGCAACTGTAGTTCGGTCGCAGAGCCCGGTCCTGCTTCAGGCAGCAACGTTTTTGCGCGCTTATATTTTCCTCGGTGGTTCTGTGACTAAGAGAGAGACTCGGAATTGTTGTAGAATTAGTTCATTTCTCAGGCGGCACGGCGGGTCGGAAAACAGCCCAAGCCTCAAACCAGACCATAAAACAAACGTCTGACTTTGAGGAAGGAAGTGGTGTCCTTCGAGGGACTCGGTTCTCACGGGCAGGGGGCCAGGCCGGGGGCGGGGGTCAGGAGGAACCTCGTGGCCGAGGAGAGGATGAAGTCCGGCGCCTCCAGACGGGCCGGTGGGGAGGCTGGGCTCAGCTGAGGAAGGGAAGGGGATTCTGAGGCTCGCGGCTCGAGCCTTCTCTGTGGAACAGCACAGATCAAGTCAGTGAAAGGATGAGCCTCTTCGTGGGCAGCAGCAGTTTGCCGAAAGGGAAGCCATCTCCAAACGCTTCTGGGCGCTTTCATGAGGACGGCTCATCGCAGGGCATCTTCTAACCCAGGGAAGAGAAGACGAACCTTGCGGTTCTCCTTCCCACAGTCAAGGTTTTTATCAGAGCGGTTCTTCTCGTGTTTATAGTGTTATTTCATTCGGGTTGAAGTTCACCCGGAGAGCTTGGGTTGTCAGATAGGCAATGGACGTGGTTGGCAAATCAACGGAGACCTCCTCCATTTCCTCCTCTTATTTCACAGAGTATCTGGAGGAGAACTTTTTGATTTCCTGGCCCAGAAGGAGTCGCTGAGTGAGGAAGAAGCCACGCGGTTCATTAAGCAGATCCTGGACGGGGTCAACTACCTGCACACCAGGAAGATCGCCCATTTTGATTTAAAGGTGAGGAGCAGCTGCAGCTAAAGCCACTTTGAGGGTGGGCAGAGGGGCCTCATCCTGGCCCCATCTCTGGGCTTCAGGTGACGATGCCTGTTGGCCAACGGGATGGATGCTGAAGAAAAAGGCCCTTCCAACCAAATCAGCTTGCCTCCAGGTAAATGTCATGGGCCACACAGAACACTCTGGCTTGACTAGTTTGTAGCTCATGACCTTCACCCCTGAGGCTTCATCATACTTTGAAGGGTACCTAAAGACCTTCCAAGCCAAGAAATCTATGGATTTTGCCTACAGAAGATTATTAGAATTCGGTCCTGCTCCTCTTCTGAACTGGGCCTGCAATCCAATTGACCCTCAAAGACCCTCAAAGACCAGTTGTGGGGCTGGCAAAGGCAGGATTTAACTTTCAGGTATGCTCCTGGCCTTCGTGGGTTTTGCCAGTAGCTCGGAGATGTTTCAGTGCACAGAAAGGGGAACGGCAACATAACTCAGAAAGAGGTCATATTTCCAGACGTTGGCGATAAAGAAAAGTGAGGGAGGATTTATTTTCTTTTTTCTTGAAAGGAACTTTGGTCTGCCCATTAGCTGGAGGTATGTGCGTATCTGGTAGCCAGGAAAGAGGACTTTGGGTATTTCCCCCAGCTACTAGAGGCCCCTCCTTCCCTCCAACAGAATTTGAGTTTGTATCAAATATCCTCCCAAGTTGCAGCCCCAACACCCAAGTCTCAGCCGGAAGAGCCCTCCTTCTGCTCTGGGGACGGGTCTCATTCCCAACCTGGCAGGTCTTTTGGCAAAGAACCAGAGGGGCTGGAAGAGGCCGGGCTCCGTGGCCAACTCACCCCAGCGCCGCTGGCACTTCCCAAGAGCTGCTCCTTTGGCAGCGCCCTGGAGATGCTTGCAGAGGTGACTGTGGTCCTCCTGCCTGCATAGCAGAAACCGTTGTGGGTCTCTGCCAGGTTTTGCATACACTTTGCTATTCCCTGGGCCAGGGGGCTGCAGAATCCCATGCCATGGCTTAACCCACCTTTGCTTGCCCTGGGCTGCCGTTGGGCCTAGGTCAGGGCTCGGGCCTGGCTCCCCTTCCCTGCAGGCGCTCCAGAGTGTCTGTCCCTTCCCGAGTTCAGCCTGAAGGCTGATGGTCCTCTCTTCTCTGGTCTTTCCCATCCCGAAGCCTGAAAATATTATGCTGCTTGACAAGAACCTTCCCATCCCGCACATCAAACTGATCGACTTTGGTCTGGCCCATGAAATAGAAGAGGGAGTGGAGTTCAAAAATATTTTTGGGACGCCAGAATTCGTAGGTAAGTCGGCGTCCTTTCGCCGTTACTCGTGTGGCTTCCTCAGCCGAGGCCGAGCGCCCCGTCCTCGCCAGCAGCCAGTCTTGGTCTTGAGAAGAGGGGCGATAGCGCATCCCCAAACTCATGCAGGGACCAGGGCGGCAGGCCTTCTCAGTCCGTGGCCCTGCCGATGTGTGCCATGAGCGTGATTTCCATCCCAGTGAGGATGATGGGTGCTGTCATCTAACAGGTCTGGAAGGCTTTGGGTTGGGGTGGGGCAGTCTTTCATACGTCAAGAGTGACGTGACCTGTCAAGCCGTGCTTTTCTTCCACCTGCTTATAAGGCAACCATTTCTGAGCCCTCTCGGCAGTCTTCCCGGGTGTCGGCCCCTCGAGGCAGATCCGACTAGGAAACCAAAGCCATGAGGGCTAATACGACCTTTATTATAAGGTTATAGGAACAGGATCTTGCAAGCCTGAATGTGCCTCCCCCTCCCTCCCTTTATCTTCATGAGAACTAGGGAGGGTCTCGTCTGAGACGCCTCATCGGATTACGGTTCTGCCCCGGACTGACTTCTGGTCTCTGACCGCTGCCTCGGCTGCGGCTCTTCCTCCTGCTCCTCACGGTTATTCCTGCACCACGGCTTCACTGTACCTTGGTGCCGGGGTTTAGCCGGGAGACCTGCACGAGCAGAACGGCTGCTGAATGTTTCCTTAGCAGTTGGCAGCCAGTTCTTGTTGTTTGTGTATGAATGTATGTATGTATGTATGTGAATGGGATGTGGCTTGCCCCTCTGGCTGGGCTCGTGGTGCTGCATTGCTCCTGACTAGCATCCTTTTTCCGCTTCCCAGCTGAGGAGGCTGTCACACAGGACTTTGTTTGTTTCTGAGAAAAGGGTACAAACCATCGCTTTGCTGGAAAGCCCCTTATGGGGAACCACCTCTCTCTAGCCTTGTGAGGCGTTGCCAGGGGAGTTCAGTTAGGGTCGCCCTGCATCTTTGTAAATCAACTCCACGTTTGCCTCCAGGGCCCTCCTCCCAAGAGAAAGGGCTACTCCCTGAAATGTTTCATGCTCTGGGGCCTGTGGGATGGTGGAGGGAGAGGGAAAGCAGAAGACCATGACATGAGAGGCGCCCTGGAGGTGCCCTCAGGCCTGGGGGCCCTCTGCGTCCTTGCCGGAGTTCTTTGTCTCCCTGACCTTGCCATCAACTCTCCCCTTCCAGCTCCAGAAATAGTGAATTACGAGCCGCTCGGGCTGGCGGCTGATTTGTGGTGAGTATTTTCTGCTTCCGTTTGCACTCAGTCTGTCCGCCTCCCCTAACCTGGTGCCCTTCAGCTGGGCTGGGGGGAAGTGTGGGGGCTGGCCCAGCACATCTGGAAGTCTGGCGTTCCTTTGCGCTTGCCTAACTTGTGTGTTCTGGATTAGCTTTTAAAAAAAACCCAATCAGCAAACACAACTAATTTGCTGTTTCCCCCCCCCCCCAGGAGCATTGGAGTCATCACTTATATATTGTAAGTACTGGAATATTAGTTCCCTTTGTTTATCCACCTATTTATGTTTATCTGTTCCTTGGGTATTTTCAATCCCACATTCCTCCACCTCGTTCAAGGTGCAATCAGTGCTGCCCCTTTCTCATTTTATCCTTGCAACAACCCTGTAAGATTCGTTAGACTGACAGATAGAAACTTGTACAAGGTAGCTTGTGGCAAAGGGGGAGGTGGGCCCAATTCCCCCAGCCCCTGCTGAGAAAGATGTTTCACATAAGCTCAAAAGGGATTTCTCGCACCCTTAACGCCCTGCGCACAGGAGGGAATGATGGGGAGTGCGATGGGAGAGACGCTACAGAAATTGGGCTGCAAAACAGAAGAAAGAGAGTGTGGCGGTAACGGAGTACCATGCAAATTGGATGGAGGTGCCTAAAATTAATTGTTGCAATTAAAAAAAATCTATCAGGCTAGGAAGGTGGCGGAAAGCAAGCAGATAGAGGAGTGCGCGGAGAAGTCCTTGCTGGCCCCACAGGCATCCTTGGGCAGGGGGAGAGAGAAGATGCTCCATGAAGGAGGTTGCCCAGCTTCTGCTCAGATCCCAGTTCGCCCAGCAAAAAGCCGGGAAGAGGAGTGAGCGTGCAAGGCCGTCGAGAAGTCCCGGGAACAGTTGCGCAGGCGGCTCACTAGGTGGCAGTGTGGAGCTGTCCATGGTGTTCGGGAGGCTGCAACGGAGTGGAAGGGAATTCTGGCTTCTGATGACCATTAAGGGAGGGTGGGTCTGGGGGTTCCTGGCATGGATCCTCCCCCCCAGCAGGCTCCAGTTGCTCCCTCTTCCTTGCTTCTGTTGTGCATGCCCAAATTCCTACAGAGGCAGGAAAAGGGGCCCAGACCTGCTTGGCCATCAAACTCTTCTGCTCTGGCCACCGCAAAGGAGGCAAATGCTGGTGGGACCCTCCTGGGTTCTGCAGGATGCTTGGGCAGACTGGGGCAGCTGTTCTTCCCTAACTATCGCCAGGGCCTTGGCTCACCTGCGGAAAGCTGGGAGGGTCAGACCTAACGACTGCTTAGCTGGGAGACGAGCTTAGTGGAGAAATCCCGGGGCTGGAGATAAGGCCAGGAAGTTGGAGAAGCCAGTCACAAACCAAAGTTGTTGCCAAAGAAAAAGATGGTCCATGGATTCCCCAGGAGTCATGCTTGAGTCAAGGCTGATTTGGCACCTTCAGCCTTGCCCAGTTGATCATCCTGTTCTGGTTCCCAGGCTCTACTAAGCCAAAGCCAACCAAGACCAGCCATTGGTGCCCTCAGCCACCAAATAACTGGGGCTTCTTTTCAGTGCTGTGGACCAGAAACCGTGGAACGTTTCCCAGCCACGGAGCAAACCCTGAAGAGGGGGACACTAGGGTCCTCCTTAAGGGAGGAGCAGTTCCTGTCCTTGGCTCTGGGGCCTCATTTGCTCATATCCGGAGTTCCTGACTCAGCGTTTCTGTTTGGAAGCTGGCAAGGAAGGGCTTTCTCTTTCAGAGGTAAACAGGAGGCGCTCCCTCCAGCGAAGGGCATCTCAGAGAATCTTTTCCAGGCTAAATAAAGGCTTCCCGCTGAGATCTGGGCTGGGGGCTAAAAAAAGAGGATGCAGAGGCTTCCTTCCTTCCTTGTGACTACCGGGCTACCAGAGAGCCCTCCTAGGCAACACACAACACACAACCTTCTCTCTGTTTTCAACAAGGTTTGCACAGGACACTTCCCTGTGGGGTCTCCCCATGGTGTTCAGAGTCTCCTATCTCCCATCTTCATTGGCCCTCCCAAATCCACCCCTGATGCTCTGGCTGCTCCATTTAGAAACGTTTCCTTCCTTCCTTCCTTCCTTCCTTCCTTCCTTCCTTCCTTCCTTCCTTCCTTCCTTCCTTCCTTCCTTCCTTCCTTCCTTCCTTCCTCTCCCCCCACCCCCAATTTCCTGTGCAGGCTCAGTGGTGCTTCCCCCTTCCTTGGAGAGACCAAGCAGGAGACCCTGGCTAATATTACTGCAGTCAACTATGAATTTGATGAAGAATTCTTCAGCCACACCAGTGACCTGGCAAAGGATTTTATCCGGAAACTTCTGGTGAAAGATACACGGTACGTCCCGAGGGACTTGCCAGAAGTTGGCCAGTGTTGAGGATCCTGCGTCTAGCCCAGAAGGTGCCTAGATGATCACTGGCTCTCTGAAGAAGCTGGAAAACCTTTGTTGGCTTCAAAGATGCCTAAGAGGGGCTTATAGGAGAGGGGAGCGCTTATTTCAGGTCGGTGTAATTTGGCTTAGCTGCCACAGGGCACAGGGCTGAAGGGCTGTGCCTAATGAAGCACTGGGAGAACTTCAAAGAATGAACAAATTTGCATTTATGGGATGCCCTTCCAGCCCTCCTAATCTAATAATGAGTTTCCTGAGAGCACCTTTGTAGGTCTCAGACATGCCTCTTGGGGGTAAGCGTAGAAGGTGCATTTATCGGAATTCATTGTGGATAAAGTCCAA
This sequence comes from Python bivittatus, assembly GCF_059951505.1. Classification (NCBI taxonomy): domain Eukaryota; kingdom Metazoa; phylum Chordata; class Lepidosauria; order Squamata; family Pythonidae; genus Python; species Python bivittatus. The sequence goes on from NW_028277085.1 coordinate 843,611, forward strand.
GGAGTTCCAGCACCACCTTGCGCTTCCTGGGCTCCCTCTGTTTAAGGACAGCGAGGCCACAGATGACTCTCATTTAAGATCTTTCCATAGATGGAATGGAGTGAGTGTGTCATCCCTGCATAATGCAGCTGAAACATACTTGTGACCAGCCGTTCCTTCCCATGAGGAGTGTTCACTGAGGTGTTTCTTCCTTTTTAGGAAACGACTTACAATCCAGGAAGCGCTCAGGCATCCCTGGATCACGGTAAGTCACGAAGAAGCGGCCTTTTCACAGTATACGGGAGAAGGACATCCACTTTCTGGGGAAGTTGGACAGAACTTTGTATGGCACTCCCTGTTCTGGCAGTTGAAGGCCCCACTCCACCCGGTTTTATGCTCAAATACCTGATGTTCGTAGCTCAGCAGCATGCTCGTCAATGAGATGCTCTCTGGACAGCCCTTCTGTTTATTGTCGTTCTCCCAATACAAATTCTGGCCAAACTTTTTCTCGGTTTCTCCTCAGAGAAAAGGAATAAAGTAAAATAATCAGGAATAGTTTTCCAAAAAAGACCACAAACATTTCTTCTCTTGGACATATGAGGAAAGGATTCCATGCGTGAGATACAATTTTCTGTCCTGGGACCCACTGAGGTGTCCGTCTCCCACTCTGCTGTTGGCATGGGAAAATGCAGTCGGTTACTTCAGCGTGGCTTGGCTGGGTCTCGTTGAATGCAAAGCCCTTCCACCCTGCCTTTCTCGAAATCAGTGGTAGCTTAAAAAAAAGGAAGGAAGGAAGGAAGGAAGGAAGGAAGGAAGGAAGGAAGGAAGGAAGGAAGGAAGGAAGGAAGGAAGGAAGGAAGGAAGGAAGGAAGGAAGGAAAGGTCACCCTGATGCTTGTAAGTGCAACTTTCCGAGGAGGAGGAGGAGGAGGAGCAGCAGCTGTCTCCTGGATCATACCCCTTCCTTGGGTCTTGCATGGAAAAGCTAGAGGAATGCCTTGGTGTCAACTTTCACAGGTGAATTTTGAAAAAGCCAGACCAATGAGCAAAGATCAAATTCTTGTCAATGCTGACCGTCACGTACCTGTAAAGATCAGAATTCACTTCGGTATCATTGAAAAGTAGGGAAATTATATTTTATTTTTGGATATCCATGAAATGAGTTGGCACAAAGATCAAAATTCACCGTGTTGGGCATCCAATGTATGACAGGCAGGTGCGTTTTCTTTTTCGGGGCTCTCGGAACTGGAGTGCCAGAATTTAACTTTTCCTACACTTCAGCTCCGTAGATGCTCACGTGGGCTAACCAAAGGTCAGCTGAGTGTTGTGTGACGCAGCTGATGTCAGCGTGCAGTGGGGCTGTTTTCCTTGTGGGAGTGCTCTTGTTTCACAAACATTTTGCAAGAAAAGCCTCAAAGGCAGGAAGAGGAGAAAGGACTTGTGTTTGCTCCTGGCACCCTGCGCATGTGTGTGCTTGCATCCTGGTGTGGTGATGTTGATATGGTGATGTCTTTGGCACCTTTTGGTGAGATGCTCTTGGTAAATCGCAATCCTCCCGGCTTCTCTCCAGTCCAAAGAAGGCACAAAAGCCCAGGACAGCAAGCGGGCTGAGAACAGGCCACTGAAGACCAAGTGGCTGAGGGAGTACACCATCAAAAGCCACTCGAGCATGCCTCCAAACAACACCTACGTCACCTTTGAACGCTTTGCCCACCTGGTGGAGGAGGTCTCTGGGATGGAGAAGAGCTTCGGCGCCCTGGCCGTGTCCCACGATTCCTTGCAGGAGGACATTGACACCCTGGTTTCCATCTACAACGAGAAAGAAGCTTGGTACAAGGAAGAGCATGAAAACGTGAAGCATGAGCTTTCCCAGCTGAAGTACGAGTATCGCAAGATCGACTCCCTGAAGAAGCATCTGAAAGATGACGTCCAGGCAGTGGGGGCCAACCTTGCTGGGGTCACAGGGAAGTATACCGACCTGCAGTCGCACTACGAATTGCTGAGCAAGGAGCTGTCGGAAGAGCTCAGGTGGATGCAAGACTTAACGGGCAGCTTTTGGCCGGAGGGCCGGGCCGAGGGCCACGCGCCGGCAAACTTCGGCTGCGTCGTCCGCAAGGACATCAACGACTCTCTTATGGAGCTGCTAAACAGATCGTGCTGTGAAGAATTCCTGGCAGCCTTAAACCTGGGCATTACAAAACCGAGTCAGTGATGGTGCTGAAAATGCCATTCGGATCGAAGTGTTTATATTTATGCCGCCTGTTTCAGTCTGAATTGGCGAGGAATGGTCTTGACAGGCGCTTGCTCTCATTCAGGAGGCCTGCATGCTAAACTGACATCTTTGGTTTGTTTATCTTTGAGCAAAGGTTATTCGACAGACACTTGTTACCCTTGTATTTTTATGTGTCTCCGTGAAAATATGTCACAGCGGAGACGCCTTGGGGCTGTGGATGTTGCCTGTCACGGGTGGATCCCACTGAATTTCTAAGAAGGCGAGCTTTGCCTTTTTTTTAAAGCCTGCCCTATTTTTATCCTTTGAAAGATGGCCTTAGCTTACCTTCGCAGCAGAAGACCTCCTCAATACTTGATTGTGGACCAGCGTCCTTAAAAGCTTTTATTTATTGCTAGGCTGCAGCAATAAAGAGGCATTGATTTTCTTTTGCTTTATTTTTAATAATGATGGAGCCAGATGTGCAGCCTACTGCCCTGCAAAGCGTTCTGGCTGAAAGCAGGTCTTGTGAATGCGTCCGAGAATAAACGGAGGGTTCTGAACAAATCTGCACAGATCCATACCTCCTCAGACGCGCTGCGTAAGGCGGGGCCTTCAGCCTGGACATTCGTCTCACTCCAAATAAACAAACCATCTCAGCCCAGTTAAGACATCAAATCTCTCAGGAACGAGAGAACTAATTTTCTTATGCAGATGATTAAAAAATGAAAGAGGGAGGTGACATGGAAGATGCGTTTCTGGTTTGCTGATCTTGTTCAGATAGCGTCCACTTTGCCAGCTCGTTAACTGATCTGAGAGATCAAGACCCAATAAATATTTGTTTAATACAGTGTGGTTTCTAGGCATACCTTTTGTTCAAACACCCTGCAGGATGTTCTTGCGTGTTGTGGGGAATTCCACTTTGTCCTTGTTTCTTGGGGAGACTAGCAGTTACTTAGAAATTAGTTTCCTCCCAGGTCAGCCATAGCATGACCTGCAATGCTCAGGAACTACTTGATGAAGGAGGTGAACCGCAGTTTTGCACTGCATGGAAAGGAAGAGGGGACCTTTTGCGGAGAAAGGAGGAACTGAGGTTGGAATAAAATGGGGGGGGGAGTCCAGACACCAGCTGCTTAGTGAGCTGTCTTCCCCTCAGTCCCACATTCACCTTCTAGACTGCAGAAGTTACACCCTTCCCAGGAAAGCTACAGAAGGAAGCTCAGTTGCAGTAGAGGGCCTCCTGAGATCTTCCGATGTTCTCTGGATCTTCTCAGGCCTTGAACTGAAGCAAATTTCTCCCTGGGACTGAAGCTAGTTTTCAACCTAGTCTTGTATTACCTTTTAATGTGTGTAAACCATCCAAAGTCTTCTGGAGTTGGGCAGCAGATAAATATGGTAAATAAATGAACAAAAGCACAGCAAATAAATAAATATTTCAGAGAGCATCTTGGTCAGCTGCCTGTGGTTTTTCCTCATCTAAAAGGTATATCCCTGAAACTATAGGCTCATATTTCAGTGGCGAAACGTTTGCATCTGTAGGACTGTTAGGGCATGGTGACGGTAGTATTGTAATTTTATAGAGGGCATTTAGTGTGCCCAGCATGTCACAAAAACAAGGAGATGGGTCCTCCTCTAAGGAGCTTGCAGACTAAAATTTAACGCCTGTGTAGGAAAACCCAGGGAGAAAGCAGGTGAACAAGGAAGCCGAGATTAAGAAAAAAGCCAGGCCGTTTCCAGGCTGTTTACGCGTGAACCAGGGCCAAGCCGTGCTATTTCTGCTTGGTGGGCCAAGGAACGCTGTGCCTCATCTTGTCACCTCTTGTCTCCCAGCCCATGGACAACCGCCAGGCCATGGTAAGGCGGGAATCGGTCGTTAACTTGGAAAACTTCAAAAAGCAGTACGCCAGGAGGCGGTGGAAGGTAAGGACCTGAGACGCAGCAGCCAGAAACAGAAACGGAGATGCCAGGAACTCCCACTGGGTCTGTGCCACGATCATCGAGGGCGGACAGCCTCTCTTGTGAGCTGGTCAAGATTCTCCCCTGGGGAGAATGGTTGCCAAGGGAATTGCCCTCGTCCCAAAAGAGAGCAGAGGGGGAGGTTTCCCTGGAGCCCCGGAGCCAAGGAGCAGCAGAAGGCCTGTTTGGGTAGCCAGCTGGACTGGCCCCTACCCTTGGAGGCCCAGAAGCTGCTGCTGCCACCTCTGGATCCCATCTGGACTGTCCAGATCAGGCCTTGAGGCAGAGCGGGAGCTTCCCTGCCAAGGGGTGCCCTCTCCTCCTAGGCGGAGTGGTCTACTGCCAAGAGGGCGGTGCCTTGGAACTCAACCCCGAGGGAGAACACATCTGGTGGCTCCTTGTCTTGCGTGGCTTGGAGGGTCAAAGAGAATCTTCAGAGGGAGGCCGGAGGAATAGGGCAGCAGCGGGTTCAAAGAGAACCTGGGATAATTTACCTTGGAAGCCTTCCTGGTATTGCTTCCAAGCGTTGCCATGTCTAGGAGGCCGATATCAGAGTGACGCAGAGGCTCAGCACGAGGCTGTCCCTGTTTTTGGCTCCCAGCCTGTGACCTGCGTTCCTCTTTCTCCCCAGCTCACCTACAGCATAGTGGCTCTGTGCAACCACTTATCTCGCTCGCTGGTGAGAAAGGTTCGCTTAATGCAAGAGGAGAGTTTGGTAAGTATCTTGAGTGCAAAGAGGCGGCTTGGGCAGCCCGCACTGCTGCCTCCTTCAATATCTGGCCCCTGTGGGTTGCAAGGGCCCGGCCAGACTTTAGGACAGGCCTGGGGAGCCCGTTGCCTCCCGTCAGTCCTTGCCAGCGCAGGAATGCCGCTCAGCACAGCCTGGGAGACTCGGGTTCCCCTCCCCTGTTTTAGAAGCGTGCATGGCAGGAATGTCCTGGAGCAAAACCAGGCTTGATCCTGGTGAGGGGTTTTGCTCCGAGATTCCTCTGCCAAGGGAGAGACCACCCGGCTGCCTCACGTGCTCTGCCTGGGATTGCTCTCAGACATCTTCCTCACGAGCAGGAGGACTCCAGGCCCTGCAGGCAGCCTGAAGATCACATGCATCTCTGTTTCAGCGCCGCTGCGAAAGCGACCACGAAGACGACCTGCCCAGCCAAACGGCAGGTCCCCACTGTCTCCTGAGGCGGAGGAGCAGCGTATCGTAAGGGGGATTCACCTGTCGGACTGCAGGCTGCAGCGGCCCAGAGCTGAACGTGTGGGATGGGCCAACCGGCTGCCTTTCCCCAAAGCTTCAGCGCAGAACCCAAAGCTTCCTGTGGGAAGAGCCCTGGACACGCCGAAGGAGCTGCCACAAGGCTGAGGGACCCTTGGCTCCATCCCAGTTTTTCTTGCGGGAAAGTGGTAGGCAGGGGGATATCGCTTTTCTCTTCAGGGCACCGCAGCTTCGCCACCGTCGTCCATCACCTTGCAGAGAGCTTTCCAGCGGCGAGCCAGCGTCACGGCTGCTTTTGAAAGGGGCCAGGCTGCAAGGGGTTCGGCCGAGGCCACGACACCCCAATGACCTTGTTCCGCCCAGAAGGCCGTGCTGCGGAGGCCGCACTCAGGGCACGTGAGGCCGCGGCTGGAGGAGTCGCTCTTCTGACCGGGCGGGACGAGAGGCCCTCGGTCCAATTCCCTCCTCGCTTTTGCTGTTTTCAAAGTTCCCCGAACTTACCTTTACCTATTTTGCGGCACTCCTAGAGAAAGGCCAGGTATAAATCTGAAATGACCAATATCCTGCCTTTAAAAACGTCTTTCATAAAAAGCAGTACGGAATTGAGAAATAACACACACCTCCGTGTGTGTGTGTGTGGCTTTTAGGCGGATGCTGTTTTTAAGAAATGACAGGACGTGTAACTACAGATGTACACCCAAAGCAGTAGATGAGCATAAAGCCGGACTTCTGGAGAGCCGGTCCAGAACCAGTAAAACAGCCACGATGGGCTGAGCAGGGGAGAAGCCTTTGCTCCCGGCCAGCCTCCGCGCACGCAGACTTCAGCAGGATTTCTCTCACGCAGATCGTCCTCATAATGGGTGAGGTTTGGCTGGTTGGGTAAACGCTCCCAACGAAGCTGTTTATCTCGTTTCAAGCGTGGACAGCCGCTTCTCAGGGAATTCGGGGCAGCGACCTGCTTTCATTTTCTTTTTACCTTTTAAAGAGATGAGGAGGTCCCCCCGAGGGCTCGGGTTCCCTTTTGCCTAAAAATACACGTTGCGCAATCTTGGGCATATTCGTTGGAAGGAAGGAAGCTTGGCTGCGTTCCCGTGGCTGGATGACCAGGCCAAAGGCTGCAGTCAAGCAGGCTGAATCGGATGGACTGAAAGAATACCCCCTGTGCCAGTGCTGCTCAACCTTGGCGGCTTGAAGATGGGTGGACTTCAACTCCCAGAATTCCTCAGCCAGCCATTCCGGGAGTTGAATTCTGTGAGTTGAAGTCCAACCCATCTTCAAGCGGCCAAGTTTGAGCAGCACTGCGCTATGCTCTTACAGAAGGCCACAGCAATTCCCAAATTGCTCAGTCTTTTCAATAATTGTGCTTAGTTTCATGCTGCAAAGCTGATTTCATTCCAATATTGAACAACCGCCTTGTAAATCTCCCCTGCGCGGGCCCCGTGAAGGAGACCCACGGTGCCTTCATCCTCAGTCTGTTCCTGCAGCTCCTTTTAAATGCTGGGGTTTGTTCCACCCCCTCATTGGGGGCCCTTTGCAATAATGGTGGCTGCTTGTGTACTTTTCTACCCTTAGTCCAAGTGAGTCCCAAGCACCGTTTTTACCTTTTCTTCTCTCCTAGTACGGTCAGGTCATTACATGAACCCGTTCGATTCTGTTGGGATTCTTCTTTCTGGTTCTCCCTGCCCCGTGTCCATAACGCTACCTGTTTATTTCCTTACTTAACCAGGATGTTAAGGATGCTCTCGACTGGGGGGCGTTTTCAGCAGGCGCTTGTTTTGGGGGACCGATGTTAGCGGTGAGGTGATGGATATTCTTTTCGCTTGTGTGTTACACCTGCTTGCGTTCCAACAATACGCTTCGCCAGTTAGTTACAAGATGAGACATGCTCATCGGGCTAGTGGTAACCATGGTTTGTTTTGGGTGGCTTACTGTGTGGTACAAGCCCAGCCCATATCATGGCCTTAGGATTTGGTGTATAAGGCAGATGTAGGGCCTTCCTTGTCAGCGTTGTCTCTATTTCCAAACTCCAGAGATTTTAAAAACAAAACACCAACAGGAGGAGGTCTGAGGAAGGCCTCACATTCATTCTTGCAGGATGAAATTCTCCAAGAGGGGCGAGATTTCCTTAGGTCTCTCTTCACTCCACCTTGCAACCCATGAATTCGCCAGGCAATTCTGTGCACGAAGGCTCAAAAGTACCGCATGTCAGAAGATTGGGGGGGGGGGATGTTCCTCCCAGCCATGCAGCCGATTTCTGCCCAAAGAGTATTTTCCTTCACAGCTCATTTCTGCTTCCATTCCTTGTTTCCCTTCTTCTTTTACCCCAGGATGGTCAGTTTGCAAGATCAGCACCTTCCCCCATGATTTTTTTTGGGTGTGTACTGTGTATTTAGGTGCTTTCTTCAAAATAAAAGAATTATATATTTGGGTAGTGAGTTCAGCGACGTTGTTAACATCATGCATCTAAAAATTCTAGGTTTACAGGAAACATGGGGAAACAGGGGTCCTCAGCACGACGGAGGAGCGTCTTTCGCGCAGGTGGCCCGGTGAGCGGGAGAGGCGGCTCCGAATCTCTGAGCTGCTTCAGCCAAATCTGCCCAAAGGAGGCTCGGGGTGCTTCTTCTGGACCTGAAAGCTTCCTTCTTGCCTCTCCAGGGACCTCCGGTAGCTGCCCCGGCTGGCAAGCATTTCCCCTTGGTGAGCCTGGTGGTCGAAAGGTTGCCCCCAAGGGTGTGCGGCGGCGGCGGCGGCGGCGGCATCGGAGGCCCTTCTGCCCCTGCTCTGCTACCTCCGTATCTGGAGGAAGCTGCCCTGGGCTGGAGGTGCTCTGTGCAGCAAGGTCCCCCCCTTCCCGGTGCCCGTCCAGCTGGCATCTCACCCTGGGCTCTGCTCAGCTCCTGAAGGTGGCCAGCTGATGGGGCGGCGGTGGGGGCAGCCTCTCCTTGTGCAAACACGCACTTTTATGGTGGGAGTGGGGAAGCTGGGCTGGGCTGGGCTGGGCTGGGGGCTTCTGCTTCCGTGGCATCTCTGGCCCTTTCCCTCCGGAGCCCCTTTCGCTGGGAAACGCTCCCCCCACACGGGACCCGAGGATGGGGTTTCATCTTCTTTTCTACCCTTATTTCCACTTCTTTTAGAGTCCCCTCTTTTTTTGAAAGAGCAGGGTGAACTTTGGCAGCAGATTCTGGAGTTTAGGCCGGGGACCTTGCGACTCCGGGCTGTTCTTCCCCGGCGCCGAGGCAGCCGACACGGACCTCGGGGCGGAACGCGGCCGGCCGGAGGTCGCAGCAGACGCGCGGCGGAGCCTTTCTGCAGCGATCCGCCCGCGCAGGGGCAAAGATCGGGGCTCCAGCGCGCCTCTGCCCCTCTTGGGGGGGTGTCGGCCCGGAGGACCGGCGCGCGACCCCGCGCCCGCGGCAACTTTCCGGCGGGTGGCACGAGGGCCGGACGAAGCGGGACGCTCGGATCTCTCTGACGCCGGTAGTTCAGAGAGCGCTCCCGGCCCGCAGGAGGCCCGGCCCGACCCCTTGCGTCCCACCGGCGGACCCTCCGCCGAGAACGGCCGCGAGGGGCCTCGAAGGACCCGCCGGCGCTGCCCGTGGCCGGGTCGGAAACGGCCCCCGCGCGCCGGTCTCCGCTGCCCCCTCCAGGTGCGAAGGGGGTCCGGCCGGGCCCGCGGGCTCCCCCTGCCGCGAAGCCTCGGAGGAAAACCGCCCCAAAGAGCGCTGGGCCGCGCGAAGCCCCCGCCCGGCCGCGAGGGAAGGGAGCCGAATCGGGGCGCGCTGCGGCGGGGGCTGGAGGGGCGGGGCGGCCTCCCAGCGAGGCTCCGGGGCGCCCGCGGCCCTCGGCCACTACGGAGCCGGAGCCGCCGCCGCCGCCGCCGCCGCCGCGACGGGAGTCGCAGTCCCCCCGCGGGCCGCTCCCGCCGCCGGACGCCAGAGGGCGCCGTGGCGGCCCGCCGGCCCGCCCCCCGCGCGGGGTTGCCGCGCGACGGAAGCGCGAGCCGCGGCGGGTCTCGCGAGGCTTGGCGGCGCGGGCCCGCCCTCCCTCCCGCTCCCGCTCGCCCCCGTCGGGATGTTTCCCTCTGGCTGACGAGCCGTCGCCGCCGCCGCAGCCGCGGGAGGACCCGGAGGAGGCGTCGCGGGCGGCCGGGCCGCGGACCCAGCTCGGTAGGCGCGCCGGGGGGGCGCGGGCGGGAGCCGGGAGGCGGCCCCTGCGACCCCTCCCGCGCGGCGGGCTGAGGCGGCGGCGGGCCGGAGCGCGGCTCGGAAGGCGACTCCGTCGGCCCCGCTCGCGAGGCGCGCTGGGAGGCCGGCTCCGTCCGCCGGCCCGGGCCGCGGGAGGCGCAGGACGGCCCCGGGGCCGAGCCCGGGCGGGGCGCCCGCTCACCGCGCGCGGCGGGTGGGGCGAGGCCGCGTCCCAGCTGCGCTCCCGGGAGCCGAGGGGGCGCTGCGCGGGGCGGGGCTGTGGCCCCCGGGCGGGCGAGGCGTCGCCGGCCCCCCGGCGCAAGGCGGGGAGGTCGGCCCGCTTCCCCCTTCCTCCGGGAGGGCTGCGGGTCTCCGCGGGTGAGTCGGCCCTTCCTCTGCCTTCGGACGCTGGCCCGACCGGACGCGCTCCTGGCTAGTTGGGTCTGTGGGTGTCCCCTCCCTCCGTCCCTGGGCGGAAAGGGGCGCCGGAGGCTTTCGCCCTGCAGGCCCCGCTCCTCTGTGTTTCAGAGCGCTCTAATGCAGGGTTCCTGAACCTCAGCCGCTTGAAGAGGGGTGGACTTCAACTCCCAGAATTCCCCAGCCAGCATGGCTGGCTGGGGAACTTTGGGAATTGAAGTCCACCCCTCTTCAAGCGGCTTTGGTTCAGGAACCCTGCTCTACTGGTTCCACCCACCCCGAACTTCATGTGCCACCGGCTTATTTCTGCACTGAACCTCTCTTTTAGATTATTGGGTCGTTCTGGGTACTGAGGGCTGGGAAATAAGTTCACATATCAAGATGCTGGCATCAGAAATTGGGGCCTCGACTTCGTCTTCTGATATAGTAACGTCTTTCCGGAGTTTATTTAGATTCCTCTAGGAAAGTCTTCAACCTCTGATACAGCTTTTGTAGTGGGTTCAATTCCTACCTCCAGTTTAGCACAGTGGTAAGCAGTGTCTTAAAACATGCCCACTGAGCTCTTCAGATGGATACCATGCCAGAGCACCCAGAGCTCCATAAAAAGCAATGGGCTGTATGTGCATGACACGCTCAACAATAAACGTGGCCGACTCAATTGAGTCTAGTGTGCTGTTCAGACCTAGCCCATGTGGTTAGTTTATTGTTCGCTGTGTTCCATGAACCAGAAAATTGGTTTGATTTAACTGTGAGTAAGCTTGTTATACAAAACAGCCATTATTACTGTCCTCAGGCTTACAGCCTGAAAAGGCATGACACAGAAAAAGCAAAAAAAAAGGAAATGTCTGAATTTGATGGGACATCTGATTTAGACCAGACCATCGAATTAGACGTTTGTAGTTCCATCCTTAGGGACGGTTCTTGTACGAGGAGTGAGCAATGAATTCCTCCCTCCCTGCACATTTATATCCAACATTTTGTCAGGATTTAAAAAGTGATGGATGGGTTCATGCTAAAGACACTTCAGCATAATGAGAATTTGAATGGATAAAATTTTAGCACTGAAGTCATGTGAACGATCTGTAATGGAAGTCACAATTTGATAAGGTATTCATCAAGTGAATATGCAGGTATGAAATGAGTTTCTTTTCTTTTCTTTCCTTTTTTGTGGGTGTCAGATGTAGCTCTCCTGTCATATTCTGATAGTAAAAGAGAAATTAAAGGTAAAACTGTTAGGAGTTGAACTTTACTCCTGGTGACTTCATGGACACATCCAGGTAAAGCTAGTAACTGTTGGGAAAAGATGAAAGGCTTAAGCCTTGAACCTAGAAGCTTTGGGGGTTGACTGACCATTAGAATGGTTGCATGAAGCCTGGGAATTGGCCAATTACAGCCTTGCTTCCATGACTGCCTCTTGTGACTGATCCAGGGTCACCAAGCCAGCTGGAATGTTTCCAGGCAACTCTAGTAAGAGTGTTCCTTTCTGGAACATTGGAGATGATGGACAATAATATTTAAAGAGCCTACACTGCCCACATTTGTTTGCACTTATGGCCCAGTCGGTTGCCTGGGCTTGGGAACTTGATACAGTATTTTGAATACACTTTGTTAATTATGTAAATTAGCTTTATATAAATTTAGCAATCAAAATTGGTACCTGGAGGACTTGCAAATCCACATGTAGCATTTGTATGAAATATGCACAGAGTCTCTACATGCTCAGTGGGAAATTCTGTATGGATATTAAATGGCAGAGCATAGAAAAGGTTACAGGTTAAATCTCTAGCTAGTCAGAGATTGTAAATAGGAGAGACTTATTTTGCAGCCTTGCAAGAACAGGGTACAGCCAGTGCTGGACTAGATGAACCAGTGATCTGATTTGCTGTCACACAATTCACACATGCCCCTAATCTCTTAGTAAATATAGCTGCATTCCATGGGGATAGATGTTTCTAGTTACCATTGTAAGGCACTCCCTTGCCCTCATTTGAGGTTGGTTTGGAAATCCATGTTCTCTCTCACCTTAGCTGTATCTTACAGAATGCCCTTGTTTCTGTTGTTTGAAGGAAGTACTGTAATATTTTTGATAGTCTTGTCAATAAATAACAGCTCAGTATCTTTATTGAAGTGAATGTAATCTTTATATGTATAACATGTGTATACTTCTGGTGTATACATAAAATGTGAGACATCTTAAACAAGTAACAGCAGGGTAGCACATCTTAAGAATTCATTATTAGAGATGTGCAAGAGAAAGCAAAGCGAGTGTTCTTTTTCTTGAACTCTTCAAAATGCAAGCTTGTAAGTGCAGTTTTCACAGAGAACATATCTGACAAATGTATTTTCTAACCTTCTGGAGGAGTGTCAGACATTCTTAGCTTATCAGCACACCAGATTCTAAATAAGTATTTGTTTTGCTGGTGTCACAAGTCCAACTTTTCTGTAGTATTTGCTACTTTGAACTCTCTCTGTTTTTCATAGTTATAATTATCAGCATTAACACAAATGTTTTGAGAATTGCAACGTTTTGTCATTTTTACGCCTTTTAAATCAAACTAGTCAAGTTTTAAGATGTTTAATTTTGAATTTGTGTCTCTACTTTTAAATTGTATACAGAGCAGGAAACTCAGAACAAAGAAAATAGAACAGAAGAAGCTGATTTCACTTGTAAAGTAAAATATTACCTTCTATTACGAAGCCAATACAAGTTTTGACTTTGTGACTGAGACTTGCTAGAACATTGTGGCTAACCTTGAATATTCACTCCTCTTTGCGGCACATAGAGCCGTCTCCTCTGCTTCTGTAGTGTTAGAAATGGTTATCTGGCCAGAAATGACAATCTGGTTTGGGCTTCTGCAATGTTGCTTTCATTTGTGTGAATTTGTCCTGAATGGAGCCAAGAAATGTCTGTATTATGTAGTATCCATATTTTATACTTCAAGGGTGGTGATTGAGCACTCTTGCTTGTAGCACTGAGCGACAGAACTTGAAAGATTTAAAGATTGTATTAGTTCATGCTTTGGGAAGCTTTTGTACAGAATGCACACTTTATAAGAAAGTGTAGACATTGTTCATATCCTCTTCAGGTACATGGTTTAAGCCCTACATTGAAGCTTAAATTAGGAGCATTTGTTCTTGCATTGGGCCCTGCATTTTATTTAGAAATTTGTAAATCAAAATAAAAAGTACAGCAGCAGTGGTTGGTAACTATGCTAATGATTAGCTTTGTTCATTTATGTAGCACCCTTTCTGTAGAGGCAACTTCACAGAATAAAAAGCAGGTGGCTCCTTGTTTTGACCTAAATGTTGATGGTAGGCTGAAGAGAGGAAAAAAGGTGCTAGCTAAGAATGTAAGGAATGACAGTGAGCTAATGCAGTTACAGGTATCTGGAAGTAAGACTAGATAATTCAGAGAATGTATGGTTACAATTTCTTTCTGAGAGTTTCTGTATTCTCAGTATGCAATGTAACATCAGTAGAAGGTGCGACTTTCTCAGTGTGATGACATGTTGCGTGCTTTGCTCTTTGGTGGAAAGGGGAAAGAGATGTGAGACTGGTGCTTTCAGCTCAGTGATCCCTGTATTGTCTAGTTTCCCCTTAGGTATTGAGAATTTTAAAAAAATATAAAGGGTTAGGCAGCATCCCAACCAATGAGATACTGTAATCAAAAGAGCTGCCCAACTAGACTGGAGTCCAAGTCTGTCAAAATGAAATAGGAACTCTAGGATTTATATTGCATTAGCATATCTCAACTATCCATTGCTTATTAGAATATTTTTTGCATAATTAAAAATTCTCTTTAGAAAGGGTAAATAAACTCATACGTACGTTTGTTGGAGGGGTTATTGTATTAATATATCATCATTTGGCCATGGCCTTAAAGCAGCATAAATTTGATAATAGTGTTGTATGGAATGAAAAAAAAAAAGAAGATACTTGTTCAGTCCCCTGCTCAACATACAATTCACTAAAGCGGTGAGAGATGACTATTCAGTCTCTGCTTGAAGACCTCCATTGAAGGAGAACTAACCTCTTCATGTGGTAGCTTGTTCCACTGACTGACAGCTCATACAGTCAGGAGGTTCCTCCTGATGTCTGGCCTGAAGCTTTGGTGAAGTGCTAACTCAGTAGTTCTGCTCCTGCCCTTGGAGGCAGCAGAGAATAAGTCTACTCCCTCTTCTTTGTAACAACCCTTTGAATATTTAATAGAAAAGTCATTAATGAACTGCTGCAGTGTTGGAAGCTGTAATCCTGTATCTATTCAATTCTGGCCTCTATATTATTATCTAAAAACCTTGTTTCCTTTGGCAAAGCAAGATACCTACAGTTGCTGGGTCATGTCTTAAGCACCTGCTCTGCAGATGATGTGGTGGCTTTTGAGGTTTTGCTGGAGATGTAATAAAGGAATCACAGGAGAAGGAGATGACTTGGCTAGATGCATAGCCTGGCCCATCCTTCTGGGACATCATAAGCAGTCTAGTGTCATTCAGTTTGATTACAGAATGCCGCTGTTTCTTTGCCTATTATTGAGTTATGATTTTCATTGAGACATAATTGTGTTTGTGTCTTCTTCAATATCCTTTTTTTCTTTCTTTGATAGTTCTACACAAAATCTGTATGGCTAGATTATAACCCCCTTATTTGCATCTAGTGTATAGCAACAAGTTATTTGCTGTCCAACATTATTTATGGGACGTCCTTTTAAAAATAATGTATATAAGGAAAAAAATTAAATGTACAAAATTGCCTAAAGAACAAGAACAGCCCTTAGTATCATACCCAAATATTGATGTCTAGTCTTTGCAAGACCTTTGACACTGGGAAATATTGGACATGTTATTATGCTGTCACCCCACCCTCTATCACTCGGGACAAGTAATGAAGCTTGTCCTGTTTGAGCCTTTTGAGGCTCAGATTCCTTACAGCACTGTTGCTATAGCAATGAACGTATGACAGTGGTTCGTTCTGCAGTTCTCATCATGGGTGTTGGTATGCAGAACACACAACAAGCAGGGGGGGAAATGCAATCTTCTTATTCTGTAAAATAAATCTTCCTCCAATATTAATTTCAACTGTTACTATCTGTTTTCTTTCCACGTTGGTTTGTGTATGTCTGCATTGGCATGCAGGTGTATCATGCCTAGTTAAAACTTGAAATGCCTTTTTAAAATGTCCATAGTAATCCAGTTGGAATTTGTGCTGTTGTCTTCTTAATCCAGAAAATGAGAATATGACAGGTAAGGCAGGGTCTGCAAAGGGTGCTTTAAAAGAATCAAAACAATTGAATGTGTATGTATGTATGCATGTATAGATCTTCTCATATACGTACTGTATATAAAGTTTTACATACCAGTTTCAATAAAGGATTACCATATTTCATTGTATCTATCCATATAATAAGGCCACCAGTGAAAAAACTAATTTAGATTAAAGTTTCTGATCATTGACACAAGGTGTTCAGTAGTATTTCAAAAAAAACAACAACAAAAACCTGTTGAATATGCTGATTATGTGGATCTATTCCAGTCTGATTTACTTCTCATTTTAGGAAACAGTCTTGGTTGCTTTAACAGATGACACAGCAGGGAATGGAAAAGAGGAGAGTGACCCTCTTGGTTCTCCTGAATTTCTCAAAAGTACCATTGACCATGGTATCAGAACATGTTGCTTGGGGAATTTCTGCTCCATCCCGTAGCTGTTATCCCTTTCACTTTTTCACTTTTAATGGAAACTGGGGGGTCATTTGGATTTTGAGCTGAAATGCAAAAAAACTCTCCATTTAGTGGTATTGACAGTTTGGGACAAATACTTGCAAATACACTGAGATTTAATCCAAACAAGACAAGGGTCAAGGAGAGAAGTCAGTCACTCTGGACAGAGGAATGTCTCTATTCTTTGAGGACCATGCATGCAGTAGACAAAAATGAGTCTGCATAAAGGAAGGCCAGTTCTCGGGTTATTTTGGGAGAATAATATACAGTCTTATCATGACTATTTGGGAATCACAGCCATTGTGATCAGTGGGCATTTCCCTCTATTAATTGCGTGGACAGTATTTCATCAGCAGCAGTGGAAATCCAGCAGGGATGACATTGGAGTTCTGAAATATGCAACTGTGAAGCTGCAGTTTAATAAAAGAGGCTCTGAATTCTTACGCACACATCTGCCTTTTCATTTTAAAATACCAGGCTCAGGAATAATCAGTGTTTTACTTAGTAAGCATCCAGTTTTAAGGAGTTAATGAAGAGGGATTTGGGAAGGCAGATGGTTGGAAGAAGAGAGTGGGTTCGGAGAGGTCATCTGTGACTGGTGGCATGTGCTGCTGATTTGCTGACAGGACCACCTTCCTGCCTGGAGGAATCGTGTGACAATCCAACAAGCTGATTCTGAATCCCCAATTTGCGGGAAACAGATGTTGCATCTAGGGTGGTACACAATATGTGACTTGCTTTGCTCGGTCAAAACATTTAATCCCTAAATTAGTTGATTAGGGAGCTTTGCAGCAGCAAAGGTCTGTGATTTAGGAAACAAGTTCCTTTGCCATTTTGTCAGGAGTTTAAAATAAGTAAATTTTGCCTTAGTGCAGATTAATAGTTAGGAGACTACTGTATTAAAATTCCATGAAGGAAATGGGAATATAACTAAAGTTGATGGATACAGTATTTCCCCATATGTGGCACTTGCAGAGTAGAATCAACCAAAAATGTTTTTCTCTATCATGAGGACTATTATTATTTTATTATTATTATTATTTATTTGACTTGTCCCCGCCCATCTCCCCACAACGGGGGACTCTATCAGTGACATCTTGGTTGTGTCAGGAGAAACAGGCAAGTGCAAAAGGAGCAGCAGGACCATGGAATCAGCGTATATGTTTACATAAACTTGTGGGTGAAGACAAACCTCAAGCTAAAAATGACATAACATATAGGTGACGATTAAGGAATTTTAAGAATAAGTGCCATCAACAGAGCTATAAAATACAGTTTTTTCTTCCAAGAACTTAATAGTTTTTTGTCCATTAAGTATTCTTCCTTTGCTAGACAGATTTAGTAAGTGACTGTCAAAACTTGTGTAAATACCAGCTCAAGTTTTCTAGTGGAATCCATTTAACAGTCTTGCCAGTATAAAGAAATTGGGAGTGGGTGGGTGAGTGAGAGAGAGATCTGTCCATGATTACCGACAATCAAAACCAAAAAGTACTTTATTTATTTATTAAATTTGTATGCCACCCATCTCACCCAACGGGTGACTCTGGGCGGCTCGCAATTAAAGGTCACAAACAAACAAATGCATATTAATTAATTAGTTAATTAATTTTGTTCAGAGGCCTCTGGATGATAAACAGTAGAAGAGAGCTCTTGCCCCTTGTTTGTGATGTCTCTGGAAATGGGGCCCTGGCCTGGATTGGTCTTGACCAGCAAGGGTCTTATAGCTGGCAGCAAGCATTTGAAGTTTCCGGCACTAGTTAAAGACATGCACCTTTTCAGCCGGGCTTCTAATCAACCTGGTGTGCTATGCCGATATGGTCTGCTAATGTTCTCCTGTTTTGGGGGGGAAAAATTCAAGTTATTTAGATTTTAAACATTTTTTAAAGCTTTGTTAAATTGTTGCTATTATAAATGTTTTATTATATCACTAACTGTTTTTAACGGTTTGTGCTTAGATTTGGGACTGTTTTTGTGGTGAAAAAGTAGAGCAGAACATTTAAAAACATATCAAATACATTTGGAAGATATTTTTATTATTAAGGTACCATTTATAATTGATAATACTGATCTATGCTTCCTGTCCTTAACAGTTAAAAGTCAGTTCTTAAGAACGTATCCCTTTTTTTGTGCTATTACTGGTTGGCTTGAAGCGTTTATGGACGTAGCTCCAGTTAAGTCTACACTGACATGTAGACGCAATTGGAAGACCTGATTCATTCCCTGAAAACATGGATGAGTTTATGTTTGGTCTGAAACATAGTTGTTTTTCCTGCAGAGCCTCATGCTCCCTTTCATGCTGAACTTCTTGTTGATCTAATAAGCAATTCACGGCACTGAGTCCAGGGCCTGTTTTCTAAACATAGGTATCGGTACGATAAGGCCACGGTTTAGTAATTCTTTCCTTTTCCATTTCTAGGGCTGATGGCCAGTCGGTAGGCAAACATGGCTACCATGGTTCCACCTGTGAAACTGAAATGGCTTGAGCACCTCAACAGCTCTTGGATCACTGAAGACAGTGAATCCATCGCTACCAGGGAAGGAGTCTCGGTCCTGTATGCAAAACTAGTCAGTAATAAAGAAGTCGTCCCATTGCCTCAGCAGGTTTTCTGCCTCAAAGGGCCTCAGCTGCCTGATTTTGAACGCGAGTCCTTGTCCAGCGATGAGCAGGACCACTACTTGGATGCCCTTCTTAGCAGCCAGCTGGCTCTGGCTAAGATGGTGTGCTCAGACTCTCCCTTTGCTGGGGCGCTTCGCAAGCGCTTGCTGGTCCTGCAGCGCATCTTTTATGCACTTTCCAACAAGTACCACGATAAAGGCAGGGTGAAGCAGCAGCAGCATTCCCCAGAAAGCAGTTCCGGGTCCACGGACATCCATTCTGTCAGCGAGAGGCCGAGGTCGAGCACGGATGCTCTCATAGAAATGGGGGTCCGGACTGGGCTGAGCCTGCTCTTTGCACTGCTGAGGCAAAGCTGGATGATGCCAGCCGCAGGACCTGGGATTAGCCTTTGCAATGACGTCATTCACACTGCAATAGAGGTGGTCAGCTCGCTGCCTCCTTTATCTCTAGCTAATGAGAGTAAGATACCCCCCATGGGCCTGGACTGCCTCTCTCAAGTCACAGTCTTTCTGAAAGGAGTAACGATTCCCAACTCTGGGGCAGACACTCTTGGACGAAGGTTGGCCTCTGAGCTGCTTCTTGGCTTGGCGGCTCAGCGTGGCTCGCTGCGGTATCTCTTGGAGTGGATTGAGATGGCCCTAAGCGCCTCAGCTGTGGTCCACACAATGGAGAAGAACAAACTGTTGCAGACTCCAGAAGGCATGATCAGTTTTGATTGTTTCATGACTATCCTAATGCAAATGAGGCGATCATTGGTATGTATATATTGCTCTCATATGAAATGAAATAAAGTCTAGGAATTCATAGCTTATTTGCAACTAGAGATGTCATAATATAGGATATAGAACAGTTTTGAGAAGAGTTGATTAAACCTAGCGTAAATGTTTGCTTTTGGTCCTAATTTCAATCATTCTGATTTGACATGCCTTTTACATAAGAAAGCACAATAAAAATGTTAAATGAAATAGACAGAACAGCATCAGTGGAAGCTTATAACTGTGTAGGCATTCCTAATTATTTGGTAGATGTTTCTACTTATTTTCTAGTTAGTAACAGCTAGAAAAAATAATTTTCTTTTAATGTTAGTAGCTTGAGACATTCATGCCCATAGTTCTGCCTCTCCCTTATTTAGAAGAAGCAAATGAAAATATAAGTATTCTGTTGTGAAAATAAAATAAAAATAAAATGCTGGAGAAGATGGATACAATTTTTTGAGACCTTGCAAAAATAATAAAGTGCTGTTATTTTGAGGAAATAAATCTGTGTTTAGCCTGTTTTATTTGGGGAAATATTCTGCTTTTTGGTTGGCAAGATATTTTTATGTACTTTTAAATGTGTGTGGTTATATTTCAATCACTTCCATAACTTACTTTACAGGGATCATCTGCAGACCGGAGTCAGTGGAGAGAGCCAACAAGAACCTCTGAAGGCTTGTGCTCTCTCTATGAGGCAGCATTGTGTCTCTTCGAGGAGGTATGTCTGCCTAGTCATAAATTAAAGGTGAAAAAAGCCTGTTTCACATTTTTCCAGTTGTGAATTTCTCACTCCTTTAAAAGTGTGAAGAAAGCTTAGTATGTGTCCTTGATTCCATGTATTTTGACTCTTATGATTTTATTTCAATATTTATTGAATTTCTGTCCTCCTCCTTCCCAAGACTCAAGGTGATTAACCGTTATAGAATATTGAAGACATTATATTTATTGAATTCCGGCCTGGTTTTAAATTAAAAAAAAACCATTAAAACGAACACAGGTATAGCGGCCCTGCATCTGCTTAGCCTATACAAAAATGGATTTGACTTCTGCATGTGAGGGACAGCCACAGATAGCCCTTAGTCTTCCATTTTGGAGAAGAGTCTTCGGGGTACTCTTGGTTGAAATTGGGGGTTGTCCTGAAATATAATGATGTATATTTTGTGAAGGGTATGAGAACCCCAACTTTACAAAAGGGGAGTGAAAAGCTAGACATTGTAGAGTTGGAAAGGGTCATTTAAGCCTTTTAGTTGCCCTCCTACTAAGTATAGAAATCCAGATTGAAACTTAAAAGATAGTTATATCTTAACAGACTCATCCTATTTAATTTTGCCAGTGGACTTCTATGCATGACGTAGAAAAGGGGGCTGAAGTGAATCATCTAATCCAATCTTCCGCCATCAAATGTTCCCCAGACTTTAGCTATGCAGCTGAGAATTCCTAGAACTGAAATCTAACAATATGGCAAGCGCCAGATTGGGAAAGGCCGATGTATATGGTTCATTTGAGTTAATAGGACAGCTTGATAATTGCCTGCAGATGTTTCCTGTAAGGCCTGTTTGTTTTAATAGGTGTGCCGGATGGCTTCGGACTACTCCAGGACCTGTGCCAGTCCAGATAGCATCCAGACTGGGGACACTCCCATTGTTTCGGAAACCTGTGAAGTGTATGTTTGGGGTAGCAACAGCAGCCACCAACTTGTGGAAGGGACCCAGGAGAAAATCCTCCAGCCTAAATTGGCTCCAAGTTTTTCTGATGCCCAGACAGTGAGTGTCTTTGGTGGGGATAGGTTGCTCAGTCTAATAAAAAAAGATGATGGTTTCACTGTTGAACGGCTTCTAGAGCCTTTTCGAAAAGTCCTACGTGCTTATAATTCCTGGTCTATAAAATGTGCTGTGGTTCTGATATGTACGCAGCTGCTGATATTTAATGTTCTTTCATTTTCTCCCCACCATAGATTGAAGCTGGTCAGTATTGTACCTTTGTAATATCCACAGATGGCTCTGTTCGAGCTTGTGGCAAAGGCAGCTACGGCAGGTTAGGATTGGGTGATTCCAACAATCAGTCCACTCTGAAGAAGTTGACTTTTGAGCCTCACCGATCAATCAAAAAGGTGTCATCTTCAAAAGGTTCTGATGGCCACACATTAGCGTTTACCACAGAAGGAGAGGTCTTCAGCTGGGGGGATGGTGACTATGGAAAACTGGGCCATGGAAATAGCTCCACACAGAAATACCCTAAACTCATACAGGGCCCTTTGCAAGGAAAGGTATGTTATACTGATGAACCAACTTTCTGTCTCTGTTCTTTCAGAATGTTCATGTTGCTAAGGTTTTTATTTCTCTATTTTAGCATTTTTGTGTATGTCACCATTTTGTACCCCAGATTGTTCAGGAGCTTCTCCATCTGCTAGGAGCTAAAATATTTTCTAAAAGGAGAACTAGCATGAGAGGCCAAATAAGGGTTAGCATTAGGACGCATGTCCTGGAATTTTGCTGTTGTTTAATAATTATGAATTGGAAGACTTTGCTGATCTCCTGCAAATTGCACAGATACCTATAAATCCAGATCTACCTTCTGTCTCCCCCATGTTTATTTACCGTGCATTAAAAACGCAACAAGAAAATGCCCTTTCAAACCACAAAAGTAAAACAGCTGGTTTGTAGGTAGTTCACTCAGGATACTGAATAAGGCATCTGAATGGCAGGAGATGCTTATATTGGCTTTTCCTTTTGAGCCTGCTCTGAGCAATGGCATTGCAGTGTCACTTCTGGACCTTTATGGAAAGTCCAAGGCATTGGCTGGGTATTTTGGAATGCAGCTATCCGGCAGTAACTTTGGGATTCCCATGGTTGATTGGGCTTCCCAGGTCTCTTTGTTGAATTTAAGGGCTCATTTGATTTCCTTGAAAATTTTCAGCTTTTCTTTTGCAAATTTCAGTAGTATAATTCCTTAAGAAATGGATTGGAGCAGAGTTGCAACACTCAAGTGTAGACATACTCCCAACAAATAACAGAATACACTCCCCCTCACACTCCACTTTTTCCTCACAGTCTACGTCCATGATGTGGAGAAGGGCACTTTTAAGGTTAGGTGCTGCCCACTGCTTTAAAATGCATCCCCAAAACCGTGTAACCAAAGATTGTGGGATGGCTCCAGTCTCCTGTGCTTCCTGCTTAAACTTTGCAGGTCAGCCATATTTCTCAGAAGCAGCAGTATTGCTTGGGGTCCCATAGAATTTCGTTAGCTTTCCTCTCTAAATTTGTTGTGGAAGAGACTTGACATTTTCCCCTATTCTGGCTGTGCTGCTCTTTGCACGGACTCATCTGGCAAGGGTTAATGTGGTCGTTTGATGCGAGAGAGGATCTGCTGCTTCTGCTGTTACTACAGAAAGAGAAATGTTGGGTTGGGAGCAGCATATGGAGGTTTGACCGTTGGTCATTTAAAGTACAGTCGGTGTTTTGTTCCAGTTCCTTTGAGAACTTTTGTGGACACCTTGAGAGTGGATGGAGAGTACCCGAATGGGTCCTCACTCTTTCCCATGTTATCTAGGTAGTGATTTGTGTATCGGCTGGTTACCGGCACAGTGCTGCTGTTACAGAGGATGGTGAATTGTACACCTGGGGAGAAGGAGACTTTGGCAGACTGGGTAAGAGGAATAATCTCATTCTCCACATGTTTTTCACGGCATTAATTAAGAAAAAAAGAATGCATTTAAAGCAGATTAAAAACTGATTCTAGGGGACGTTTGGTATAATGGCAAGGCATAGAGTGACAAAAGCCTGCAGAATAACCCCTTTTGCTTCCTCTTACAAGGTCATGGTGATAGCAACAGCCGTAACATTCCAACTTTAGTAAAAGATATTAGCAACGTTGGAGAGGTTTCCTGCGGCAGCTCACACACCATAGCGTTATCTAAAGATGGGCGAACAGTTTGGTCTTTTGGAGGAGGAGATAATGGTAACAACTTTGTTTTTCCTAAAACAGGTTGGGCTTAAGGGGTAACTGAGGGAGGGAATGATCAGCCCTCCATTTCCATGTTATGTCCTGCCTTTCTGCCCACTGTTCTGCCAGAAAAAGCCAACGGTCGTATTTGGACAGTTGTCTTCATCTACAGAAATGTTTGTCAAGCTTTAAGCCATCATAAATCATAAATGTATTCAGTTGCAGAGCAATTTAAAAAAATAAATAAATACAATAGGTGCCTAGTCCTCTCCCACTCTCCTGATTCTGTCTCATGCTGGCACAGCAGAGGGATCCTGGTTTGTCTTTAGCTAGAAGTCCCTGTTATATCCAGACGGGAAATAGCTAGCTTGATATCAATTAATATTAGGTCCTACTTTATCCTGGTTCACTAACTGACCCACCAGGGATGCCCACTTAGGACATAGGTGGGAACTCTGGCTAAATGCGAACTAGGGAGCAGGAGCATGTGGCCACGGCACTTGGCCACAGCTGAAACTACCAGTGCAGCTAATCCATTGAGGAGCTTGGCCTGTAGCTAGGGAAGCTAAACACGGTTGCCTGCAACGATCTTAAATCTGTGGCTGCATTTCAGTTTCTGCTGGAGTCTGAAGCTTTGCACATGCTAGAAGCTCTCTTAGGTTTTCTAATACTGGAAAGGGGTTTTATGGATCCTTCTTCAGTAAGTGAAATAATGTGATGTGATGATTCACATCCTAAGGCACATTTAGAGAAAAACCTTTGTAAAGTTATTGTGATCCCGGACTGGGGGGTGGGGGGAGGGAGGGATAGGAGAACAAATGACCTGCTGTGACTTGCATATTTGTATCAGACGTCAGGATGCAAGCACAAAACGATAGCATTTGTATGATTATGTCCGCCCCTACGTCTCATCATTTTAGCGTCATTGCAGTTTGCTTTGGATGCAGCTGCTAAGTTGTAATATTATGGTTAAATATTTGTAGTTTAAACTGGCAGGTTATTTTAGATATATGTCAGTTGCATACCCCTTGATCTGCAGACTGTAAATTCCCCTGTCTCTGGTCCTAACAGGCAAACTGGGTCACGGAGACACCAACAGAGTGTATAAACCCAAAGTGATAGAAGCTCTACAAGGGATGTTCATACGGAAAGTTTGCGCTGGAAGTCAATCTTCGCTTGCTCTAACATCAACTGGACAAGTAAGCAGGAGCAGTTTGCAATCGAGAACACAAGAGTTACTAGTTCAGAAACAGTTTCATGAATTTCTTGAAGGGGTTTCCCAGGAGTGCAGCAGCCTGGGAAAAAAAGGAAAATGTACTTAGGTTTCTAAAGCTTCTTTCCCTGCACACTTTAAGTTGGAACTATTCACAAAACTGGCAAGAAATTATTTGATAAAGAGCTTTTTAATGTTTGTTTATTTCAGAAATACCCAAAGTGGCACACAAAGACTAATCGATAAGAGAACCAAGCCTTAAAGCATAACCGAGCAATAAAATTCATATTCCTAGTTTTAAGCAGCTGATATGTACCCAGAGTTGGCATCTGTCTTTCTTGTTTGCAGATGACATAGGCAGACCCTGTCTGGAAACATAATGCAGCTGCTAGTTTCAGAGCCAGTGTCTGTCTTTGTACAGATTTAATCAGCTGCAGCTTGTCAACTGAATGAGCAAGATACCTTTAATAGTGTCAGAGTTCTGTCTGGGTTGTAGTGGGGGCTTATGGACTCTGAACTGTGAGGTTTAACATCCTTTGTACCCCTTTGATCCAGGTATCTGCCTGGGGCTGTGGGGCATGCTTAGGATGTGGCTCCTCAGAAGCCACGGCTCTCCGACCCAAGCTGATTGAAGAACTGGCTGCCACCCGGATCGTGGACATTTCCATCGGTGACAGCCATTGCTTGGCACTTTCGCATGGTAAGATAGGATGTGCGTGTCGTACTCCAGGTAAACTGAGCTTGACATTGGAGGCTTCTGTGATGATCTTGAACTGCTTCTCTTTAGATAATGAAGTTTATGCTTGGGGGAACAATTCCATGGGGCAGTGTGGCCAAGGAAACTCCACTGGCCCCATCACTAAGCCCAAGAAAGTGAGTGGTTTAGATGGAGTCGCCATTCAGCAGATTTCAGCTGGAACATCACATAGTCTGGCTTGGACCGCCCTTCCCAGAGATAGGCAAGTAATTAGTGCACGTGTGCATTTCTGTGTGATAAATAACGCTGTGTTGTTTCTGTTGCCAACACCTAATTAAAGTGCTCGATATTTTTGAGCACTGTGCCTTTTCCTCTTGTGACTCCTTTTCACCAGGGACCTTAATTGATTTTCCAAACTTCCTTTGTGTGTTTTATAACTCCTTAGTTGCCAGTGTCTCTCGGCATTCTCCTTTTATAATTTGCCTCCAGCACAGGACTAACAGCAGCAAGATGTTCTGTTCTGTGACACTGTTATGCTGCTTATTCATCAAGAGAAGTCTCTCAACTCCAGCACAACCGAAGGGAAAAGAAAAATTGAATGTGTGGGTAATGGATTAAAGGGATGATTCAGCATGTAGTCATTTTGAGGGGGCAGCCTACAAATGTGGTAAATAAATACAGTGTGATTTTGCATTGACTATGTTCTTTTAAAGTGTTAGAGCAGAATTTCAGTTTTGCCTTTATTTATTTTTGAACCACTCTTTCTGTGTCTCAGGCACAGAAGCAAGCTACCATAAGGATTTTGGGGAAAAAGTGGTAGCGGCATCAAAAATCTTAGTAGCACCAGTTTCCAGCACAGAAAAGTATCTAGATCGGAATAGACAGGGATGACTTTATTAGCAGTGCATGTAAAAGAGAATTAGAACTGGCTAGAATTAAAAGGAGGCTTGATTTCTTCCCTGGAAAGATTTTGCTTCTAAGTACTATATTGCATAGCTCTGCTAGTGAGCAAGCTCTGGCTAACCGTGACTGACCTCAAAAAAACGAAGCAGGGCCAGTTTGGAGGCTGGACTGGGCAGTTGAAGCCTTGGAAGAAGGCAGTGGCACCCCCTTCTGCTGTGTTGCCAAGAGTCAAGCGCAGCTCGGAAGAACTTGACTGCATTACATATCAGATCCCCTTATCTTGTTGCCCTTCGCCTAGTTCTGTTAGAGTGATGTGGTGTTTTTGTTCCTTAACCTTTCCTTGTTTGATTGCAGGCAAGTGGTTGCCTGGCATAGGCCGTATTGTGTGGATCTTGAAGAAAGTACCTTCTCACATCTCCGTTCTTTCCTTGAGCAGTATTGTGACAAAATTAACAGTGAGATTCCTCCTCTTCCTTTTCCTTCCTCAAGGTACTTGTTTATCAGGGGTGCATGAAATCTTGATTTTAAGTGTATGTTGGCTGCTTCTGTTGTTATGATCATTACTAGTATGAATGGCCTTAGCTGGTATTTTCAGGACTAGAATTTATCTTAATTTTGCTTTATCATGAATGCAGAGCTAGAATTCCTTAAAGATTTGTTTCTGATTAAGTGATAGAAATCCTTTTCGGTTGTAACGTGTGGACTTTTCTGTGGAAAGTTGAAGGCCTTTCTGTTGAGCTGAAGAGAACATTTGCTAATTTCTGTTTCAAGCGTAACATGAACATGCAACGTAGAGCAAGGCCCACTGGTATTTTGGGGAAAGGGTTCCCCTGTTCATGCTTTCAGCAGTTAAGTCAAACAGGGAACCCCATTTTTAAAGAAAGGCAGCACGTGGAGAGGAAGAATCAGTTAGAGTAGAAAATCCTCAGTTAATGGTGATACTTTGTTTTGCAGGGAGCACCACAACTTCCTTAAACTGTGTCTGAAGCTCCTCTCTAACCACCTTGCTCTCGCGTTGGCTGGCGGAGTGGCTACCAGCATTCTTGGCAGGCAGGCAGGCCCCCTTCGGAATTTATTGTTTCGCTTGATGGATTCTTCCGTCCCAGATGAAATACAGGAGGTCAGTCTCGCCAGCGTTCACTTCAGTTGGGAAAGGCTCCTTTAGAACGTAGCTCTGGGGAATTCCGGTCCAGAGTCCACAGCGGTAGTCGCTCAGTGCTGAATTCTGAGCGGCTTTGCCATAGCCTTGAGGTGAAAATGCTCCACCACAAAAAAAATGGAGGCATCTGGATGCTCTCAAGGAGGTTTGTACAAAGGTGGAACACTCCTGCCCCTGCGACTTGCTTCCACAGCCCCCCCACCCCCCCAAATACGTTGGCTCTGCATCCTTACTGTCATTCACTGAATGCACTCTGGGAGCTTGGAAGAGGAAGGATTTATTCCATACGTATGCCACCATAATCTACCGGGACTCCCGGCAGTTGAATGTGTGCACAACTTGATGGAATTGTTAACAGACACATCGCTGGGCCATTTTTGCATCTGCTTCAGAGCCTCTAGGATTTGGATGTATCTGGAGGGCTGAGTACAGAGCGCCTCTGAATCATGAGTATTGCAGGTGGAATTTCTAAGGGCGACATAGAAGTGTGTGCATTTGACAACTGACAAAAAGTATGAAGGAGCAATAATTTCAAAATATATTTGCTCTACTATATCAAATGTATTATGCAGCTTTCAGTGAAATGTTGACCATGATTTGGCCTCACTCCAAATTTTAGGTGGTGATTGAAACTCTGTCAGTTGGAGCAACAATGCTGCTGCCTCCCTTAAGAGAGAGGATGGAACTGCTGCATTCCCTTCTTCCCCAAGGCCCTGACAGATGGGAGAGCTTATCCAAAGGGCAGGTAAAAAGTCTCTTGAAATCCCTGTTTGTTTGAAGGCAAACCTGAAGCATTTACGGGGTTGTGCTACTGCAGAGGATGTTATGCTTACCACGCTTATTGTGCTTCTAAATTGTAAGCTGCTGAAACTGCACATGGACCTAAGAAGGCAGGGTGAAATTTCTCTTTAAACAAAACAAGCTAAATTCTGTATTGCTGTGTAGCATGAGAGTCAGGGCAGATGAATTAAGAAGATTAAGTAAGTGGACAGCTGCTGCTTGTTTGTATGTGTGATGCAGGCACCTGGGTCAGAGAGGTAGCAAGTCCTCAGCTGACTTGCAGGAGCGCCATGAGGCTGGGTGGGAGACTCCCGTTCATCTGGGAGAGGCAGGGCTGCATCAGGAATCAGACGGGGCCTGGGATGAGGATCTCCTGGCCAGACTTCACCAGAAAAGCAGCATGTCTCCAGCAATCCTTGTAGTTCAGCAGTGCTCCTTGGCATGATTATGACTGAGAAACATTATTCAGATAATGCAGTTAGTTGTTACACCATATCAGCATCTGTCTGAAACTGAACATTACCAGAAAAAATTAAATTCACGTGTCTTATTGGAGGCTGCTCAGTTCAAGGTGTAGTTGTGAGATCTCTGTGCTTTTTCTAAACTCATGAGAGGAGCTGTTTTAGTTTTTAAAGGATGCTTCTAGTTCTCATCATGGCAGAGATGTGTGTGAAAGTGCAGGCAAAAATTCCATGGGGAGAAAGTACCTTCACCTAAATTGATATGTCTTGCTTAAGTCAAAATATCAGCTGCAGTATTGCTGAAAACCATTGCAAATTGTGTGTGCTTTGATTTCTTATCTGGCCGTTTTTGTCTGAGGAATTCTAAGTGAAGGAAGTCACGGTTTCTCTTTCCTTCAGCGAATGCAGTTGGATATTATTCTGACAAGCTTGCAAGACCACACTCACGTGGCCTCCTTACTCGGCTACAGCTCCCCGTCTGATGCTACAGACATTTCCTCGCTGTGTATCGCTTATGGGAATATCTCTGATTCAGCATATGGAGCCCAGAGTAACCACCCTGACACTCATCTGGCTGAGATCTTAATGAAGACTCTTCTGCGCAATTTAGGGTTCTATACTGTAAGTGTACCACCTGGGTCATCCTGCCTACTGGCAGCCTTGGAGTAGTTTAATCGGAAGACCAATGGGGTGGGGCAGCAGGGAAGATCAGCTGTTTGAAAAGGGCAGCTGTTTTCATTCACCAGAGAGAGAGATTAAGGTATCGTCCACACTCTGAGTTGGATTAGTAGTTTGATTATACCATCATTTGTAACTCCCTGATGCTGTGATGCTGGAAAAATGCTTTTTTCTAATCAGCGAGAAGCGTATTGCTAGCAAGGACAGGTTTTTTTTTTTTTTAAAGCAGGTATTGAAAAGTGGCATGGAAAAGATGTGGTGTTTGGGGTTTCTTTTTCTAATTACACCAATTTGCTACTCAATTCTTTTTTAAATTGGGTGTTAGTTGCATAGATTTTTGTTCCCATTTCACCTTGCTTGAAGCCAAACTGATAGTCTATAATTTATCAATAGAAAACTGCACATTTGTCAATAGAAACATTGCTCATATAATTCCTGAAATGATTTTGGGATTAAAAATAAGGAAGAGAAGCATACGCAGGGAGTTACATGAAACATTGGGCGGTGAATCTTCTGCCTCTGTAGGATCAAGCATTTGGAGAGCTGGAAAAAAACAGTGATAAATTTTTACTTGGGACGTCTTCATCCGAGAACAGCCAGCCTGCTCATCTTCACGAACTGCTTTGTTCCCTGCAGAAACAGCTCCTGGCATACTGCCACATTAACAGCGTTGGTGAGGTTAGTGCTCTGGTTTTTATACCCATTGTGTACTTTCTCCAGAGTAAGTGAAACAATAAAGAGCATATTGGGCCATGATCCTAGATACAAACCTTTGTCTAGAGCAATCATCGGTCCCTCCGTGTCTGAGATTAGAAGAGGTGTCCACTGTTTGTGTAGCAGTTGGACTCCCTGCACATGGTTGACTGGGAGACCTCCAGAGAGGCATAGTTGACGGCACCCTCTCGTGTCCAGCTGCTACAGGTCCCACGTGGAGCATCTTTCATGGGTTTCTTTTGCTTCCAGAACTCCAGCAGCGTGGCCCTTCTTCATAAGCATCTTCAACTTCTGTTGCCTCATGCTACAGATATCTATTCCCGCTCGGCGACTTTGCTGAAGGAGAGTTCTTGGAACGGTAGTGTTGGTGAAAAACTAAGAGGTGGGTGCGTGTGGGTGCTGTTTATCTGATTGTGCTTAATAGAGAACAGTTACAGAACTGAGCAAAGTTTATCAGACTTTTTTTTCTCTAATTTATTTCCTTTTTGCTGAATGTTTGTGTTGTTAAATGCCCAGATACATGTCAGGTCTGGCTATGTAATTTCTGACTCCAACAAGGCTGATCATAGTCCTGGTTTGGAGTAAAGGCTGATTGGGATTAATGAGCTGGAAATGCTTAGTCTGTGTCTCGGGGCACACGGGAGCACCTACACTGCTTCTTGAGCATGGTCAGGGGACCCAAAAATTATGTCTGGGGTGGAATTCATGCGACTTGCCTGCCTCCGATTGAGGAAGGAAGAGCAGAGTGGGAGAAACACTTCTGTTGCTCGGCACCCTAGAAGGAATGCCCCTGAAATTGTAGTACGTGACATCATTTTTCCCCTTGTTACTGTTACTGTTACTGTTATGACATTCCAGGCTGCCCGGTATTAATGAGCCTTTCTTCCCCATTACAGATGTCATTTATGTATCTGCAGCAGGAAGCATGCTCTGCCAGATCATCAATTCCCTGCTTTTGCTGCCTGTGTCAGTAGCCCGATCTTTACTGAGCTACCTGCTGGATCTGTTGCCACCTCTGGATTGCCTCAACAGACTTCTGCCAGCTGCTGTGCTTCTAGAAGATCAGGAGTTACAGTGGCCTCTTCATGGTAAGGTTGACTCAAGGTTAGGTCTTTTCCTTTTGAAGTGTGGGGAGGACAGAATGAAAACGGGCTTGTAAGCCTTTCAGGCTAAATGTGCTACTTTGCGAAAACCTGCTTTACTTGACCAGCATCTCTGCGTTTGATCAGCTGTCACAGAAGCCGCCTCTGCTGCCCTTTCTGAACTGCTCAGTTCTCTGTGACAAACAGAAAAAAAGGAGCGGGTCTATGACTTAAGTGCTGTTTATGGAGTAACTGGGGCAGCCTTTCCATGTATTGCTGCCAGACCACACAGTCTGTGAATATGGATGCTACATTTTTCTCCCAACTTTTCAGACATTTTAGTGGCTATTCACACAGAGCACCAAAGTTCATCCATGAAGCTAAGCCACAAACATACAGATTTAGTGTAAGATGTGAACCCAGCCAGAGACATCCAGCTATTTTGGACTACAACTCCCATGACCTTCAGCTAGTGCACTTTTGGCCATCTAGATGGTGCCAGATTGGGAAAAATGGATGAACGTGTGAGAATGTGCCACATGGGTTAGTTTCTTCCATTGAAACCAGTAAGGAAGATCTTCCAGGAATTAGGTGTGTTTCCTGGAACTCCTGTGCTGGACCAGAGAATTGACTAGGGGTGAAATTTTCTAAAAAGTTGATTGCTCAATATCCCCAGGTGGGCCTGAACTGGTGGATCCAGCTGGAATGCCCTTACCCCAGCCTGCCCAGGTGTGGGTGTGGCTCGTGGACCTCGAGAGAACTGTCGCTTTGCTTATTGGACGGTGTCTGGGTGGGATGCTGCAAGGATCGCCGGCGTCCCCCGAAGAGCAGGATACGGCTTACTGGTTGAAAACACCATTGTTCAGCGATGGAGTTGAAATGGATGTTCCCCAGTTAGGTAATTTGGTCAATAGGGTTAAAGATTTGCAGAATTAGAAAAATGTTTACAATGTAATGTTTGTTAAAATAATCCAGTGGGATTCCAAAAGTGGGAAGGAAGGGAGGTAAGTTGCTGCAACGGAGGCTTTTTAGCTTAGAAAAGTGGGGGAGAGGGGCAGAATAAGAGGTGTATAAAAATATACTGGGATGGAGAAAATAGAGAGGAAAAAGATATTGTCCTTATTGTATAATATTAGAATCCAACAGTGTCATGAAAACGAGTTCTTTAGTGCCAGATTTAGGACAGATGGGAGGAAAGAAGCACTTCTTCACACAGTTGGTGGCATTGATCCTCAGAAAGGTTGAGATGATCACTGACTAGTCGCTTTAAAAGGGAGCATTTGAAGGCTGAGAATGCTCAGTAGCCATCTGTGGTGGCAGAAAATCTCAGGTGGGAATAGAGTAGGGACGAAGGTCACAGCTGGCTGGTCCCCTGAGCAGAGGAGTCCATGTGGCATGGCTGGTTCTGCTTAAAAATCACTCTGACCTGATACCATTTCAGATGTATTGGACTACAGCTCCCATAGTTCAGGGTAGGTGGCAGTTGTAGCCTAACACATTTGGAAGGCTGAGCTAAGTAAATTGATAACATTGGATTTGTCTCTGTTGTTTTAGAGAAATCTGTGAGTTCCCTGCTGGAGGTCGCCCTCTCTGGAAATGAAGAGCAAAAGCCATTTGATTACCGGCTGCGCCTGGAAATCTCCACATTTGTGGATTTGGCCTTGGGGTGTGCAAAGGAACCGGCCCGCAGCCTCTGGGTCAGCATGCAGGACTATGCAGTGAGTAAAGGTAAGCTCTTGGGAGAAGCAGAGAGACGTCCTGATCTTCTTCTCCCTCCTAGCTTTCTAGTAGAAGTGATGTATCCCAGGTAAAAGACAAAGGAAGTCTCCAGACTTCTTTTGGAGGAAAAGCCCCTTCGTTTCTGTTTTATTTTCTAAAAAAGGATCTGGATCCATTTAGCACAGGGGAGGGCAACTTCTGAGTGGCTTAAGGTGGCACACTCAGTCTTCTGACTTCCAGAGAACCACAGCACATCATCTGGTGAAGCAGACGTGACCAGAGGAGGTGCAGCCAAGTTTTCCATCCTGTTTGGAGAGTTTTAATTAGTCTGGGAATGGGAGTGCGAGGCCTCTGGGTGGCAAAACACCGTTAATGCCACTGTTAGGCTCCCTCACAGAATTTTGTGCTCTTTGCCGGGCTGGATGGCTACTTGGTGTGATTAGCCATCCAGCTGCTTGCAAAGTCCGTAGAGACTTTGCCTAACAAAGAGAAAAAGAATAGTGGAATAATAACTTAATTTGGACCAGTTGAAAGGGAGCAAGCAAAAAGGAGTTAGGGAAGGATGTTTCAGACAAGGAGACAATCAGAATGATATATTATGGAATCCTTGAGGGCATTTAAACTTAGGATGTTTCCGGGATCAGCGGAACTTTATTGTTTTTCTCTATTCAAACTTAGATTGGGACAGCGCGACCTTGAGTAGTGAGTCGCTTTTGGATACTGTGTCCCGATTTGTTCTTGCTGCCCTTTTGAAACACACTAATTTGCTCAGTCAAGCAAGTGGTGAAAGCAGGCAAGTATTCCAAAATATATTCTGGCGTATCTTTCATCTGTGATAGTCGCCTGTTGTCTTAACCGTGTGGAATGTTTATGTTCTTAGGTATCAGCCAGGAAAAGCATTGGTAGAAATCTATCGATGTGTGTATAAAGTCCGGAATCGTTTGCTTGCTTGCAAGAACATGGAACTTATTCCGACTCGGTCGTCTTCCAGGGATAGATGGGTAAGACTGAAGAGCGTTTTTCAGTTTCCTTTTCTTAAAGAGGGAAGGTATTTTAATGTGAAAGAGTGCATGCGTTCCTCAGGCTGAAATTCATGTGAGAATTTCTCCTCCTTTTACTTATTTTGAATCAAGTTGGCTTATTGCATTTATTGCATTTTTTATTGATTTAAATATTTCAGAATTGAATTCTGCAGCAGGTTATTGAAATAAATGATGCCAATATTTATTTCCTAAAAGAATCAGAAGGATGTTTTGCTATCATACACTTCTTATAAGATTTATTTTAGTAACTTATTTATAACATTTATATTCTGCTGGAATCCAATTAAGGACTCCTAGTGGTTCACAGATAACTATTTATACAATTGGAATGTCCACAGTAAACATTTAAAAAATACAAATCAAACATAGTAGAAAACAACAAGAATAATAAACAGCATCAAACATTATACAAAAGAGCTTTGTTTGAAACTGTTTGTGGAAGGCAGTGGGGGGGGGGAGCCGGTCTAATTTTGGCTGGGAGGTTCTAAAAAGCTAGCACTGCCATGCAAAAACTGCGTCTGCTGGCCTCAGCCCCCTGTTCCTCTGAAAAGTGGCTGTTGGGTCTGTCTTGGTTGTTCAAATGTTTCTATTTCCAAATAGCACAGAGGGAAGTTAAAAATGAGCTGTTTATCAGACTAATGTGTGATATTGCAGCTATTGTCTATATAAAATGGGGTGTTTGCGGTTTGGTTTTTGGTTTGTGTATGTGTGTGCCTTCAAGTCAGTGTTGGCTTCCAGCAACCGCCTGGACCGCCCCTGCAGTTTTATTGACAAGATTTCGGAAGTGGTTGGCCCTTGCTGCCTCCCTCCTAAGTCTGAGAGCGGGACTGGCCCAAGGTCACCCTGCTGGCTTTGCGCCTTAGGCAGGACTGGAAATCGGGGTCTCCTGGTTTCTGCAATTGTGCCCTAACCACTACACCAAATGAGCTTTCTAAAATGGGGCATAGGCATCCACATACGACGGTTTGTTTTCAAGTGAAAGGGTGCATTGCAGAGTTTTTTGCTATACATTTCATTACTGCCACCCAGTGTTTTGCAAAATTCAAAAACTTGGCGCAATGGATAGTGGATTATTATTTCCCGTTTAATTTAAGCAAGTGCTACATTCACCCCCCCCTTTTCATTACTCCTTCCCCCAGCTGTCAGAAAATCCAGAATCATCAGACATTGATGCTCAGGAAAGCCCCTTCACCCGGACCATTGATGAGGAAGCGGAGATGGAAGAGCAGGCAGAAAGGGAGAGAGAGGAGGGGCATCCGGAGCAGGAAGAGGAGGAGGAAGAGAGAGAACATGAAGTGATGACCGCTGGCAGTAAGTGAATGCTGGCCGAGACCCCAGGATCACTTCCGGCTGGAGCTTCACCTGTGGGCAGATATCTTCAGCTGAAGAATTACTGCAGTCCTTAGCTCTGCCTAGCAGTTAAGACCTTCTGTTTTTGTGTTGCATGTTACAGAAATATTTCAATGTTTCCTATCAGCCCGTGAAGTAGCTCGCAGCCGAGATCGAGAGAGAATAAATGGTGGGGTGGGGGCGCAAGCGGATGACCAGCCCCCCCAGTCCCAGCAAGAGCGGCGAGTCAGCAGAGACCTCCCTGAGGGCCAGGATGTGTACACGGCTGCCTGCAACTCGGTGATCCATCGCTGCGCCCTGCTGATCTTGGGGGTCAGCCCTGTGATTGAGGAGTTACAGAAGCGAAGGGAGGAAGGGCAGTCGCAGCAGCTTTCGAGTGGCGCTCCGGACGGGATCGGCCTCATGACCAGGTGCGAGCGGTCCTGCGCTCTTCTCAGAGGATTGCAAGGGACTGCTAAGGCAGGGGACGTGTGGCATTGCTGCGCTTGAGCTCCCGGTCAGATCCGTGTCCTTTCCAGTCCAGAGAAGGACCAAGGGGTGCCCTTTTGACGAGCTTTGCTAGCTATTGTTCTGTTGTGCAGCAGGTGTTGCATTTTTCTCAAGAACTACCCATAGGGTCGTCACTGGTGTTCACTGGGTATGATGGGTTCACATGTCATTTGGGGGTACATTTAACCAAATGTGGTGGTGGTTCTGGTTGCATTTATGCAACGAACAGGACTCACATGTGTACTTGATGGAAGAACTCTGCACGAGAGTGATTTCTGCCCCAGCAGGAAAGCTGTGTGTGTGAAACTCTCCCAAATATTGTGCTGGAAGGAAAACTTACGAGCTGGGCTGCTTTCATGGTCACAGCCCTGTAACGGAACATACAGCGTGACACAGGATCGAGGCAAATGGAAACGTCTTTGCGTACACTACATAATTTTCTTCTCTTCTGTGCATTTATGTGAGGCAGAAGTGAAAGTCTTACTGCAGAAAGTCGTTCGGGCCACTCTACATCAAGTTATAAACTGATGAAATCGAGGAGTGAATCTGACCTATCTCAGCCTGAATCAGATGAAGAAAATTATTCACTGGTAAGCAGAATAACTGGAATCGTTACATGCAATTACAAACTTGATTCAGTTCAATTCAGTTGTATGCTTGGGCAAAGCACTAGCCTAAAAGTACATGTGGGGAGAATGTTTTAATGTTATGTCCCTTAATATTTGTTGGATGAGTGTTCTGACCCTTAAGGCAGCAGACCCTGAGCTCTTTCCTCCCATTTCTCCCCAGACAGCAGCCCTCTGAGGTGGGTTGGACTCAGAGAAGGTGCCAGGCCTGGAGTTACCCAGAGCATTCCATGGCTCAATCTGGGTCTCCACAATGCCACTCCAGCACCATAACTGCTATACCACACTAGCTGTCTTTTGGAAATCCGTATCTGGATTTAATTTTAGTTAAGAGAAATAAGGTCTTTTTTGAAGGCAGACATAATTCCAAGCATTGGAACCGTTTTGAAGAAATAATGTGCATTGGGATCTTCTGCTTAGTGATTTAAAACAAGCCAAAAAACTTTGTCATTGAGGCACCCCTGAATGTTAATAGCCTTCTTCAGTGGTTGCAGTTGCCATTTCTCCAATTAGCTATTACCTTTGATGCAGTATACTATTACGTTTATTCCATTACAATAACTGAAAAACAACCCCCCAAAACTAAATTATTTCCTGCACTTTTGTTTGTTTTTTTGAATCCCTCTACCATGTCAGTTTGAAAATTCTGGGATAGAAAAGGGACTGTATTGGCCACCTTAAAAAAAAAGGAACATGTTTTTTAAACGGGGGTTATCAAGATTAAGAAATGTAGGCAAATTCCAAATATTGCCGGATTCGTAATGATGGTTCTACGATCCCCAAATTGTAAGAGAGAAATAGAAAAATTTTACTTCTAAATATACATAAAGCATTTTGTGTGGCAAATGCCCACCGTATCCTGAGTTCATTCTTTGGCATTTACGGTGATTTACACTGATGGGAAGAAGGCAGGGTACTCAGTTTATAAATGAACGAGTTGCTTTTCAGCGTTTTTGTGGCAAAGAGCTCCCTGTGCAGGCTTAGCAAGCCCTACTTGCTTTTAGCTTCCTCTCCTCTCATGCAGGAGCCAGCGTTTCTGTTTTGCTTCTTTTCCACTTCCCTCCCTGTCTCTGTCCCCTTTTATGTTATGTGTCTTGATTTATAAGCCACTGTTTTAAAGCTGTGCCCCAGCTTGACTGCATCAGGAGCTATTGCTGAAAGGTAATCAGAGGCGTCCAGTAACATTAACAGTTTGTTGTTCTTCACTTTAGAGTGGAAGGCGAAATGTGGATTTGGATTTGGCATCATCCCATAGAAAGAAAGGTAAAACATTTATTATAGCCACATATAGCCACAGCCTTATCATTCTCTAAAGCAATGATC
Organism: Python bivittatus; assembly: GCF_059951505.1. Taxonomy (NCBI): domain Eukaryota; kingdom Metazoa; phylum Chordata; class Lepidosauria; order Squamata; family Pythonidae; genus Python; species Python bivittatus. The sequence goes on from NW_028277085.1 coordinate 880,833, forward strand.
TGGACCCTTTGCAGCTTCAGACAACTTTCCAAGTCTGTTGTGTGGCCCTTTGTAGTGTGGGAGGTTCTGGAAAGTGCTCTGTGATGATGGTTCATTGGGGTATTAGTCCGGCTTGCCAGCCTCAACCTGACCCAGCAATCCGTTGCGTTCCAGAGCTGGCTGAAGTTGTCCCTGCAGCTGGGCATTGCCAGAGAATATCAGTAATGGCAGCAGGCGAGTTGCCTTTTGAATAGGCTGTCTGTTTCTACGGGTTGCCTTATGAGGGGAAGCCCTGGGAAAATTCTGAGGAGTTTCAGATTTGAAAACCAAATTCTCAAGATGGACTTCTTAGCCTACAGTGCAAAGAATTGTGAGAGGACTTGCCATTGCGCAATCACTTCCTTGCATATGGAAATATCACGTATGGTAGGAATGTCAACACATTCAGTTGGGAAGGTGGTTGTCCTAAGTGAGAAGGCAGATTGCAAAGGGCTGAAAAGAGAGTCCAGAAAGCGATAGTCCATCAGAAATTGGATGAGGGTTGCCTCCCTTCTGTGCTTGGGCCTACTTTCAGCTTCCTGTTCTGCTCTTTACCTAGGGGTAGAAGGCTCATTATTAATGAGTGCTGCTTCGTTTTGAGAAGTCTGTCTTGTTGGATTCACCTCCAAGACCTTCCTTAGCTTCTCAAGACTTTTTGTTCTTGTTTGGGCCTACGGGAGTTGCACTCCTTCAACCAGCCTGTCCTATGGGGAAGCTTTGAACTCAACTGGTTGCCTGACTAGATCAATGCAGCATTGCCCTATGTTGGGTTAAGAGTGATACCTCCACAAGGCTCCACACCATGCCCTTTAAGCAGCGTAGCAAGGGTTGTGAGATGGTGAAATACGCCGTTCTTTTCTTACATGTCAGATTTTAGGAAGTGCACCTTTATGGTCATTACTTGAACGAGAACACTTAGCTCTTTTCTTGATCCTGTTTTCCATGTATGGACAGATTGCAGATTGAATGTTGTCTTTTCTACCAAATGTCTCTCTTTGTCTTCTGATTCTTGTGTGGTAGTGTGTTTACTCCTTTTTGGCCAGTTGAGCCCCAGAAAAAAGAAGAGCTTCAAGCAAGTACATGATGGCATGTTCTGATTTTATCTTCTCTCTCTAGTTTGCCTACATACTTTATAAAACATAAAATATGTATAGCAGCTATTCCACATTCATTTTGAATATTGCATTATTGAAAACTGGCATATAAGGACAAGTAAACATTGGTGGTTCCTCCCCCTCCTATTTTTTCAAGGACATTGTTGAGCTATAATTGGAGTTTTAAGATTGTGTTTAGCACATGCTTCTGCTTTTGCTTGCGGGATGAGTGAGGGGCGTTTATAACTGATGCATGTCCTTGAAGCATTGCAAAACCCTCGTTGCCCAGCAGCTCCACAAACAGAGGTAGAGCCAGCAACTCCCCTGCTGCAGCTTCCATGAGGAAGTTGGTTGGTTTAAGCCCCAAATATGCTGGGCCTCCAAGAGGCCCCTCATTTGCAGCCTTTCCCATCCTCCCTGTTCTATGAGAGTCTTTGCCTTTTCTGAAAGGTGTGTGCAGTCACTTCCTCAGGTGTTTTTCGTTGATTCTCCCTTTTCTGTTCTCTCAAAGATGTTTTTTGTAAGGACTAAAGTGTACCCATACCCTTATGGCCTATTAGGTTTCCTCTGGGCTCTGCAGTAGGAGATGAGAACCATAAAATGTATTACGTTTTTTAAATCTCAATTTTTTTATCAGGGCGCTCGAGGTAGCATCCTGTTTCCTCTCAGTTTTCTTTTGCCCAGAAAGCAGGTAGGTTAGACTGAGAGAAACCCCCCCCCCGAGCTTTCCTAAAACGTGGGGGTTGGAAAGCAGGTGTCGGTCGAGGTTGTCTGTCACTGGTCTCCTCCTGTGATCTGGAAGAGTGCAACCCTTTTAGGTGGGTCGTGGGAGCCCTGTGCGATGTTCTGCTCAGCTGCTGCACAGGACCTCTTCGGGGTGGTTGCCCGTCATGATTGTGTGCATCACCTGCCTTGCCCTTCCTCGACCAACAGACCGCTTCATCCTTCCTTGGCGGTGTGTCAGCATTTTCCATCACCTCTTTTGCTGGCGTGTTTGTATAGCTCTCGTTGTGCTTGGATAATGAGGTGTTTAAGATGACTTTGCTCACCACGTGACATCTACAAGTCACTGCGAGCTTGAATGAAAACGGGCACGTCGTTCTGAAAATGTAGCCCTTGGTAGAATTAGGACTTTACCATGGAAGCAGTGATAGAGTTTGAGCAATAATGTAAGTAAAATTATTGCAGAATTGAGGAGCAATTAATGGTTTTTGCCCCACTCCCCCATTTCTAAAAGTTTCCTATTTTCTCCACAAATGAATCTCCCCTTCGGAGATTCATTTTGTTTTTATCCTTATGCACTTACGTAAAGAATATCAGCTTTTTCAAATGACAAGGTCTTGTTCTGGGTATATTTTCTTAAACCTGTGAGTCATTATAATGAAAGGCATTCTGAGAATGTACCAGAATGAGGAAATGCTGAAAATGCTGCTGGTTTGTTATGGAAAGGGGCAGCTTTGGCTGCTGGGAAGAAGCCACCTGCTTCCACTGATCTGGGCTGGTCCTCTCCACTGTCCGAACGAGGCAGCGGGTTGTCAGCCGCGAAGAGAGCAGTTCTCTTGCATAGACATCAGTATTGCAGATTCAGCTGTCTGGCCGTGAAGGCCCTGATCCACCACTGTAGCATAACCAGCTGAAATAGTTGGGCAGCTGCATAGAGCTCCCTGGACGTCTGTTTTGAAAGCGGAAGGAGCCCTGCTTGCTTCAGTAGCTTTGACGGGGCCAGGCCCTGTGTGTGCAGCAGCCATTGGGAGGAGACACTGAAATCTGGTCCTGCCTCAGTCTGCCCTGGCAGGATTGGAACAAAAGTCATCATTGGCGTGCAGCATGTAGCTGGTTCAGTTCAGCGAAGCCGCTTTGCTCTAAGGCCATTTCCAAAGAAAGCAAACGATTTGCGCCCGTTTACTTGACCTTTACTCATCTCTCTATTTACATAAATTTCCAGACCAGCTATAAATCACCCACTCCTGCTTTACAGTGATGCAAGTTAAACACAAACCTTTTTTTGCAATTGGATGTAAAGGAAAAAGTTTCTTTTTTGTGTGTGTGGCAGATGTTCTTTTCCCTTTACCTCTCTCTCTTTTATTTGCATATCATCCTTTTCAGCGTTCTAGCTTTAAGCTAAACAGTATGAGTGGCTTTTGCTTTTAATTTCCTTCTGTGGCAAAACACGTAGCCTGGAGATTTGCCAGCAAAATGTACAGCTATCGTTTTTTGGCCTTGGATGTGGTAGGCGTTGCTGACCATGCGCATGAAATTGACAGGAATTCCCATTTCCATATGTTTTGAATTGTAAGCTGCACATTCACTTCTGTTAATTCAACAACTCGATTGCCTTGTCAGTTACGGAATTCTGCTGTGTATTTCTAGGCGTGGTCCATAGCCCGATTGAAACCCTCAGTGATTCGTGGACTCGGCTGAAACAGCGAGATTGGCTCTCCAGCTCTTCTTGTTTGTTTGGAGAGTCTGATTTTGATTTCACAAAGTCCATTGGCGTTCATACTTTGATCGAGAACATTATCAGCTTTATCAGCGGGGACCTAGGAAGCTCCCCAGGCTTCAAAGAGCCCGAAGAAAGCATGTCCACCAACCCCCAAGCCTATATCATTGCTATGGAGCAGCAGCAGCAGAGAGCAGAGGTATGCGTCCTACTCCCTTGCCTTACCACTTGTCTTGCAGCTGTCAGCTGCTCTTCTGCATGGACAGGGGACTTGGGGAGGGGGCACTTTCAGTTCCTTGCCACTCTGACTGGTTGGTTGGTTTAGGCTTTTGCTGGTACGCTCTGGAAAAGTAGGCATGGCACAACAGGCTCTTGTCATTCTTTTCCCTGCTGGCCTTAATATAGCATCACGAAATATCACAGCCAGCCATCCGAAAGGTAATGCCCAGCATAAGAGTCTTCTTTAATGCATTTAATATAGCGTGAGCCGCCAATGGATTCATGAGCGGTTGCCGTTACACAAGTAATGGTTATTGTTTTGTACCTTCTGCATTCTGTTTCCTTCAGATGTGGCTGTTCTCCCAAACCCTGTACTCAGGATATTTCCTGTGCATCTGAGGAGATGTGATCTGTGAAAATACATGCCGTAATACATGTATTAGTCTTGTCCACAGTATCCTCTGTGGTTTTTGCTGAAATGGCCCCTGAGGGCTATCCAGCTGAAATCTATCCATTCCTTTCCTGGAATGTTACTAGCCGGTGGCAGTGTTCAAGCTTACGTTTTATCCTCCTGTCAATACAGTTTGCTTTCCAAATAGTAACTCCAAATCCATTCTTTTCCATCACCCTTAGCTACGCCTGGAGGCCTTGCATCAGATCCTGGTTTTACTCTCGGGAATGGAAGAGAAGGGCAGTGCGACCTCCCTGGGGAGCCGCCAAGGACTGGGGTTCCAGACTTCCTCGTTTCTCACTTCGGTGAGGCTGCAGTTCCTGGCTGGGTGCTTTGGCTTGGGAACTGTGGGACACACTGGAGCCAAAGGAGAGAGCGTCCGGTTGCACCACTATCAGGTAAGGGACGTGTCATCGTGACCCTGAGGAGATGATGCAGTTGCACTTACATCTGCTTGTCTCAAGATCTGCTCAGAATCTTCTCATGCACAACTGGTGGGTGGCTCTTCCCGAGAATCAGCCGTTATCAACAGAGCCTTGGGTTTTCATAGGATGGCATCAGAGCAGCTAAGAGAAGTATCCAGACTGAGATTCAAGTGGCTGTGCACAAGATTTATCAACAGCTGTCTGCAACCTTGGAAAGAGCCCTTCAAGCAAATAAACATCACATAGGTAAGGAGAGCGGATTGAATCCTGCATTATTTTATATCTGGGAAGAAATAAACCAGAGGATCCTCAGGCTCCACAAGGAAACCCTCTCTAAGTATTTCCTTATTTTTCCCTTTGTGTTTGTGTGTACATGTATGTGTATTAGAGGCACAGCAGCGGCTCCTGTTGGTAACTGTGTTTGCCCTGAGTGTACATTACCAGCCAGTTGATGTGTCCTTGGCCATTTCCACTGGATTGCTGAACGTCCTTTCTCAGTTATGCGGGACAGACACCGTGCTTGGTCAGCCCCTGCAGTTGTTACCAAAAAGTGGCATTTCCCAACTCAGCACTGCTTTAAAAGTAGCTAGCACTAGATTACTTCAGATTCTTGCCATCACCACAGGGTAAGTATTGACAGTTTAAAACTTACCCCCAAGAATTGCCTGGTTATGTTCCATTTGGGGTTGAAATATTGAAAAATTGTAATCAAAGTTTCATTTAGGCTAAGCCCCAAATTTACCTCTACCCCAAAACCAGAAAATTCTCTCTCCCTCTCCCTCTCCCTCTCCCTCACACACACACACACACACATGCACTTTGCATCATCCCTCTATCCTCCACCATCCCCAGACACCTAAAATGTGCTGACTGAAGGCCCACCCAGGTGCGGCCCAGCCCAGCCTAGCTGGAGAGATGAGTCCTCAGTAGACACCTGCACACTATAATAAGAGGCATGTCTGAGGCCTGGGATGGAGGGTGCTCCAGAGTCAGTGCAGTGGAAAAGCTGCTGTTGGATGAAAGAGAGCAGCATTAGGAAGGTTAGTTCAGGCCCAGGAGCATGAAATTCCTCTCCTGTCTCTTCCAATCCCAGGAACCTTCTCTAGGGCACAACTTAGATCTCTTCATAGGGCTTGGCCATCTTTCTATGACTGCTGCTTGATCCCCACATTTTTTCACACAGGACTTATGCAGATAAATTGAGCCCCAAAGTGGTACAGTCCTTGCTGGATCTGCTGTGCAGTCAGTTGAAAAACCTGTTATCCCAAGCGGGTGTGATGCTTATGACTTCTTCCTTTGGCGAAAAGGAAGTTGGTGATCAGGACGAAAAAAAAGCGGAGTCGAAAGGAGACCCTGAGAGGAAAGACTTCAGAGGTATGAGAGGCATCCTTTTTTAGGAAGGAATAATAATCATGAGGAGGACTCTTCAGCAGGGCCTGACTTTGCAAGAATATGACAGGAAAGACTGCTTCCAGCTGCAGGACGGTGACTGAGATGCTCATTTGGCTGCTGTCTGTACCCTGGTCTCCCGGGTTACAATAATTGCCCATAAAACAATGATGCAGTCTCTCTTCCCGCTTGCTTGCCACGCTTTGCAGATTAGGGGATTTATTATATGAATGCCATTTTGTCGGCAAAGATTCATTCTTACTGTTTGATTCTACAGTTGCCCTCCGAAAGCAGCATGCTGCAGAGTTACATCTAGGAGACTTCTTAGTTTTTCTCCGAAGAGTTGTTTCTTCCAAAGCCATTCAGTCCAAAATGGCTTCTCCGAAGTGGACGGAAGTGCTTCTGAACATAGCGTCTCAAAAGTGCTGCTCAGGTACAGTCCGTTCAGTTGGTATCTATTCAGAGTTTGGAGACCAATGAAAGTTAGCATCAAATTAATAATCAGGATATTTCTATTGGTATATGGGATGTGTGTTTAGGCATTATGGCAACATTTTAAAAACTGCATGTATGACAGAGGTTGACTATTGCTTAAATCAATTTTCTGTTTCATTTCCTTTTTAGGTGTACCTTTAGTTGGCAAACTGAGGACCAGGCTACTTGCACTCCATGTCCTGGAAGCTGTGCTACCTGCCTGTGAATCGGGTGTGGAGGACGACCAGATGGCTCAGGTGTTGATACTTTTGAGGGAATTTAGAATTTCATGCTGGCTTTAAAGTGGCATTTTTTCCTCCAGACTGAAATTAGGTCTCCGCCCCATCAGCTAGCCCCAAGTCCACCTCTCACTTGAACATCTGAAGCTGCCATCTGCCAAACAGAATCGGTGGTTTCCTACCTCAGGACAGTTTCCACCAATTGGCAGCAGCTCCCAAGGATCTCAGATTGAGATCTTCCCTAGTGCCATATCTCAGGGTCATCTCTTCAGCAGTGCCCAAAGAGACTGAGTAACCCTTAAGACTCCCTCACTGCATTTGCATTTTGCCGCAGTTGGAAGATGCTCCCTCAACGGTGGTGCCTAGAACCACTTACGTAACGTGAGTGATGGTTGCATCCATCTTGGTGGTCTTTAGAGATGGACTTTTACCTGAAAGAAGAATGGAAAAACATAGCTTTAGCCTTTACTTTGTGGCCCGTTGAATTGAATACACTGTGATAATGCTACCCAACAGGTGATTGAGCGGCTATTCTCCCTCCTGTCTGACTGCATGTGGGAGAGCCCAGTTGCACAAGCCAAGCATGTAATTCAGATCAAAGAAAAAGAACAAGAAATAAAGCTGCAGGTACTAGCTTTATCTACATTTGATGTCTTTGTATCTCTATGCTTGTTCGCTGTATCACGTTGACAGAGTTTTACCTTCTATTTCTGAAGAAACAGGGTGAGTCTGAAGAAGAGGATGAGAATCTTCCTATCCAGGAGGTGTCCTTTGACCCTGAGAAGGCTCAGTGCTGCCTAGTGGAGAATGGGCAGATTCTAACTCATGGCAGCGGAGGAAAGGGCTATGGGCTAGCATCCACTGGAGTTTCGTCTGGGTGTTACCAGTGGAAGGTGCGTAGACCAAAAAGAATATCTCAGATAGAGGCGTGTTGTGGGAGATACTGTGACAGCTGTATTCGGGCACTTTTTCTGTTTGCTTTTTGACATTTCTGGTTCCTCAGGACTGCATCTTGCCCAGAGCGTGGGAAACCCTATGAGAAATGCAGTTCCAGTGGGATTTCAGTGGGCCCAAGATGGGAGCCCTTACGTGGGCAGCAGACTGGCATGTAGATTCTGTCCTCGCAAACTGAGCTTTGTGGCTCTCTTGGTTCGGTGGCTTCAGTTCTCTCGTCAGGCTTTCTCCAGCCCTCAGTGGGTCATGTGGCCGCTGGCTTAATATCAACTGTGCTGATTTGGAGAAACCTTGTGAGTCAGGCTGGTTAAGCGGCAAGGACAGAGACTCACCAGAGCCTTTGAAAACTCACGGGAGGTTTCGCCCAAGGATAAATAAAATGCAGCCGTCGGTTTTAATTTTGGGAAGAACTAATCGGTCACCCTGTATTTCAGCAATTAAAATAATCATGTTTGTTATTCCAGAGAGTTGCTTCTTTATTAAGGAGGGAGTATGTTATTTTGAGCAGGCTTTCAAACCCCAATATTTTCCTTTTGCCCTATATTTGCAGATTATTTACCCACGTTCATATTTAAAGTTTATAGTTTTTCTGCACTTTCCAGTTTTACATTGTAAAGGAAAATCGAGGCAACGAAGGAACCTGCGTGGGAGTGTCTCGTTGGCCCGTTCATGATTTTAATCATCGTACCACCTCGGATATGTGGCTGTACAGAGCTTACAGTGGCAATCTCTACCACAATGGGGAGCAAACTTTGACACTGACCAGTTTTACCCAGGGGGACTTCATTACCTGCGTGCTGGATATGGAAGCAAGAACTGTTTCCTTTGGCAAAAATGGAGAGGTATGAAGCTTTGCTCTCTTCCTGACTTCCTGTATTTGCATATTGGTTAAGCAGTTCACGGTAGCGTTAAAAACTCATATCTGTGACAACATCACATCAGCAGTTTCAAACAAAGCAGATGAACAGTGGCACAATATATATTTTTTATACATAGCAGGTACATTTTCATTGGAAAATTAATCGCATAAAAGGGTGCAGTGACCTAAAGAAAATAAAGGGAAGTGAATTTCCAGTTTAATCTTAAGCTGGCAGGAATTTTCTAGCCGAGATGGAGCAGAAGTGGAGCGCTCCCTTGAAAAATGGGTGCTTCAACTCCCCTGATTTTTTTTTTGTTCTTTTTTTTTTTTCCATCAGGAACCCAAACTGGCTTTTGAAGATGTGGATGCTGGAGAATTGTACCCTTGTGTGATGTTTTATAGTAGTAACCCTGGAGAAAAGGTAACGTGAATGCTTTTAGAGTTATGGAGATTAGCGCTCCACTGCCAGCTTGAGAAGGGAATGGATTTGGATTGAGCAATTGGACAGGGAGCAGGGAGACCAGGTGAACAAACATAAGGGGACATCTAAACGTGAATTAGATCCCATTGGCCTGATTAGCCAGTCTTGTCTGGCGAAATCTACCTTGAGCCTCAGCAAGCTAGCGCTCCTGCCTGAAGTTCTGTGGCTCTTAGGCATGCCAAGAGTGGGAAGAGCCATGGCCTCTCCTTACTTGAACTTGCCTGCCTTCTCTCTCCTCCGCCCATTTTCCCATTCTGCCAGCTTGAAAGCCTGGCCAGTCTTGGCACTCTTCTCCCATCCCAGGGAAGCGCAAATGTCGGTGCTTCTCTTTCTTCCAGGCTTGCTCACAATGTGGCTTCTGATGCAGTTTGGAAGGAGAAAAATGGCTGGAACTGGAAAACGGGCTTCTCTGAAGTCCTAAACTCAATACAGGGGGGTTTTAGCACATAACTTTGCTCATATTTTACAGCTTTACTTTGCTTGTATTTTACAGTGGAGAAAGATTGCTTAGGTAAAAATTTGCTCACTTAAGCCTGCCCATAAAATGAGGCAAAACATTCTTCTTCCTAAAGTGCTTTTGCAGGCTGCCAAAGTGTCCCCATTAAGTCTGAAGGCAGGACAGTTTAGCCAACGGCTGAGAGTGCAGCAGAATGACTTTTCGGATGTTTCTGTGTCTGTCCAGGTGAAGATCTGTGACATGCAGATGCGCGGCACCCCAAGAGACTTGCTGCCAGGAGATCCCATCTGCAGCCCGGTTGCTGCGGTGCTGGCAGAAGCCACAATTCAGCTGATCCGCATCCTGCACCGTACTGACCGGTGGACGCACTGCATCAACAAAAAAATGATGGAGAGGTTGTACAAAATCAAAGGGTGCCTTAAAGAAACTGGTCAGAAACTGAAGAAAAGCCGCTCTGTGCAGAGTCGAGAGGAGAACGAGGTGCGAGAGGAGGAGGAGAAAATGAAGCATTGCAGCCGGCAGCACGGGCTGGCGGATCTCTCAGAACTGCAGCTGAAGATGCTCTGTGTGGAGGTCTGGCCGGTCCTGGCAGTGATTGGTGGGGTGGACGCTGGTCTTCGAGTTGGGGGACGCTGCGTTCACAAGCAGACCGGGCGGCACGCCACCTTGCTGGGAGTGGTCAAGGAAGGCAGTGCGTCTGCCAAGGTCCAGTGGGACGAGGCAGAGATCACCATCAGGTATAGTGCTGGTCTCCACCAAGCGGCCAGTGATTGGGATTCAGGAAATGATGCTCAGATTTTGAGGCCGCATTGCTAATCTAGGAGCTTGTTGCCACGCAGTCTTTAAGACCGTTGTCAGAGTGGCCGGTAGCATTTGAAGTGCCAGTAGATACAATCATTTATCAAAAGATTGTTCAGAGGAATGACTGCATTAGACTAGTGCGGCGCCACACTGAGGAGGAGACTTTTTCCAACCTATCCTATAGGGTTAGGCCACACTTAAAATGCCCTCCCAGGGCTTTCTGGGGACATGATATCATCCCAGGTGGGAGCCAGCCAGCCAGCCAGCCAGCCAGCGGTCCATTCATGGAGGTAGCTGTGCCTGTTGGGAGGCACTTTTCAAAAGTAGTTTAGAAAACCTCCTTTGTTAGTGAATAGCTAACTATGTCAAATATTTGGAATTAAATACTTTGTCTTAGTTACACACACAGATGCTTTGTTGCTTTTGTGTTGAATGTCATCCCTCCCCATAATCTCATTTCTTTTCCCTGGTTTACATTGACTTTTAGATTGTCAGCTCATTTAGGCTGTGATATATTTTACGTCTTATTTTGCCTGTGTTATTTCCTGTGCTTTCCTCTTGTCTATCCCTCACTTGCTTCTTCCTGTGTCATTCTGATCTTTATTAAAGCTTCCCAACTTTTTGGTCGCCTAGTGATACGCCACTGTATAATCTGGAACCTTGCGAACCCCTGCCTTTTGATGTTGCAAGATTCCGGGGACTGACAGCTACTGTCTTGCTGGACCTCACCTATCTGACTGGGATCCATGAAGACGTGGGAAAGCAGAGCATTAGGCGTCATGAGAAGAGGCACAAACATGACTTGGAAGATAAAGGAGACCCCGATCAGAAAACGGAAGGTGATTCTGTGTCAGATGCACGATTGGTGCCAAGCACTGAGGAGGTTAAGGGACATGGAGCCAAACTGGAAAACGAAACCTCTTCCTTCTCTCTAGAAGCCATTTCCTTGGGCATGGAGTGCCAGCATCTAAATGCTGAAGGCAGAAGAAAGAACCATGAACATGCCTCAAAGAATTATGAGGCTGCACAATCAGAAATCAGGGCTGTACAATTATCCTACCTTTACCTCGGTGCTATGAAATCCCTTAGCACACTCCTTAGTTGCAGTAAATATGCTGAATTGTTACTGATACCCAAAGTCCTGGCCGAGAACGGCCACAACTCAGATTGTGCCAGTTCTCCCGTTGTCCATGAAGAAGTGGAAATGCGCACTGCCTTGCAGTTCTTGATGCGCCATATGGTGAAACGGGCAGTCATGCGCTCACCCATCAAGAGGGCTCTGGGGCTAGCAGACTTGGAACGGGCACAAGCAATGATCTACAAATTAGTTGTGCACGGACTGTTGGAAGATCAGTGCGGCACTAAAATTAAGCAAGGTATGTCTTAAGTACGCAGGTGTAAGGATTGTAAGTTGAATGTTGGCTCAGCATCTGTGTGCGGGTTTCTACACTGGAGAAACAGCATGGCTTGATTTCTGTGTCTTCCTTGGTCAGACTCCTGCAGTGTTTCACATGAGTTCAGCTGGTTGTAGTTGCAGTGATCACAAGCCTCCCCTCCCCTTCTCTCTGGCTCAGCTACTAAAAAGGGCTGAAAAATGAATTGGATTTGACTTTCAAAGGCAGCTTTGGAGAATCAGGCAGAGCATCCCTGGGCTGCACTCTCAGCACTGGGGAAGAGTTGGCTGATTTGCATCCCGGTTTGAATTCAGCCGGGAGTGCCTCAGAAGGGCTCGGGCCAGATTGACTGGGAAAGACCATACGTGGATTCCTGGTTCAGAAAACCTCGTTTCAATTCCTAGCATGATCAGGTCGGTTTGGAAAAGATCTTTTTCTGTCCCAGACCCTGGAGAGCCCCTGGCCTGTCAGTGGACATCTGGTGGCTCCAAAGGTTCTGGAACAAAAATATTAGAGGAGCTGAAGTACAAAATGTCCAGAGAGCACCAGCAGCCACTGCTGCTGTGGATAGTTGGATTTGAGGTAAAATTCCTTCTGTGCTTCTTTCCTCACCCAGCCTCGAGGGCACTGACATAACATGCAGTGCGGCAGGAATTTTGTGGAAGAGCCATTTTGGATTTGCAGAGGTAGTGATAGGCAGGGATGCTGGTTTTCTGCTTCTCCTCAGGGTCGCTTCCAGGCCTTGCTTGAGGAGCTGGACTGCTGGGAATCAGTCTGAGTGCTGCTAGAAGCAACGTGAAAATTTAAATCCCCAAATAAAAATGTTAAAAGTGCTATGACGGATCAGGCCAGTGGCCCACCTCGTCCATCATCCTGTTCCTCCAGTGCTCATCCCCTCACAACCTTTCTGTAAGGAGCTGTGCATGTTTGTGGCACGTGAGACAGAAAGAGCTTACGTTGCTTTGCAGAAATGGACCAGCAAACAGAAGAGAACGACCAAACTCAGCAGGCCCAGACGCCGGTGACGACAAGTCCGTCTGCCTCCAGCACGACATCTTTCATGAGCAGCTCTCTGGAGGATACGACAACAGCCACCACTCCCGTAACTGATACGGAAACCGTGCCCGCCTCAGAATCCCCGGGCGTTTTGCCGCTCAGCCTCCTGAGGTACATATCGATTTCCAACCCTGCTCCCCAGGAATGGACTGGCTCGCTTGTAATGGTTTTGCTTTTTCAGACAGTGTCTTTTAAAGGTCAGAGCCCCCTTTTTCTGAGAATATTTGCAGAGCCCTGGCATAAAGTAGAGCTGTAAGTGAGAAGTAGTGTGACAACATCTCTTGGCAAAGTCTGTTTCCTTTCAAGCCGTTTGAAAGCAAAGTTCCTTTTCTCACACGCTAAAAAAACTGGGGGATCATTGGCTTCTCTAGTGAAATGGTGACTTCTTTTTTCTAATGCCAAAAAGGAGATATAATTAATGATGAAGAAATGGGCACTCGGATGCTAACCCCATCTAAATCCTCTTGGGGTTGCGCATATGCCTAATTATTTTGAAGGGTTTGCAATGTCACTGGCTGGCTGGCAGGCATTGTATTACTCATTCCTTTTCCTCCCTTTGTGAAGGCAAATGTTCTCCAGCTACCCAACCACGGCTGTCCTTCCCACAAGGCGGGCGCAGACACCCCCCATCTCCTCTCTGCCAACCTCTCCCTCTGACGATGTGGGCAGGCGGCAGTCGCTCACCTCCCCTGACTCTCAGCCCGCCAGACCTGCCAACCGCACAGGTGAGCCCTGTCCACAGCCACTTGGTTCTCCTTAAACCTGTATCAGTCTTTGTATCTGATAAACCCAAGCATTAATTTTTTACTCCCTCCACCTTACAGCTTTGTCCGACCCAAGCAGCCGCCTGTCAACTTCCCCCCCTCCTCCTGCTGTTGCTGTTCCCTTATTAGAAATGGGGTTTTCCCTCCGGCAGATTGCTAAAGCAATGGAAACCACAGGTAATCAGATTGCTGAAAGAGAGGCCAGTCCTTCCATTTCATCTAAGAGAGAAGCAGACCATAGTCGGGGACTCACTGTAACTGGTATAAATAAAAGCTGACCAAATTAGTTTTGCTTCCAAAATTCTGCAGTTATTGATATAATAATTCTGGACTTATTAGTGCCAAAACAAATCACTTGTGCCAGTCACAACTCATGCCTTGATCACGGCTTACTGTAATGCCCCCTGTATGGGTCTGCCTTTGGAGATGACTCAGAAGCTGCAGCTGGGACCAAGCGCAACAGCCAAGCTGTTTGGAGATCAACCCTGTCCTGCAGAATTGCTCTGGAACTCACTGCACTGGTTCCCAGAAGGCTTCCTGCCCAATTCAAAGGGCTGATTATGCAGCCCTGAATGGCATGGCACCGGGGTCCATCAGACACACCTGGGCCAGGAACGAATCTTCCCATCCATCTGAGCTTCTGGAGAGGGCCTGCTTGAGAGCTGACAAGTAGCATGTGGAGTGTGGGTCAGGCACTCTGGAACATGCTCCCCGTAGTATGCTTTGTCCTCCCCCTCCTTGCATTTCACAAGGGATGAAAATCTGTATTCCACCATTCCTGGTCCAAATTGATTGTGGGTATCAATCTTGTGTCTATGCGTCTATTGTCTTTCTACTATTTTGTTATGATTTGGTTTCTGTTTTATCCTGTTTTGCTGTTTGCTGCCCAGAATCTTTACTGATTGGGACAATTACAGATGGTGAAAAACCAATAGTAATTTATTGTGGGAGCTTGAAGTTTCAGGAATGGCAAAATATTATAAAATTCGAGGCTTTTTTTGGGCCAGGCTTAATTGTCACATTTGTGTCTTCTAAGTCCAGCAGCAACAATACAAGTCATCTCTCATCCTTCAGGGGATTCTGGGCTGGAGAAAACAAATGGTTCTCTTTTATTTCTTTCAATAGTATAGCCTACGTATTGCTGGGACGTTCAGATGAAGGTTTCCTGTTTCCCACAGGTGCGAGAGGAGAAGCAGATGCCCAAAACATTACTGTCCTGGCAATGTGGATGATTGAGCATCCTGGGAACGAGGAAGAAGAAGAGCCCCAGTCAGAAGAAGTGGTGGATTCCCGACCTGGAGCGTTAGTCCCTGGCGGCAGTGGGAAGTCCAGCGATCCATGTTACTTGCAGTCTCCAGGAGACCTCCCTTCAGCTGATGCTACTGAAATGGAGGAAGGCTTCAGTGAAAGGTGATCCCTCTGCCATGGAATATAAGTATTTGTTTGCCACAGTATCTGTCAGCAGTTAGGTGGTATTACTAAAATTATTCCAGGCCCTCTTAGAAAAAAGAAGAAACTTTAAAAGAGGATCAGACACATTTTAATGGATGTTAAATCTTTTGATCCTTGTTCACCCTGCAGCCTTCTGGTTCAGAGGCAGCAGGAGGACAGAGAGGGTCAGAGTTCCCCCTCAAGTCATGCCAGTGTTTCTGAGTTGCCTTGTGTCCTTTCAGCCATGAGAATATGGACCATTCAGAAAATGCAGCGTCTGGGAGTGGGCCTGTGACAAGGGGTCGGTCGGCAGTAACCAGAAGACATAAATTTGATCTAGCTGCTCGGACGCTGCTGGCCCGTGCTGGTAAGTCTTTCAAATACTAAATTATGTATTTCCCTCTCACTCCTTAATGTCTTGAAGATGCTTGCAATGTAAGAAGGATTTTAAAAGCACCTGCTAGCTACCTATTTGTCAAAAAGGGCATGCCAAAAAAGGCAGATATAAAGTCTGTGCATTCAAAGCTGAAGGAACATTCTATTAAGATTTCTTGAGAATATTTCAGTTTTGTGGGGCCACGTAGAAAGGTTGCCCCTGGAGCTGAGGATAAGGAGCAGTCATGAGTCACAACTTCCTTTGTATCCTTCCTGCAGTTATTTTTCCCCCATGTCACTGAAAAGCAGCCATTCTTGGTGTGACACCGTGTCAGCCTTATCAGGTAGACCAGACTAAGAAACAGGCACCATGCAGACCTAAAGCTACTTCCATTAGAACAGCTCTAGTCACAGAATCTTGCAAGTTTGAATGTGCTACCTTTTCCCCCTCTTTTATCCTCATGAGAATTGGGGGGCGGGGGTGCTGTCTGAGGCGTTTTCCTAAGCCACTTTCTTGGTCTGGGCTCAAGCCTCATTTATCTGATCGTTGCCTTGGTAGCAGATGTTCCCTCTGTCCTTCAAGGCCATCCTCTTTATTCACTACACAAAGGTACTTTTTCAGTTTTAGGCTTGGGATAAATATTCGTAAGAAATAAAACCAGGAGACCAGGGTACAGTGGGGCCGCCCCTTGCCCCTGTGACGATAGACCTCCAAGGGGGTAGGATTCCTGCAGCCCAAGTGTCCTCTTGCCATTGTGACCCCACTTGCTGCTTTTGACTTGCACAGTAAAATATGTGGTTTTCTTCTCTGGTTTAAGCGGGATTGTACCGCTCTGTACAGGCCCACCGGAATCAGAGTCGGAGGGAAGGGATCTCCTTGCCCCAAGATCCTGGAGCGCTGTATGACTTCAACTTGGATGAGGAGCTAGAACTCGAGCTGGATGAGGAGGCCATGGAAGCTATGTTTGGGCCAGACCTGGCTGGGGACAATGACATTCTGGGAATGTGGATCCCAGAGGTATTGGACTGGCCGACCTGGGTGTGTGTGATGGCAGCTGGGGCTGCTTTGCTTCCTTCTTGCTCCTTAGAAAATGAAATAACATTGTGCCTTGCTAAACCTTCTCAGTTAACCTGATTGTTGCTAATATGTGGAAAACCAGCACAAGCTCTCCTCTCTAACAGTCATCTGTGAAACAGCTTCTCTTGACCTTGGCTGCTTTCCATTTGCCAACTCTCTTTTCTCCAGGAAGTAACAATTTAAATTCTGTTCTTCTTTTTTAAAAAAAAAAAAGCATTATGTTTTTAGAAATAAGTATAGCTCCATATTTTAGTAATCAGAGCTAAATACTTAATATTTTCCTCTGATTTAAATAAAAATAATAGCTCAGACAGAGATTGGACTGCCACAAAAATGCTGATTGCATTTAAAACTGGAGTTAAACTTGGAAGTTCACTCTGTTGCTCAGTGCTCTCACCTCCCTCAGTAGGATGGGGAGGGGGCACCACATCGTTGTTTTGTGTAATTCTGGAAGGTTAACAATTGTGCCTATGAACGAGTTAGAAAGGATACAGCAAGAGCAAAAGCCTTGTGTTTTGATTTTCCAGAGTTTGGATTCTTGCCCTTCGCAGTGCCAGAAATCTAGATCGTTGCTCCAGATTTAATGTTGGGGTGGCATAGATGGGAATGGCTAGAATCTGGCCAGGTGGGAGTGTGGGCATTCCCGGGTCCAAGATTTATGACAAGGATGTGACCTCTGAACTGGTCTGGAGCCAGAATTTTAGGGTGTCTTGCAGTGGAGCTGGGACTTCAGCCTAGCACTTCTGCTAACCAGTAAGAGGTAACAGTGATAAAATATAACAGCCTTATTCTGAGAAGAGTGATAGGGACTGCATGGCTGAAGCTATTTATGACTGTGGAAGGCTTGGGAGAGCATCTCCAATATTCAACTAGTGCAAAAAAAACATTTTCTCAGGGGTCTTCCCTGTGGACCCTGCTCAGGCCTCCACTGATTGGGAAACTTAGCTGTGTATAAGAGGCCAGCAGTCCCTTTCCCCATCTCCTACCAAAGGGATGTAGGGTGGCTGCAGGCTCCACAAGGAGGGATAGAGCCCCAGTTTTGATCCCTCTCCCCACCCCCCATTTAGCGGGTTCAGGGAACTGAGGGTGGAAGAAATCTGGAAAACAGCTGGTGGTCAAAGCAGGCAATCGATTGCAGCGTCTCCCTAGTCAGGTTCGTCATAAGGCGGCTGCCAAGGTTAGAATGGCTCTGAGCTCCATTAACCTTTTGGGAGGAACTCTGTGCCTGTTGGCATCTATCTGACCATTTTGCCTGGTAAAAATGGGTTTGACAAGAGCAAGAGCCCTGGATTGCATCTTGTTGACTGTTTTGTGAGCTTCTTGTGCTAAATTCACATGAAGATGCTAAATTGCTTCTGTATGGTTTTAATGCAAAAGGAGCCGCTTAACATGTTTTTCATATTTAGATGTTTGATGCGTACATCTGTTTCCAAAACCGTGGTCAAATATGTTGGTTTTCACTTAGGCTTTTAGTAAACAAATGTCTGGCTGAACTTCTTCAGTAAGGTACTGGAATTTTAGAGTCCTGAAAAATTTAAATGCTGTGGTTGAACAGTAGCTTATTCCAGTTATTGACATTGCCCTGGGTTAGATTTTGGTCTTCCCAGCTAAGGCTTGATAAGACATCTTGAGACGTTTGATTTGGCTGCCTGTAAGGCCAGGGTTCTAGTGACAGCCTTAATCAGTTGTCCTGAAACTCAAGGATCCAGCAAGAGATGCAGAATTCTGTGGCCTTCAGAGCTGATTTGCACATGACACAGAAGGAGAATGAAGAGGTCTCTGTAAATAGTTGGATCTTGTTTGTTAATGCTCCGGAGCAGAACTCTTCACCAATGATAAAGCTGTGCAATCTAGAAGTAGATCTGCAATTTTTCCTGATAGGAAGGTGATGGACCTGTACACTCAGCATAATTAGTGTGGCTCTCTCAGAAAGTATAAAACCTGTTCTTCCTCCTCAAGACTTCCACAAAAGAAACTTGAAACTGAACTTGTAAAAATTACTTACGTGCTAGGCATGTTTAGTCAACATACACATCTGCAAGTGAAATTCCATAATATATTAAAATGTATGTGGAAGAGGGTTCTTCCTGTGCATTTTGAGTACTCTTCAACTGAATAGCACACCTAGTGAGGGTACAAATAGACACTATTGATTTGCCTTGTTTTGCTGCACGCAGTGTTTATCTCGTTGGCCTGTGGCAGCCGCCCTTGTCATCGTGTGCCCTTCAGAAATGCAGCTCCTCAATTTCCATCAGCACGCTGGCTGGGGGACTGTAGAAGTTGGGGGGCCCAAGCTCTTTGGAGGGGGGGGGCGGCAGGATGGAGAAGGCCTCTGTGCTTCTGAGCTGGAGCAGAATGAATAAGTTTGTTTTAACCGTGGGTCCGATGGGCCTGAAAAGGTAGGAATGAGAGGTCTTTCATTGTACATGAAAATAACTGCATAATTATGTTGCGCAGCATGTTTGTGAATCTGAAGACAGGGAAGAAGTGGTAGTATGTGAGTTGTGTGAATCCAGCGTTGTCAGCTTCAATCAACACATGAAAAGAAATCACCCCGGCTGTGGGCGTAGTGCCAACCGTCAAGGCTATCGTAGCAACGGCTCCTATGTGGATGGGTGGTTTGGTGGTGAATGTGGAAGTGGGAACCCTTACTACCTCTTGTGTGGCAGCTGCCGAGAAAAATACTTGGCCCTGAAGAGCAAATCTAAGACATCCGCCTCAGAAAGGTACCAAAGATAATGTGGTCTGTAAGATCCCTTCCTGACGGAGAGGATGTGTGGGCAGCCCCCTCACCCCCCTCCCCTCGACTTGGGGTCAGAGGTCCCATCCACATCCCACCAGCCTCTCCAGGGGCCTGCTGGCTGTGGTGTCCTGGTCTCTGCTGTAGAGAGGGGGGCTGCGATGTTTGCCCCTTTTCCCAAGGGGAAGGTTAACGTTCATGATGTATTGAGGCTGTCCAAGGCTTCCCTTGCCTATTTTCTTTCATTTGTGGCCAGAAATCATTGGGAAGTTCAGCAGCACCATCTTGAACAGCTTTGGGGCAGCGGGGGGGGGGGCGGTTATACATCTGGGAGCTGGATGAGGAAAGGTTAAGTATGTGGCAGCTTTGTATAAAGAAAAGGCTGTGTTATTTGCACCAGAGGTTTAAACCTGAACAGCTGGTGAAATCCTTTGTCAGCCTCTCTTTCTTTTGTGAGAGAAGAACACTTTAAACACTTCTGCTGCCCTTTCAGTCAATGTAGGCCAATGAAGAATGAGCACATGTTCAAAATTTTAGCATTTTAGTCCAACACATGACAGAGAACATTTAATGTCCGTGCTGTGTACCCTCTTGGTAGGAACACACACAGAGTTGAGATATAGAACCAAGTGTCTAAAATATGCTCAGTTTTAGTAAATCTTAGTATGTTTTTTTCCATGAGAAGCGAAGTTGGCCTAATCATTGACTGGAACTTTAACAGTGTTTTTATATCGATGAAAAAACAACGACCTTTAGATAGGGACTGCTAGAACCCTCGCTGTGTTACCAGTGTTGAATCGTGTGGGGCAGCTTCTTAATCCGCCAGCCCTGCAGAACAAGTTGATTAAAGGAGGCGGTCTCTGCTTAATTGTTCCTTCCTATTTAAGTTAGCAACTGGAAAACAGCTAATTATTTGTGATTTGCTTAACGTGATGGGGTGTTTGAATGTTACCCTTATTCTTTTTTTGGTGCAGATACAAAGGACAAGCTCCTGATCTAATAGGCAAGCAAGAGAGTGTCTATGAAGGTACTACTCTGTGCAATCTTTCTAATGATACAACCGTCTGCTTTGGTTCTCTGTAAAACGTAATCCCTAACCACAGTTTGCTTACCTAATGCTAGAAGACTGGGACATGCTGGACGTTGACGAGGATGAAAAGCTGACAGGGGAAGAGGAATTTGAGCTGCTGGCTGGACCCCTGGGGTTGAATGACCGGCGCATTGTGCCTGAACCCGTTCAGTTCCCAGACAGTGATCCACTGGGAGCCTCCGTCGCCATGGTCACCGCCATCAATAGCATGGAGGAAACGCTGATGCAAATAGGTAAACCAGGTAGAAGATCAGCATCTGAAGCCTTATGCCATTTCCTTGGGGGCCTGGTGTTGAGAGGATCTCTCTGGGTGGCAGCAGGCAAAGGTTGCTTCCTGTGTATGGATTCTAGTGGCTGTTGTGGGAATGGAGGGCTCCTGGAAAGCTATGAAGGGTGCCAAACCTCCGCCTTCTTTCCTGAATATAAAAGAGGGACCAGGATTGGAAGATCAGGAAAGCACGGGGATTGGGACGTGCACAGAAATGGGGGGTTTTATGTAGATATAATGTACAGTTTCCTGGAAAGAGTAACGGAAAGGTCATTGGTTAGCAGAGGCGATTTGGGTTACCCTTCCGATACGACAGCCCTGCTGGACTGGATCCAAACCCTGTCTTATCCCACATCCAGCTCCTAGGAATGGAATCCAGCAAAAGGATCCGGGGAAGGAAACACCTCGCACGCATGCAGGCTTCTTACTGTTGAAGTGGGGGGAGGGGGCATCAGATGAAGTGGTACGAAGGGCCCAGTATTGACGGGAGTGCACTGCTCACGTCTGACTGTGGTCAGCTGAGAAAAAGGATGCCTCAGGACGCCTCATACTGCGCTGGACTTGCCCTGAGTACTGTTTACGAAGAAAGTCAATTCTTTCTTCGTAAACAGTGCTCGGGGCCTACAGGGCAGTAACCCAGGTACTTCCTACGGTGACCTTTCCTTTCCTTGTCCCCTCTTCTTTCTAGGTTGCCAAGGCTCTGTGGAGAAAAGCTCTTCAGGGAGAATTACTCTGGGGGAGCAGGCAGCTGCCTTGGCAAACCCCCACGATCGCATCATGGCCTTGAGGAGGGTGACGGCCGCTGCTCAGGTCCTCTTGGCCCGCACGATGGTCATGAGGGCCCTCTCGCTGCTCTCGGTCAGGTCTGTGCTCCGCTGGGCTGGGGAGGATGGGTGCATTAGGCCGCCCCGGTGGCAGGGCGGGCCAGAAGGCCCAGCAGGAATTGCTTGCCCTGTTTTGGGTTTCTCGGCGGGGGAGGGAGAGAGGCTCTGCCCAGCCTTTTCAAGTGAGGGCCTTGGCCACGGGGTTTGTCCAGGGGGCAGCTCCCCTCTGACCTTCCCTCTTCTCCCCTCAACAGCGGGTCCAGCTGCAGTCTTGCGGCAGGGCTCGAGTCCTTGGGCTTGACGGATATCCGGACCTTGGTCCGCCTGATGTGCCTGGCCGCGGCCGGGAGGGCGGGTCTCTCCACAAGCCCCTGCTCCAGCTTTGGCTCCTCTGAGCGGCCGCGAGGTGTCCAGAGCCAGATGACCAAGCCCATCTCCTGCTTGGCCTACCTGAGCACAGCAGTTGGCTGCTTGGCTTCAAACACCCCAAGTGCCGCAAAACTGCTGGTTCAGCTGTGTACTCAGGTAAGGGAGGGCACCTTTTCTCTCTGAACATTGCGCTTGCTTCACTGGCTGTGCAGAAACTTATTTTTGCTAAGTAGTAATTCGTCTTCTATTGTCTAAAAAGGCTGGAAGTCTTGGCTGCTTGGCCCGGAGTAGACTACAAGGGGAACAGCGGTGGTGTGTTGGGCGGAGGGAACAGGGTAGCAAGAGCGTTGGACAAAGCTTTTCCAAGTCCGTGAGCCCTTTGATGCGGGCGCGTGATTGTGTTTTGATTTCTGCTTATGAAGCATACTATATTTTAGGAAACAGGAAGTTGTTTCTAAAATGAAAACAGAAGGAGCAATTAGAGGCTTAAGCAAACTTTTCTCTGCCCCATATATCAAACCATTCGGTAACAATCTATGTGAACAGAACCTGATCGTTACCTCCCAGTGGTGGTGCTGTAAAAACAAAAATGCTTTTAAATAATTACACATTGCTTAATACAGGAATTCAGTTTGTTTTGCTTATGATATTTTAACCTAGGTAAGGTATAGGATTCCATTATGTCTTTAATCTCTGAAATCTGTTATATCTGAGCGTATTACGACACTACAACTGTGAAGTATCCGAAAAATTTGCAGTCTCTTTGAAAGCAAGTCTACTTCCTTGTAAATCTATAAATGCATAATTTATTTTTCCTGTTTTGGTCTCGTAAATTCTTATTCATAATAAGAGCAGAACTGTAAGTCATAGTTTGCTTTAAATGAAGTTCTGGATCTCCTTTAATAGGAAACATTTTGAAGGTTCCTATATCTTGTTGAAAAATCAATGTAGTGAAAACAGCATGTGTATTTAAAAGCATCTGTATTGATTGTGGCTTTAATTCCTTGTTTTAGAATTTGATTTCAGCAGCAACTGGTGTCAATTTAACTACAGTGGATGATCCTGTGCAACGAAAGTTCTTGCCAAGTTTTCTGCGAGGAATAGCAGAAGAGAACAAACTTGTAACATCACCCAACTTTGTTGTAACTCAGGCCCTCGTGGCCTTGCTGGCAGACAAGGGGGCCAAGCTGAGGCCCAGTTATGATAAAGCAGAAATTGAAAAGAAAGGTAATTTGAAAGATGGTTTCGTTTCCTCTCTAGAGGAATTCCTGATGCTTTCTCACCATGTTACAGTAGATGCAGGTTGAGTCCCTTAAGTTGTTGTTGATAGTATTGCATTGGTGTGGCATTGTGGTTCAGGCGTTGGAAACAAGGTTGCAGGTGAACTTTTTGGGTCTTATCAAAATAGAAGCCTGCTTACACTTTTTAAATGTTTTGTTGATGATTAAAACGCTCTATGATCATCATCCAGCAACTCCAAATGTTCCCTACTGCTTATTCAAAGTATGAAAAAGAAAACGCATCCATCACGTTTTGGATAAGCTGTTCCCCCCCCCCCCCGCCCCATATTTGTTTAGCTAGCTTAACTTAAGGAACAGTCACTGCTGGCAGAAAGATCTGAGGAGGGGAGGGTGCGCTGGCTCCTTTTTCAGCATTTTCACAAAAGGGATCCCCTCCCTTTAGTTCCAGTTGAAAGGAGAAGGATTCAGCAGGAAGTCCTTCACACAGCGCAGCAGCATTTGCTTCCCCAAGAAGGAGGTGTCAAGGGATACCAGCTCCAAACAATTTAGAAAACCCATAGCTATTGATAGAGGCTGGTTAAGAGAGCAGGGTACTAAGCCAGATCAAGCGTACTGTGCTTGTCAGTACAAGATGCCGGTAGATAGAAGGGCGAAGGGCCCTGCTTGGCTGGTATCAGAAAAAGTCTAGGTCTTCCCGTAGCCTTTCTGTTGTGTTGTTTCATGAGACCTACCGATTTCTGCAAAATTCCAAAGGGACAGTTGGTCGCAGAGTCTCCTGAGAGGAATTCTTAGTGTGAGTTGTGGCGAGAAGGCAGGACACGCGTCAGTCTCTTTCAGCTCAGGGAGGAGTGCTGATGGAGGGCGGAAGTCCCTCCCAATTCTCATTTGTTCAGGAGGTTGTGGGTGATGCTGCGCAGCTGTTTGGTTCTTGTCACTCACCTGGGCGTCATCTCATTGTTTTGTCTAAGCAGGTGTGTGTGCCCATTTGAATGCCCACCCTCCCTATGATCCTTCTGCTGTAGGCCCTCTGGAGCTGGCCAATGCCCTCGCAGCTTGCTGCCTCTCTTCACGGCTATCCTCCCAGCACAGACAGTGGGCTGCTCAGCAGCTGGTGCGGACTCTTGCAGCTCACGACCGGGATAACCAAGGCAGCCCCCAGACCCTGGCGGACATGGGAGGGGACCTGCGCAAGTGCTCCTTCATCAAGCTGGAGGCTCATCAGAACAGGGTAACACCCCCGTAGCATCTCTCTTCAAGCTGGGAGAAGGCGTCTCCCCAGAGGGCCATCTCGGCTAACACTCAGACAGCCTTCGGCAGCTTAGCGCCCCTTGGGAAACCTGGTTTTTATCCCCCCTAATTCCCAGCCAGGATGACCTTAAGCACTGAATTTAGTTCTATTACACAAAGTGCTTCTAGCAAACCTGGATATGGTGGGGTCCAACAGAAGTTTTGGGAGGACTGAGATACCTATAAAATCTCTTGCTCAGATTTCATTGAACTGATTTTTAAATTTGCTATCCTGGCAGGACTTTGCCCTGTACTCCAGCAGCAGCTTAATAGGAACGTTTGATAATTAGACAGATGACCCTTAGGTTTTGGATCACAGCTGAAATGTTTCCCCGTCTTCTTTTAAAACAGGTCATGACTTGCGTTTGGTGCAACAAGAAGGGTCTTTTGGCCACCAGTGGCAGCGATGGAACCATCCGAGTGTGGAATGTAACCAAGAAGCAGTACTCGTTGCAACAGACCTGTGTATTCAGCAAGCTGTAAGTGGCTTTGTGGGAGTTTATGTTAAGTTGACCTAAAGGGACAACTTTATAGGAGAATTAAGAGCAAAAAGGGCTCTGCTGGATCGGTCCAAAGGCTCTTTAGTCCCCCTTGCTGGATTCACAGAGCCATCCAGTAGAGTCACAGTGGCAGCACCCGAGGCCCTCTGGGAAAGCTGAGCAGGCTTCATGAAAGGAGGCCCTTTTGGGGTAGGACAATGGAATGGAAGTTCGGATGAAAGTCTGTCGGGGATGAGCTTTGGGTTCCTCTAGGTTTGTAAGTGTGGCAAAGAGAATATTCTGTACGGAATAGTATTTTCCTAAAGGTTTGGCTTCCGTGGGATTTTAAAAGCTTGAGGGATGGCCGGGTGTTTTTTATTGCTTGGGATATAAGGATTAGTGAGAAACTGGCTTGATTCCGATGTATCTTGTTTCCTGCTGGAAGCTGCTTCTGAATGCTGGGTCTGTATTGTCTTGCAGAGAAGGAGAAGCAGAAGAAAATCTGGGGTCCCCCAGTGACCCCAGTTTCTCTCTCGCCTGTTGGAGTATTAGTGGCAAGTACCTGGCTGGAGCCCTGGAGAAGATGGTGAACATATGGCAAGTCAACGGTATGAACCATGCATTGTTGAATGCCAGAGGTTTTTAGTGAGAAGGAACTAAGCAGAATTAAGTTGTGACATGCATTTCATTTTTAAAAATGAAATAATCCAACCTTTATTCTGGCCAATAATAATCAGGTATTCAACTCCCCCAATGTTTTTTCAGTTTATTCTTTCATCCATTCAGTTTATGCTTAATGAATATAACTGATTTTCTAAAGGGTGTTTACATCCCCCCCTTCATCAAAAGGCCCCGTTAAGTGTGATCGCTTTGAATATATGCAGTTCTACAGTTGTTGAATTCATTAAGAGATGTAATGATGCAAACCTGAATGAAACCCTCATTTATTGGAGAGCCAGGTATGGCTGGGGCTCCTGCTGGAGGTCCGCTTGGCATCTTCAAAGCTTCTGAGCAGCAGTTTACTCTTCAGGGCAGAGTGACTGGATTCTTGCAGTGCGGACTTCTGTTGTTTGTGGTTACCGTGTTGACCGTGAGCAATGGCACCACCGACTGCTAATAGGGAAATGGGAGGAAGTGAGCTAGAAGATACAAACCTGAGTCACTCTTCCATCCCATCATCTGCCGATGTGGCCGTTCCTTTTTTGTGGAGGGATCTCGTTTTGTCAAGCGCCAGCAGTCCAGTTTGGCTGTTCGGCTACTTCCCTTCTGCTCTGTTGTTATTAATAGGCTGATCTGCCTGGTTTGAATGGCTTTACCTCACATCACTCTAAACTTAGGCTGCCTAACGTGTTGGCAAAATCTGGCTGGCAAATGTACCGTAGAAATGAAAGATGACTCTTGGAGCCATTGTCTTCAGGTTTAGGAAAGAAGTGGGTCTCTAAGCGCCAATCTGTGTTCCTAGGAGGAAAGGGACTCCTGGACATTCAACCCCATTGGGTCTCTGCTCTCACCTGGCCTGAAGAAAGTCCCTCTGCAGCCTGGACAGGGGATTCTCCAGAATTCCTGCTGGTTGGGCGGATGGATGGGTCTCTGGGACTAATTGAAGTTCTGGACGTTTCCACCATGCACAGAATTGAACTGGAACACTGCTACAGGAAGGATGGTAGGTGGCTGCCGAATCCCAGTGTTGCAGATCTTTTTGTTCTGAAGCTGGAGGGTCATTTTGACCCAAGGAGGTAAGAGAGAACTTGAGCTGATGTGGGTTTTCCTAGTCAAATTTTAACAATAAAGTGTTTCATGGCTAGTCACCATTCCTCAGTGTTAAATTATATGATCCAACCAGTGAATCCTCCCTCTCCAGTTCACATTGTTCAGAGGCATCATGGTTTCCTCAGCTGGATGGATGCAGAGGAGTCAGGAATATTTCTGTCCCGCACTTTGGAAATGAAGCCTTAGACTTCTGGTTAATGAATCTAACAAAACTGATGAACATATGACAAGATTTTCACCAAACATGCTGGATTGTTTTCATGCATTTCCTTTCTGCACCATAACACGCAGTTTGTTTAAAGGAGTCGGGGAACTTAGCCATCTTCTCCTTGTTGTTTTTAGTGTCGGTTACCTGCCTTGCCTGGTTCAGTGAGGACAACCCTTTTGCTGTTGGCTACGTGGATGGGAAGTTGTTGATAGGCACAAAAGAACCACGGGAGACAGGAGGAATTGTTCTGGTGGATGCACACAAGGTACAGCAGACAAGTCTGCTTTGGGAGATGAATC
The DNA here is from genome assembly GCF_059951505.1 of Python bivittatus. Lineage (NCBI taxonomy): Eukaryota > Metazoa > Chordata > Lepidosauria > Squamata > Pythonidae > Python > Python bivittatus. Next base: position 907,807 of record NW_028277085.1, read on the forward strand.
CAAAAGCAGTCAGGACTCCACAGAACAAGAAGCCCTGGCTCTTAAGCAAACCTCGGCACTCCAGAGGAAAGCCACCATTTCTTCTGAAATTATACTCAATTTTAATCATGTATTTCATGTGTGCTTTTGTTCTAATGCATCATCTGAAAGCCGCACTTCATCCTATGCTGGGCACGCTGAGGAGAAGGTTTTTTTCCCATCAGTTAAGGCTATTAGTTCTTCTCACCATTGTTTGGAATTCTGTAAAAACCAAGCAATCATTGCAAAAGAAATTAAGTCTGTTGTGTCTCTACATCTCACAGTTCCACATTCCACAAAGTATTTTGCATGCTTGAGCCTAGTGGTATTGCTAACAGAAGTGGAGGTGACCACGTGGCTTCCTCTGGGTGTCCGAGAGTTCTTGTTACCCTCATGCCCCTCTTGTGGAAAACTCTTTTCCCCCTCTGGACCCTTTGCTTCGGATATGGAAGACGATAACAAAAAAAGGTTCGGGTTGCTCTGCATTTCCTTGGGTGCTAGATATGCCCCACATAAGGCATGAGCTTGGAGCGAGCACGAGTGCTTTGAGGGTCATGGAGAAGATTAGCGCTCCACTGCCAGTTTGAGAAGGGAATGGATTTGGATTGAGCAATTGGACAGGGAGCAGGGAGACCAGGTGAACAAACATAAGGGGACATCTAAACGTGAATTAGATCCCAACAGCCTGTTTAACCAGTCTTGTCTGGCGAAATCATCTACACTCCGGAAAGGGTTGAAAGAAGAGGAGATAGTTCCTAAGCGATCTCCTAAGTGAACTTTGTGTGAGCAGATTTTTTGCAAATTTTATATGTGTGTGTGTGTGTGTGTGTCTCAGTGTCCTAACTCAGGAGTGGAGGTTTGTGCCTGGCACCTACCTGGCAAGATTCAGAGTGTTTAAAGGGAAATTAAAGAGCTTCTCCGCACCAAAGTTCGTTGCTTTAGGTCTAGAGATGCCCAAAGTGCATCCTTTGTGCTCCTCCCCTTCCCCAGGACACCATTGTCAGCATGAAATGGGATCCCGCTGGGAAAATTCTCATGACTTGCGCGAAGGAAGAGTCGGTCAAGCTCTGGGGGTCCTCGGGGAGCTGCTGGCGGCATTTATACACCCTTTCCCACCAGGCAGTAGTGAATGCCATTGTCTGGTGCAGCCTTCTGGGAAAAGGCCCCAAGATGCAACTTCTGCTGGCCACGTAAGTTGGAAGGTTTGACTCTCCTTGTCTCTGTTTAGTAGTGACAGAAATTCTGCTTTTTTGATGGGTCTCAAGCTTTCTGTATTTACATGTTTTTAAAAGGGCCTTTGGTGATACTTAAGAGAGTGAATTCTATATTGCCTCTGTATTTTTTAATTCAAAATATTGTGCAGATTTTCTGCCAAGTATAAAAGAAAAAATTAAACTCACCGTTTTGGACTCAAGATTCATAGATGTACAGTTTTTTGCCTTTACACTCTCTCCTTGTTTCCGTCTGCTGCCATCTGTGTAGGGAGAGAAAATGCTGAGATAGAATTAGAGTTCCCAAGACTAAAAATTATGACTCAAGCATTTATAGACCGCAGTAGATTCCATGTGATCTGCAAGCACGACTTTGCAGAGTGTGGAACTGTTATTCTTCAATGCAGCTTCTCTTAACTTCTGTTTAGTGGATGCCAGAATGGCTTGGTTTGTGTTTGGACAGTTCCCCAAGATGAGTTGGTCTTCCTGCAATCAAGCCTTAGCTGTTCAGAAGAATGGTGGGATGAAGAAATCAGCGGCAAGGTGAAGATCACAAGTTGGTACTCTCTCATAGGAATGAGTGCAGAACAGAAAAGACTGTCTTGTCTAGGAGGGCATCTCTTTAAGAGGCAGAGATAAGCCGAGACGTCCTGCAGCAGTTAAACCAATAATTCAGAGAGCTGGTTCTGCCTTTATGCTCAGGATCTTACACAACCTTCCTGTGTTACTCATAGAGTACCATGCTTAGGAGGGTCGATGGAAACTAATCCAGTACAGAAGTCGCCCGTGCAAAGAAAGCTGACTTATGTACATTAATTGAATGAAGGGCCATGTTTTAAAATATTTGGGGAATGTAAATAGAAGATACATTTCGGTCCTAAATTGAAAAGGTCTGAGATTCTCCTTACCCTTCATTTCCAGGATGCGTACAGAAAAGTAGCAGAAACCAAGTGCATTTATCAGCTGAGAGGACATATTACACCTGTGCGGACCGTGACTTTCAGTTCTGACGGACTGACCTTGGTATCTGGGGGACTCGGAGGCCTTATCAATATCTGGTCTCTGCGGGTAAGCAGGGTTCACAAAAGCCAAGCCAATTTTCAGTCATCCCTTCAGGAGTTAAAAATAACACGGATGTTGCCGTCCAGGCTCAAGTTTAGCAAATCATTTTAGATAATTCATTGATTGATTGGCGTATACCAACTTGGTTCTGAAGTTGGGCAGCACCTAAATCGAACACGTTGTTGTTGTTATCTTGTCTGCCATGCACATGCCGATAGCTATGCTTTCATACTCCGTTTTTCTGCTCCTTCCCGCCTAGGACGGCTGTGTCTTGCAGAGTGTGGTGATCGGTTCTGGAGCTATTCAGACAGTGGTTTGGATCCCTGAGGTTGGAGTCGCTGCCTGTTCAAGTAGATCCAAGGTATTGTTCATTTCTTCTGAGTAAACCTCTGCAGGCCTGACTTCTCTCCCCTGGAGGTTCAGGGTAGACCAGGTCTAGCCTGTTGAGTCTCTCTCTGGCTCTGTGTTTGGCCCTCCCTTTGTACTCACACATTGGATCGTTGATGCGAGGTGTTCCAGAAAGCGTGGTTGTCTCCTCCTTTTGTGATAGGATGTCCTGGTGGTGAATTGCACTTCAGAGTGGGCCTCCTCCAACCACGTCTTGGCAACATGCAGGACTGCTTTGAAACAGCAGGGCATTTTTGGTTTGAACGTGGCCCCTTGTATGAGGGCTTTCCTGGAACGGCTGCCCATAATGCTTCAGGAACAGTATGCTTATGAAAAGGTAGGAAGAACTGGAATGGGGCGCTTGTTAAGGAGGAAGTGGTAGTGCACAGCTAATGAACTGCGTGGAGACTGTCGCAGAAAGATTTAACCTGGTCTTAACCTATTTCTGGTTTTCCATTACCTTCTCCAGTGTTACCAGGGTCTGTCAGATGATTCTGCAAGTTTGTGTTGCTTAGATATTCGTTTTTTCATTTACTGACAGCATTTCTATACCACCCCATTCACACAGCTCTTTGCTGTAACAATTTCCTTTTGAAGAAGCATTTGAAATTGAATGTGTTTCTCTGCCCCATGGTAATTCTGGTTCTATTATGCTAATGAAAGCTAGTCTACCTACCGCTCCGTTGGGCAGCATGACCTCTTATTGCTAATAAAGTGAAGTGTATTCAGGAAAAATGGCAGTGCATTATTCCTTTTGCATCAGTTGGATCTTCTTCTCTGAAGAATGCTCAGCTATTTGACGAGCTTAGAGGGGGACTCTGATGCTGTTGGAATCAGAAACGAGAGCACACCAGTTTGATGTTAGTGCAGTTAAGAGAACTTCAAAAATGATGCTTTTGAAATGATAAGGCTTTGGGCCCACTTAAGCGTAACCTTTCCTCTTGCTCTCCCTCTTAGCCCTACGTGGTTTGTGGAGACCAGCTCGTTCACAGTCCATACATGCAGTGCTTGGCTTCGCTGGCCGTCGGGCTCCACCTGGATCAGCTCTTGTGCAGCCCACCCGTCCCTCCGCATCACCAGGCCTGCCTTCCAGACCCTTTGACCTGGAATCCGACCGAGTGGGCCTGGCTGGAATGCTTCTCAACTACAGTCAAGGCTGCAGAAGCGTTGGCCAAGGGGGCCACGTTCCCAGATTCCTTCACTGTCCCAGACCTGGAGCCGGTGCCAGAGGAAGAGCTGGCCCTCCTTATGGTAACCGCACACTGCATGTGGCAGTGCCGCCTGATCGGCTTGCGTGCTTCCAAAACACTCCCGTGTGTGTGTGGCTTCTTTCCGTTGACCGGAGATGTTGGTTCTGCGGCTTCTTTGCTGTGGGCAGCCGCTGGAATGTGGACGGCGAGGATGGTCCTTCGGCGGGAAAGGAGACAGGAGCTTTGAGCGCCACCTCCTGCGACTCCAGGGAAAGGGGAGCTCCAGATTTTGCAGCTGGCCGATCAGGCCGCGGGTTCTTGCCCTGCCCGAAGTGACAGGTTGGGGTATTGTAATTGCATAGCCGCCCAGAGTCGCTCTTGAGTGAGATGGGCAGTGACTAAGTTTGAACTGTGAGTGAGTGAGTGAGTGAGTGAGTGAGTGAGTGAGTGAAAGAATGAATGAATGAATGAATGAATGAATGAATGAATGAATGAATGAATGAATGAATGAACGAACAAATTATAGCTTTGCTATAATAGAAGAACTATATGTTTTGCAGGATAACGGTAAATGGATTAATGGGATGGATGAGCAGATCATGTCCTGGGCTACATCACGACCTGAGGTCAGTACCAGGGATGATGGATTTGAAAGAGCCAGACAAGGGGATCCTGTTCTAAAAACCTCTGTTGTGCTGTCCCTTAGGATTGGCACCTTGGGGGGAAATGCGACGTGTGCCTTTGGGGAGCTGGAAGGCACGGGCAGCTTGCAGAGGCTGGAAGGAATGTCCTGGTGCCCGTCTCGGCCCCCTCCTTCTCACAAGCGCAACAGGTAACCGCCAGGAGCTCTTCGAACATTTCTATCCCCTGCTAGTCTCACCTTCTATAACTGAGGCACCGGCAGGAAAGTTCTGCAAAGCAGAACAGTATCAAAATAGACGGGTCACATTTCCATGAATCTGATGCTCCTAAGAGGAGACTGTAGAGATGTCCCAGTTCTTCAGAAGGAGCTGGGCCTTGGACACAGAATTCAACCCTGTGGTGGCACCTGAAGATGATAAAGGGAGTAAATGTAAGAGAAAGTCTGGCATGGTTGCAAAGCCCAACTTCCTTTATCCAAACCAACAGTTATTAAAGTGAAGAATGCGCACGCCCCTGTCTTCCAAATCCTGCTTCCCATTTGTTGAAGACGCAGGAATGTCCTGTTTCGTTTCCAGATGAAATTCTGAGCCACCAGGAGGCCATCCAGCCCTGGGCTGATCCTCTTCCCCTCCCTTCTGCTGCCAAGATTCTGGCTTTACTTTCCACGGAAACGTTATTCCCTGTCTTTGCAAAGCATGGTTTTCATGGGCCTTCTTTCATGTCAGGGTACAGGTTAGAAACAGAAGGTTTTGCTTTTGCATCTGTTCAGCTGTAGGTTTTTGTTACCTTAAGCAATGACTTCTTTTCTTTTAATTACATTAGGTCATTTGTGGCCAAAACTGTACATTTGTGATTCAAGCAAATGGAACAGTTTTGGCATGTGGCGAAGGGAGCTACGGTCGACTGGGACAGGGAAATTCTGATGACCTTCATGTGCTTACCGTGATTTCAGCTCTGCAAGGTAAGTTGTGTATTTCAACACTGAAGATCTGGTCAGTCTCATATTTGACCAACCGATTTTGTTGAGTTATGCGTCTCACGATTAGCTCCATTCCCAAAACCTTCTGCATGAGCAGATAGGACAAAATCAGGGCCACCAGTAAGCAGGGCCCTCAGTTCCAGCAGCAGCCTGGTAGTCCCAGGATTTTGGATTATTTCCAGAGCCCGGAGAGGGGCGGCCCCAAGATAGGCTCTAGCATGCCACAATCAGGCACAGATGGGAACTGTGTTCCCTGAGTCCCACCAGGCTCATCAGAAGAGCCTGTTACCGGCCATCTCCTCAAGAACAGGCCTTACCAAGGTTTGTACTGTCCACGACCCACGTGCCAGAGGGATGCATGATGGCCTAGTCCCGGCTGGTGAGTTTGGAGAGGAACCCCAAAGGTGCCCCCAGACAGCCTCAGGATTGTGCCCCAAAGAAGGATCCTCCCGAAGGGGAAGAATCAGGGAGTGAGTTGTGGCTTTTTTTTTTTTTGGGACATTGGATGGAAGGAAATGTTTATGTTTGTCTTTGTGCTTCCGCTTGTGGTGAAGGTTTTGTTGTAACCCAGCTGGTGACATCTTGTGGTTCTGATGGACATTCAATGGCTTTGACGGAGAGCGGGGAAGTTTTCAGCTGGGGAGACGGAGATTATGGCAAACTGGGCCACGGAAACAGTGACCGGCAGCGCCGCCCAAGGCAGATAGAAGCTTTGCAAGGAGAAGAAGTGGTGCAGGTAGGGCAGAGGGCCGAAGGTTGGATCCTTCATCAGCTCGATGGCTTTTGCAGGAATTGGGGAATCTTGTCTCTGAATTCAGGCCAGGTGGTTAAACGTCCAGAGCTGTAGCTGGTTTGAAACAGCTCTGCAAATCTTCATCAGCCCCACCTGATCAGAGTTCATGCTGTTTTTTCTACCAGATGTCCTGTGGCTTTAAGCATTCGGCCGTGGTGACCGCAGATGGCAAGCTGTTTACGTTTGGGAACGGCGACTACGGACGGCTGGGATTAGGAAACACGTCCAACAAGAAGCTTCCGGAGAGGGTGACGGCGCTGGAGGGCTACCAGATTGGAGAGGTTTGA